>NC_057811.1:312545976-312885236 GCF_018294505.1 Triticum aestivum
CATAGCGCTATATGTGGAATAGAATGGTGGTTGTGGAGAAGACAAAAAGGGAGAAGATAGTCTCACATCAACTAGGCGTATCAACGGGCTATGGAGATGCCCATTAATAGATATCAATGTGAGTGAGTAGGGATTGCCATGCAACGGATGCACTAGAGCTATAAGTATATGAAAGCTCAACAAAAGAAACTAAGTGGGTGTGCATCCAACTCGCTTGCTCACAAAGACCTAGGGCATTTTGAGGAAGCCCGTCATTGGAATATACAAGCCAAGTTCTATAATGAAAATTTCCCACTAGTATATGAAAGTGATATCTTAGGAGACTCTCTATCATGAAGATCATGGTGCTACTTTGAAGCACAAGTGTGGTAAAAGGATAGTAACATTGTCCCTTCTCTCTTTTTCTCTCGTCATTTTTTTATTTGGGCCTTTTCTCCTTTTTTATGGCCTCTTTTTTTAGTCCCGAGTCTCATCCCGACTTGTGGGGGAATCATAGTCTCCATCATCCTTTCCTCACTTGGGACAATGATCTAAAAAAATGATGATCATCACACTTTTATTTACTTACAACTCAACAATTACAACTCAATACTTAGAACAAAATATTACTCTATGTGAATGCCTCCGGCGGTGTACCGGGATATGCAATGAATCAAGAGTGACATGTATGAAAGAATTATGAACGGTGGCTTTGCCACAAATACGATGTCAACTATATGATCATGCGAAGCAATATGACAATAATGGAGCGTGTCATAGTAAACGAAACGGTGGTAAGTTGCATGGCAATATATCTCGGAATGGCTATGGAAATGCCATGATAGGTAGGTATGGTGGCTGTTTTGAGGAAGGTATATGGTGGGTGTATGATACCGGCGAAAGGTGCGCGGTATTAGAGAGGCTAGCAATGGTGGAAGAAAGAAAAGCGTGTATAATCCATGGACTCAACATTAGTCATAAAGAACTCATGTACTTATTGCAAAAATCTACAAATTATCAAAGCAAAGTATTACGCGCATGCTCCTAGGGGGATAGATTGGTAGGAAAAGACCATCGCTCGTCCCCGACCGCCACTCATAAGGAAGACAATCAATAAATAAATCATGCTCCGACTTCATCACATAACGGTTCACCATACGTGCATGCTACGGGAATCACAAACTTTAAAACAAGTATTTCTCAAATTCACAACTACTCAACTAGCATGACTCTAATATCACCATCTCCATATCTCAAAACAATTATCAAGCATCTAACTTCTCATAGTATTCAACACACTCATAAGAAATTTTTTACTAATCTTGAATGCCTATTATAATTAAAAAAAATTACCATGCTGTTTTGTAGAACTCTCAAAATAATCTAAGTGAAGCATGAGAGAACAATAGTTTCTATAAAAAAAATCCACCACCGTGCTCTAAAAGATATAAGTGAAGCACTAGAGCAAAAACTATATAACTCAAAAGATATAAGTGAAGCACATAGAGTATTCTAACAATTTCCGAATCATGTGTGTCTCTCTCAAAAGGTGTGTACAGCAAGGATGATTGTGGCAAACTAACAAACAAAGACTCGAATAATACAAGACGCTCCAATCAAAACACATATCATGTGGTGAATAAAAATATAGCTCCAAGTAAAGTTACCGATGGAAGTAGACGAAAGAGGGGATGCCTTCCGGGGCATCCCCAACCTTTGGCTTTTAGGTGTCCTTAGATTATCTTGGGGTGCCATGGGCATCTCCAAGCTTAGGCTCTTGCCACTCCTTGTTCCATAATCCATCAAATCTTTTACCCAAAACTTGAAAACTTCACAACACAAAACTCAGCAGAAAATCTCGTGAGCTCCGTTAGCGAAAGAAAACAAAACACCATTTCAAGGTACTGTAACGAACTCATTCTTTATTTATTTGGTGTTAAACCTAATGTATTCCAACTTCTCTATGGTTTATAAACTATTTTACTAGCCATAGATTCATCAAAATAAGCAAACAACACACGAAAAACAGAATCTGTCAAAAACATAACAGTCTGTAGTAATCTGTAACTAACGCAAACTTCTGGAACTCCAAAAATTCAGAAAAAATAGGAAGACCTAGACAATTTGTTTATTGATCAGCAGCAATTGGAATCAATATTTTATCACGTTCTGGTGTTTTTAACAATTATTTTCGTGAACAGAAAGTTTCTTGAATTTTCAGCAAGATCAAATAACTATCATCCAAGAAGATCCTATAGGTTAAACTTGGAACAAACACCAATTAAAACATAAAAACACATCTAACCAGAGGCTAGATCAAATATTTATTCCTAAACAGAAGCAAAAAGCAAAAAACTAAAAATAAAATTGGGTTGCCTCCCAACAAGCGCTATCGTTTAACGCCCCTAGCTACGCATAAAAGCAAGGATAGATCTAGGTATTGCCATCTTTGGTGGGCAATTCTTCAATGAGACATCTATCATCCTTAGGAGTTTCTTTCTTTTTATTAATTATCAAATTTCTAGGCACATAACCGAAAAATTCATTTGTAGGAAATGGTTCCTTAATGATAGCAAAAAGATTGGGATGAATACTTATAGATTTGAGATCCGCAGTTTCCTTGCTAGAGGATTCACTCTTATTTTAGGAACATACATAAGCTTGGCAATTTTAGTTGGAGGACTTGGAGTATTCTTTACGGAAGAAAAAGCGGTTCCCAAGTTGGTAATGATACCCTCAAGTTTATCGATTCTAGTGGAATCCTGATTTATTCTTTCATTAACTATGGGTTCCTTCTCCTTAATATTTTTCAAAGTGACTCCTACTTTAGATCCATATTGGGTAATTTGATTGTGGATCTTTTTGTCCAAATTTTAATTAACTCTACGGTAGCAACTTTATTTTCAATAATTTCAAGTCTTTGCATTACATGCTCCAAAGTTAACATAGTTCCATTAACCAAAAGAGGTGGTGAGCCAAACAAATCTATCATAGCATTATAAGAATCAAAAGTATGGCTACCCAAGAGATTCCCTCCGGTAATGGTATCAAGAATATATCTGTACCAAGGAGTAGCGCCTACATAAAAATTGCGGAGAAGAACGGAAGTAGATTGCTTCCTGGTAGATCTATTTTGAGCATTGCAAATTCTATACCAAGTGTCTTTTAGATTTTCTCCCTCCCTTTGCTTAAAATTAAGAACTTCATTCTCGGGAGACAATGGAGAATAAAGGGGACTAGCCATAATGACAAGCAAGCGAAAAAGAGGTGAACGGAAAAGAGAGGGCGAATAAAACGGCAAGGGTGAAGTGGGGGAGAGGAAAACGAGAGGCAAATGGCAAATAATGTAATGCGGGAGATAAGGGTTTGTGATGGGTACTTGGTATGTTGACTTTTGCATAGACTCCCCGGCAATGCGGGCCCGGGGAGGGGAGAGGCGAGCGCGCGCTTCTGCTACCTCTTGAGCACTGCGTTGGTTTTCCCTTGAAGAGGAAAGGGTGATGCAGTAAAGTAGCGTAAGTATTTCCCTCGGTTTTTGAGAACCAAGGTATCAATCCAATAGGAGGCCACGCACGAGTCCCTCGCACCTACACAAACAAATAAATCCTCGCAACCAACGCAATAAAGGGGTTGTCAATCCCTTCACGGTCACTTACGAGAGTGAGATCTGATAGATATGATAAGATAATATTTTTGGTATTTTTATGATAAAGATGCAAAGTAAAGAAAGCAAAATAAAAACGGCGCCAGAAATAGCTTGTTCTCAGGAGATTAAATATGATGGAAAGTAGACCCGGGGGCCATAGGTTTCACTAGTGGCTTCTCTCGAGAGCATAAGTATTACGGTGGGTGAACAAATTACTGTTGAGAAATTGACAGAATTGAGCATAGTTATGAGAATATCTAGGTATGATCATGTATATAGGCATCACGTCCGCGACAAGTAGACCGACTCCTGCCTGCATCTACTACTATTACTCCACACATCGACCGCTATCCAGCATGCATCTAGAGTATTAAGTTCAAAAGAACAGAGTAATGCTTTAAGTAAGATGACATGATGTAGAGGGATAAACTCATGCAATATGATATAAACCCCATCTTGTTATCCTCGATGGCAACAATACAATACGTGCCTTGCTGCCCCTACTGTCACTGGGAAAGGACACCGCAAGATTGAACCCAAAGCTAAGCACTTCTCCCATTGCAAGAAAGATCAATCTAGTAGGCCAAACCAAACTGATAATTCGAAGAGACTTGCAAAGATAACCAATCATACATAAAAGAATTCAGAGAAGATTCAAATATTGTTCATAGATAAACTTGATCATAAACCCACAATTCATCGGTCTCAACAAACACACTGCAAAAGAAGATTACATCGAATAGATCTCCACAAGAGAGGGGGAGAACATTGTATTGAGATCCAAAAAGAGAGAAGAAGCCATCTAGCTAACAACTATGGACCCGAAGGTCTGAGGTAAACTACTCACACATCATCGGAGAGGCTATGGTGTTGATGTAGAAGCCCTCCGTGATCGATGCCCCCTCCGGCGGAGCTCCGGAAAAGGCCCCAAGATGGGATCTCACGGGTACAGAAGGTTGCGGCGGTGGAATTAGGTTTTTGGCTCTGTATCTGGTAGTTTGGGGGTACGTAGGTATATATAGGAGGAAGAAGTATGTCGGTGGAGCAACATAGGGCCCACGAGGGTGGAGGGCGCGCCCAGGGGGGTAGGCGCGCCCCCCTACCTCGTGCCTTCCTGGTTGAGGTCTTGACGTAGGGTCCAAGTCCTCTGGATCACGTTCGTTCCGAAAATCACGTTCCCGAAGGTTTCATTCCGTTTGGACTCCGTTTGATATTCTTTTTCTGCGAAACTCTGAAATAGGCAAAAAACAGCAATTCTGGGCTGGGCCTCCGGTTAATAGATTAGTCCTAAAAATAATATAAAAGTGTATAATAAAGCCCATTAATGTCCAAAGCAGAATATAATATAGCATGGAACAATAAAAAATTATAGATACGTTGGAGACGTATCACGTAACTGGGTGATTACAAAGATGCTCTACAGGTATCTCCGAAGGTGTTTGTTTAGATCGAGATTAGGATTTGTCACTCCGAGTATAGGAGAGGTATCTCTGGGCCCTCTCGGTAATACACATCATAAGAAGCCTTGCAAGCAGAGTGACTAATGCGTTAGTTGTAGGATGATGTATTACGGAATGAGTAAAGAGACTTGCCGGTAACGAGATTGAACAAGGTATGAAGATACCGACGATCGAATCTCGGGCAAGTAATATACCGATGGACAAAGGGAATTACGTATGTTGTCATTACGGTTCGACCGATAAAGATCTTCATAGAATATGTAGGAGCCAATATGGGCATCCAGGTTCCGCTATTGGTTATTGACTGGAGAGGTGTCTCGGTCATGTCTACATAGTTCTCGAACCCGTAGGGTCCGCACGCTTAATGTTCGATGACGATATTGTAATATATGAGTTATGTGATTTGGTGACCGAATGTTGTTCAAAGTCCCGGATGAGATCACGAACATGACGAAGAGTCTCGAAATGGTTGACAGGTAAATATTGATATATAGGACGATAGTATTCGGACACTGGAAGTGTTTCGGAGGGTACCGGGTACATATCGGGTCACCGGAAGGGGTTCCGAGCACCCCCGGCAAAAGATATGGGCCTAATGGGCCAAGAGGGGAAACGCACCAGCCACCAGGGGCTGGTGCGCCCCCATATGGGCCGAACCAGAGGAAAAGGAAAGAGAGGAAGGGAGAAGGAAAAGGGGGATTCGGCCTCCCCCTTCTTTCCCTCCTCCCTCCTCTTTCCTTCCCCCTCCGGTAAATAACGAAGGGGGGCGGCCGGCCTAGGAGGAACCCAAGTAGGATTCGGTCCTACTTGGGGCGCCTCCTGGCCTCTCCCCTCTCCCTCCCACCTATATATATGTGGGGGGCGCCCCCTAGCACACCCCAGACAATTGTTAGCCGTGTGCGGCGCCCCCCCTCCACCGTTTACTCCCACGGACATATCTTCGTAGTGCTTAGGCGAAGCCCTGCGCGGATCACTTCACCATCACCGTCACCACGCCGTCGTGCTGACGGAAGTCATCTAATACCTTGACAACTTGCTGGATCAAGAAGGCGAGGGACGTCACCGAGCTGAACTTGTGCAGAACGCGGAGCTGTCGTGCGTTCGGTACTTGACCGGTTGAAGTGCGAAGAAGTTCAACTACATCAACCGCGTTGAGAAACGCTTCTGCTTACGGTCTGCGAGGGTACATAGACACACTCTCCCCTCGTTGGTATGCATCTCCATGGATAGATCTTTGTGTGTGCATAGAATTTTTTTTGTTTTCCATGCAACGTTTCCCAACAGCTAGCATCAGGTTCCTTAGGGATCAAGGTTAATAAAGAAAAGTCCAGCCTATACAGATCCAAATTATCATTATTCCAGGCATCCACCATCAACATGAGATCCTTCTTTATAGTAGAACAAAAGTGTTGGTAAAAGAGGAATGGGAAGCCATCAGGGCCAGGAGCTCCTGCAGCATAGGGCCCAAACACAGCTTTTTCACATCCTCTTCTGAAATGTCAGTGCCAAGCTTCATATTATGATTAATGGATACTCTTTCAGAAGGGTCCCAAAACTTATCCTCCAAAGAGATATCAAGAGTACTCTCTTTACTAAATATTTTTTTTGTAAAGCTACAACAATCTTAATAATACCCTCAGTATCTTCAACAGGACCATTTGGCCCAATCAACATGGGGATTTGCTTCTTTCTTCTTCTTTGGTTAGCCAAAGCATGGAAATAAGTAGTGTTTCTCCCTCCTAGAATATTTCTCTCCTGATCTCTGTCTAGATTTGATCTCCTCCAATCTCCAAATATTTTGGAGGTCCAGAGCTATTTTATCCGTATGAGCTTTGGAAGGTGGAGATCTGGTCTTAGTTTTAGAAGCAATATCTAAAAGTTCATATTCAGCAACCAGTTGTTGCTTGGTTCTATGTTGGGCAGCCTCATAATTAGCATTCCAGCCCCTACACACTCGTCTAAGTTTCCTAATCTTGAATTGCCACCTCTCTAAAGGGTCCTTAATAGAAGAGGGGGCATTCCAGCATTTGTTTGACCACCTCCTCAAAGCCTTCAACCTCCAGCCACCATTTTTCAAACCTAAATTGTTTGTTTTTTGGTGGTTGGATAACACCATTATCAAACAATAGAGGAGTGTGGTCACTACCCACCCTAGGGAGGGCTTTAAGTTGGACAGAAGAGAACATATTTTCCCAGTGAAAGTAGTTATAAAAACTTTTTCAGTGTTTGCCATAACCAGATTATCCTGGTTGTTGGCCTAAGTAAACTTTCTACCAGAGTTTTTCAGTTCAATGAGGCCATATTTATTAACCCAATCATTGAACATGTTAACCCAGTGAAAGTTAACTAACGTAGTACTCTTCTATTCACTACTCCTAACCAAGTTAAAGTCACCCCAACAATGGTTGGACCCAACCAAGCATCCATAGTGTTGTGGAGCTCATTAATAATTCAAGCTTGAAATTATCATAAGTTGAACCATACACGGCCACAAATCTCCAAGTGATTTTAGTTTTCTTGTCCTTAAGGAGAAAAGCAACATAAAATTCTAAAGCATCAACATAAATAATCTCAAACATATCATGTTTAATACCCACCAAGATACCTCAAGCAGTCGCAATAGCTAGTAACCAATGCCAGGAGATTTTCTTGAGGGTTAATGTTAGCAAGCTGGAAGCTACTAAATGAATCTTTCTTAGATTCACACAAACTAACCTAGTCAACATGGGTATATCTTCTTTATATTGTATCATGTAAACCTACAAGTTTAGGGAGTGCCTATTGACGTGGCTTAGATCTGCATTAGTATTTCCTCAAAGAGGAAGGGATGATGCAGCACAACTATGACAAGTATTTCCCTCAGTTATGAGACCAAGGTTATCAATCCCGTAGGAGAACCAAGCAACACCATGTAAACAGTACCTGCACACAAAGAACAAATCCTTGCAACCCAACGCGTAAGAGGGGTTGTCAATCCCTCCGCGGTAAAAAGATAGATTAAATTGTATGAGTTTGGATAAATAGATCTAAATAAAACACGGAATAAAATAATGAAAGAAAAAGTGCAGCAAGATATTTTTGGATTTTTGGAATAATAGATCTGAAAACAAAATGATAAAAGATAGACCCGGGGCCCATAGATTTCACTAGTGGCTTCTCTCGAGAAAATAGCATACGGTGGGTAAACAAATTACTGTTGGGCAATTGATAGAAGAACAAATAATTATGACGATGTCCAAGGCAATGATCGTGTATATAGGCATCACGTCTAAGATTAGTAGACCGAAACGATTCTGCATCTACTACTATTACTCCACACATCGATCGCTATCCAGCATGCATCTAGTGTATTAAGTTCATGGAGAAACGGAGTAATGCAATAAGAACAATGACATGATGTATACAAGATCTATTCATGTAGGAATAGACCCCATCTTTTATCCTCAATAGCAATGACACATGCGTGCCTCGCTACCCCTTCTCTCACAGGGTGAGGACACCGCAAGGTCGAACCCATCACAAAGCACCCCTTCCCATTGCAAGAAAAATCAATCTAGTTGGCCTAACTAAACCAAAGATTCGAAGAAGAAATACGAGGCTATAACAATCATGCATATAAGAGATCAAAGAAAACTCAAATAATATTCATTGATAGATCTGATCATAAACTCGAGCTTTATTGGATCCCAACAAACACACCGCAAAAAGTCATTACATCAAATAGATCTCCAAGAACATCGAGGAGAACATTGTATTGAGAATCAAAAAGAGAGAAGAAGCCATCTAGCTACTGCCTACGGACCCGTAGGTCTATGGTGAACTACTCATGCATCATCAGAGCAGCACCAATGACGATGATGAACCCCTCTGTGATCTTGTTCTCCTCCGGCAGAGTGCCGAAATAGGGCTCTAGATTGGATCTCGTGGTTCTGGAACTTGCGGCGGCTGGAATTGTGTTTTGTCGACTCCTCTAGGGTTTCTTGAGTATCTAAGAATTTATAGAGCGAAGAGGCGGTGGAGGAGACCTCCATGGGCCTCCCCCTAGGTGCTTCCTTGGCTCCCAAGTTGTGTTCTAGTCCAAACAAATCTCCAAAAAGTTTTGTGGCATTTGGACTTTGTTTGGTACTAATATTCTGTGAAGTAAAAAACAAGCAAAAACAGCAACTGGCCCTGGGCACTATGTCAATAGGTTAGTCCCAAAAAATGATATAAAGTTGCTATAAAATGATTGTAAAACATCCAAGAATGATAATATAACAGCATGGAACAATAAAAAATTATAGATACGTTGGAGACGTATCAGCATCCCCAAGCTTAATTCCTGCTCGTCCTCGAGTAGGTAAATGATAAAAACAGAATTTTTGATGTGGAATGTTGCCTAACTTGTTCATCACATATTCTTTTCTTTTTTAGCATGGACATTTGTACTTTAGATGGTTCGAAGCAATAGTCTATATTTGACATGAAGACTTCAATAACAAGCATATCAACAAGCAACCATATCTTTCAAAATATCAACACTAAAGAAAGTTATCCCTAGCCCATCATGCTCAATCATTGATCCATTCACGAAACACACTCGAATATTAGCTACATACTATGCACAAGTATGATCACAGTGCTCCCTAGTTGGTGCTTTATAAGAGAAGATGGAGACTCAAATAAAAATAAAAATTGCATAAAGTAAATAGATAGGCCCTTCGCAGAGGGAAGCAGAGATTTGTAGAGATGCCCCCTGCCGCTTCATGACGTACGGGCACACAAAAAGGAAATTCATTTTGAAAATTAGAGATGGCACATACAAATTTACTTGGAACAACACGGAAATACCTCATATAGGTAGGTATGGTGGACTCATGTCAAAACTGGGTTTAAGGCTTTTGGATGCACAAGTAGTATTCCCACTTAATACAAATGGAGGCTAGCAAATAGATTGAGAAGCAACCAACCAAGAAACAAAAATTCTCATAAACGAGCATTAAGCATAACTAACACCAAATAATGCACCACAAGTAGGATAGAATTTCATTGCATAACTATTGAATTTCGTGCTTGCATAGGAAATCACAAACCTTGACACCAATATTCTTAGTAAAGCATAATTACTCACCAACATGACTCATATATATATATATATTACTATCATCATATCTCAAAACTATTACAAAGAATCAAGTTTATTTTGTCTAATGATCTTCATGAAAGTTTTTATTATATCCCTCTTAAATATCTATCACTTTGGGACTAATTTCATATATTGCAATTGCTTTTGACAAGCTCAAACAAATTTAAGTGAAGAACATGAGCATAAAAATTTCGTCTCTCAAAATAATATAAGTGAAGCATGAGAGAATTTCTTTAAATTTTTTTACTAACTCTCAAATAAATCTAAGTGAAGCATGAGAGTATTTCTTCAAAAATTAAAGCACCACCGTGCTCAAAAACATTTAAGTCTTACATACTTCCTATGCATATGGATTTTATAAGCAAACAAATTATCAAAACAGGAAACATCCAACATATGCAAAGAAGAGCAATAAAACATTGACAATCTCAACATAACGAGATGTAATTTAGTAACATAAAATTTCTACAACCATAATTTCCTCTCTCATAATAATTACATGTAGCATCATAATCAAATTCAACAATATAACTATCACATAAAATATTCTCTTCGTGATCCACATGCATGCAAAGTTGACACTCTTCCAAAATAGTGGGATTGTAAAAGCACAAGTACTCCCTGGGTGATTTTGGTAATTAATGCCAACATATCTCTTGTTGGACTAATATTTTTATCTAGTATACTTCAGATGAGTTCAATAGTGGAGTGGCATGGACAAGAGGATGTGGAACCCCTTCAAGATGCTAAGGACAAACATTGGCAAAAGCTCAAGACTCTACATTTTCATTTTAGTGATCCAATATCACATTGAGTCCATAGGAAAAGCCAATACTATTAAAAGGGGATGAGGTGTTGCTTAATGGCTTGCTTGCTCAAAGTGCTTAGTGATATGCTCCAAAGCCCTCAACCATTTTCTCATTTCCACATATGCCCCAAACCTAAAGTCAAACTCGGCCCCACCGATTTGATCTATCCGGCGCCACCGAGTTCACTTGACATAGCCACTGCCAGAAACCCTAATCAGTTTGGTCTCACCGATGGGATCTCGGTCTCACCGAGATGGGCTTGCAAACTCTCTGTTGCCTCTTGCAATTATTTCGGTCCCATCGAGTTTGCTTGACCAACTCTCTGTTTTCTTATTACCAAAATCGATCTCACCGAGTTTGTGTAATCGGTCAAACCGAGTTGAGGTTTTACCCTAACCCTAGCACATCGGTCCCACCGAGTTGATCATGTCGGTCCCATCGAAAATCCTAACGTTCACATTTTGGATTGAATCGGTCCATCCGAGTTTCACTATTCGGTCCCATTGAGTTTGGTAAATTGTGTGTAACGGTTAGATTTTGTGTGGAGGCTATATATACCCCTCCACCCTTCCTCCATTAGTGGAGAGAGCCATCAGAACGTGCCTACACTTCCAGCATTCATTTTCTGAGAGAGAACCACCTACTCATGTGCCGAGACCAAGATATTCCAATCCAACCACAAGAATCTTGATCTCTAGCCTTCCCCAAGTTGCTTTCCACTCAAATCATCTTTCCACCATATCCAAATCTGTGTGAGAGAGTTGAGTGTTGGGGATACTATCATTTGAAGCACAAGAGCAAGGAGTTCATCATCAACACACCATCTATTACCTTTTGGAGAGTGGTGTCTCCTAGATTGGTTAGGTGTCACTTGGGAGCCTCCGTCAAGATTGTGGAGTTGAACCAAGGAGTTTGTAAGGGCAAGGAGATCGCCTACTTCGTGAAGATCTACCCAAGTGAGGCAAGTCCTTCGTGGGCGATGGCCATGGTGGGATAGACAAGGTTGTTTCTTCGTGGACCCTTCATGGGTGGAGCCCTCCGTGGACTCGCACAACCATTACCCTTCGTGGGTTGAAGTCTCCACCAATGTGGATGTACGATAGCACCACCTATCGGAACCACGCCAAAAATCTCCGTGTCTCCAATTGCGTTTGCACACTCCAATCCCACCCCTTTACTTTCTTGCAACTTGCATGCCTTACTTTCCTCTACTCATATACTCTTGCCATGCTTGCTTGAAATGTATTGTGAATGTTTAAACTTGTGCTAATACTCCACCTTAACTTGAAGAAATAAAAAATTGCTACTTTTTTTGTTGAGGGTCTAATCACCCCCTCCTCTAGACACCTCTTCTCGATCCTTTCAATTGGTATCAGAGCATTGGTCTCCATTGCTTTGGTTTAATCACCATTGGAGGAAGATGGATGAGTCTACGTTGGGGAGTCTTAGACGTAGAGTGGCTATACTTGATGGAGAGTTCTTTCATGCTTGGAAAAATGAGATGCTTGAGATTTTCAATGAATATCACTTGAAAAAGTACATTACTAGCCCTTGTGCACCCCTTGTTGATCCTTTGCATCTTGCTCCCTATGAGTCTCTTGACATGATCCGCAACCTTAGAACTGTCAACCTTATTACTAGAGGTTTGCCTAGAAACTTCATTGCTTGCTTGCCTACTCTTGATTGTGCTTACACCATATGGAGATTTCTTGAGGAACGATTTCCAAACTATTCTCTGCAAAATCTAGATGTGATTCTTCATAAGTCAATTGCCTTAAGTAAGATGAATTCCAATGATCCTAAGTTTGGTGTTTGTCTATTTGAGCTTCGTGACCTTATGCGTGCCAAAGGAGATGTTGGAATCATTAGCAACATCATTTCCGAAGTCATTAGAATTCATAAAGATGAATATTGTTATGATCATACTTCTAATGAATCACTCTCTCTAGGTGATGATCAATCACAAGATGAAGTCGAACATGGATACTACGATGAGGATGATGATAGTGACTTCGATCTCGATGAGTCTATGAGACACTTTGGTCTTATGGCAAATCTTTGTGGCTACATGGCTGGAGGAAAGGAATGGTTTCTGGATAGTGGATGTACCGATCACATGACCGGAGACAAGGATATGTTTCATGAGCTTGCTGAAAACAACGGCCCTCGAAAGTATGTCACTTTTGGTGATAACTCAAAGGGTAAGGTGGTTGTCCTTGGTAAGGTGGCCATCTCACATGATAGCTCCATACAAAATGTTATGCTTGTTGAATCTCTTGGCTATAATTTACTTTCTGTATCTAGACTAGCTGACTTTGGTTTCAATGTCCTATTTACTGAAGTAGATTGCCAAGTGTTTCGAAGAGATAATCATAAAATGGTCTTTACCGGTATACGTAGAGGCGATCTATACATTGTTGATTTCACTAAAAAGGCTCAACCTAGAACTTGCTTAATTGCTAAATCTTCTAAAGGTTGGTTGTGGCATAGAAGGTTAGGTCATGTGGGCATGCGGAATCTTGATAAGCTTATTAAAGGTGATCATATCCTTGGAGTGAAAGATGTTATATTTGATAAGGATAGATTGTGCAGTGCTTGTCAAGCAGGAAAACAGGTTGGAGGAAGCCACCCCGTGAAGAACATCATGACCACGAGAAGACTGCTCGAGCTACTTCATATGGATTTCTTTGGTCCAAACGCCTATAAAAGTCTTGTTGGAAACTCATTTGGTTTAGTCATAGTCGATGATTTTTCAAGATTTACGTGGGTGTTCTTTCTTGATGATAAATCGCAGGTACAAAAGATCTTCAAGAACTTCGCTAGGAAGGCCCAAAATCAATTTGAAGTGAAGATCAAGAAGGTTCGCAACGACAACGGAACGGAGTTCAAGAACGCAAATGTGGACACCTTTCTTGACGAAGAAGGGATTTCACATGAGTTCTCGGCTACGTACACGCCTCAACAAAATGGAGTTGTTGATAGGGAGAACCGGACTCTTATTGAGATGGAGAGAACGATGCTTGATGAGTACAAGACGCCAAAACACTTTTGGGCGGAAGCGGTTGAGACAGCTTGTCATGCAACAAATCATCTATATCTTCACAAGCTACTCGGCAAGATGGCATACGAGCTTCTCACCGGTAACAAACCCCAAGTTGGATAGTTTCGAGTATTCGGCTCAAAGTGCTATATTCTTGACAAGCATCATCATTCTAAATTTGCTCCTAAATCTCATGAGGGTTTCCTACTCGGTTATGGCTCAAACTCTCACACTTACCGTGTCTACAACAATTTCACCCAAAAGGTTGAAGAGACGGTAGATGTGAAGTTTGATGAATCTAACGGCTTGCAAGTAGAGCAATTGCCAATTGATGTAGGAGACAAAGACCCTTCGGAAGCAATCCAAGACTTGTCCATTGGCATGATTCGTCCAACGGAGGTGAAGGAGAGTACCTCGTCCGTCCAAGTGGAAGCTTCTACCTCACGACAAGGTGAACCAAGAGTTGACTCGGAGGCATCCACAAGTGGGAAACGCCAAGATGAAGAAAACGAGGAAGTACACCAAGATGACCCTCATCAACCTCCTTCTCCACCTCCACAAGAGAACAACAATACCAACGACGAAGAAGGCCAAGAGGAAGAACAAGATGATGAAGAAGATGTTCCACCCCAACCCAAGCAAAAGCTCTCACGAGTTAGAGCAAGAGTCTCAAGAGATCATCCCGTCAAACAAGTCTTTGACGATATCCAAACCGGGAGAATTACTCGCTCTAAAACTCGTTTGGCTAATTTTTGTGAAAATTATTCATTCATCTCTATGAACCAATGAAGGTTGAAGAAGCATTGGAAGATCGGGATTGGATAAATGCCATGCACGAAGAGCTACACAACTTTGAGAGAAACCAAGTGTGGACATTGGTAGAAAAGCCCGACAACAACCACAACATCATCGGTACCAATGGGTGTTTCAGAATAAGCAAGATGAAGATGGACAAGTTGTACGTAACAAGGCCCGTCTCGTTGCTCAAGGCTACACTCAAGTCGAAGGTATGGACTATGGTGAGACATATGCCCCCGTTGCTAGACTTGAGTCCATACGCATCTTACTTGCTTATACCAATCATCATGATATCACATTATATCGAATGGACATTAAAAGTGCTTTTCTAAATGGTGAAATTGAGGAGGAAGTTTATGTTAAACAACCTCCCAGCTTTGTTAATCCTAAGAAACCCGATCATGTTTCACTACTGCAGGATGCTGCTAATGCGACACTACGATCAGAGACCCTTCAAGAAACTGTGTGCGATGCAATAATCACAAACGGTGGTGTATGAATACCGTCAGAAATGTATAAAACGTTTGCGATGATGGATGCATCAAATACGGTTCAGGTTTTAGTTGTGTGTGCGATGAAGGGCATACGGTTCAGTTCAATTAACTGTTTGCGATGAGGAGGAACAAAAGAAACGGGCAGCCAGATGAAGGCGTGTGCGATACACAGCATACGGTTCACTCGAACGAACTATTAGTGATTAGGCAACACAAAGGAAACAGTCAGCCAGATCAAGGTGTGTGTGATTGAGGGCATACGCTTTAGAAGGATTAATTGTTTGTGATTAGGCAACAGGATAGAAACGGGTCAGCCAAATCAAAGTGTCTGCGATTGATGGCATACACTTCACATGGATGAACTGTTTGCGATTAGCCACAACAAACTGAAACAGTTAGATAGATCAACGTGTGTGCGCTAGACGGGCACACACATTCTAATTAAAAGAAGCGTGCGCGATGGTAATAACGAGCGCGCACGGTTGTTGGAACAAGGCGTGTGCTGACATTGCCTATTGCAGTGCACCCTATGGTGCAAACGCCACGTACGCGGCCGAGAAGGCGTACGTGCCCACGTTACGCCTTCCGGGAATAGTGCCGCACTTATAACCGTCAGTAAATTTTGAGCATGCGTCCCGTCACATTCCAAATTGCAAACCTGTTCACACCGATCGAAACCTAAACGGTTTCCCACTTAGGAGCGTATTACTATGCGGTTATAAATACTACTGCTCCAAGATGACTGCACATTCCTCCTCAACTCCTCATCCACAAAAAGTCAAAAACAAACAAGTCATTCATCATCGTTCCCTTGCGTCCGCCATGGCCAGCGTGAGTTCTGGGTCGAGAGATTGCCACCAGGGAGAGACGAGCCTGGAAGCGGAAGCACGAGAGATGTCCTGCCTCGCCGCGAAAGCAGCCAACATGTCCCGCCACACGGCCGTAGCAGCACAGAGGTCCCGCCGCGCCACCGAAGCAGCAAGGAGGTCCCTCCGCGCCGTCGATGTAGCAGACTTGGCCAGCCGAGCCGCGGAAGCAGAAGAGATGTCCCGCCACACCGCGAATGCAGTAGAGATGTCCTCCCATGCCGCGGCGGCCTAGGAAAATGTCTCGCAGGCAGGCAAGGACTCTTACAGGCGCATGCGTGCCCTCGCCCTTAGTCAGATGGATCAGATCTCCAAGTGGGCGAGGTTGCAGGATGACCTGAAAGCCTCGTTTAAACAGTCTACCGGCATCATCCGGCAACTAAATGAGAGCAATGCGAAGCTCCAGGCCGAGCGCGACCTACTGAGGGCGAAGATCGTCGGAAGTGCGGAGCAGCAGGAGCAGACCACTGCCTTGTTGAAGAGGATCGGTGTTATCGTCGAGAAACTTATGGACGACAATGCCATGCTGCGCATCGAGCGCAGAGGGCCGGTAGAGGAATCCGTGGATGCTCTCAAGCAGCATCTTGAGGACAAGAAAGAGCTCGTCGCCGCTCGCCGCGGAGACTAGTTCCTGCGGCCTGCAGCAACGCATCAAGAAAGTAGAGATCAATGAGCCAGATCGTTGTCTTCCTTCTTCTTTTGCCCTTGTGTATTCCGGGCGTTGCCGCGTGTGGCTTTTTTTAATTATGTTTCTGAATATGTAAGACAATTATTATCCACTGTCATCGTCCTTATATTCATCATGCTTGCTATAAGTCGCAGTCGATGCTATATAGGTCCGTCGGATCTTACATCAAGATCCGTGCAAAACTTTCTTTTCAGATTTTCATTTTTCTCTCTTAAATCTCAGTCAAGTGAGACATATAACCACGCCATAGAACAGGTGCTCGGGCGCCATAATGGAGATGTTGGGAGGGAGGTGCGCGGCGGGTAGCGGTCAAAGGGCTCTCCCCCCGATGAGCATTCGCAGGGGTCTGATCGCACGCCTCCCATACTCAAATAGCTACCCCGCACGGCACCTCCTAGCCAATACAAAAAGGGACGCGTGGCCGCACGTAATTGGTAAGTAGAACACCCACGGTTTCAATAATACTCGTGTTTCCGATTTGTAACGTGACAACACTTGTTCCAAAATGACTTTGTTGATTGTTAATGTGTGCGCCTTCGCAAATCGTAAAGAAAAATTACCACAACATGTTGGTGCCATGTCAAGGCACCATGCCAAGTTTCATGATTTTCAGGCGTGTTTTGGATTTACAGGAATTAAAAAACCAAGTTTCTCAATCTTTCCGGCCGAGCCACCATGCCCAGATGTTTGAATTTCACTCCCATCTCTAGCATGGGATCAAGAAATTCACCCAAGGACACACATGTGATTTTTCAAACAACTTTTGTGCACTGGAGCCTGTGCTTGTAGTTCAAATTTGAATTATGCACATTAAATGCGCAGAAACTCAATTAATGCATAAAAAGGCCAAACGAACCCGGAATAATTCCAAAAATTAGCAAGATACTTCTATTTGGTCTAATCTGCCTGTGTAAAAAAATTAAGGCGGGAGAAGGCAATGTACGTATGTCGTTTCGCACACGGAGGTGACACGTTCCCTCTCGAGACCACGAGCCTTCTTGAGGGAAGCTCCGGTTTGCAAGAAGCTTACACCAAAGCTTGTCCCAATTCGGCCAAAAAAATTACCGCAGCATGTTGGTGCCATGTCATGACACCATGCCAAGTTTCATGATTTTCAGGTGTGTTTTGGATTTACAGGAATTAAAAAACCAAGTTTCTCAATCTTTCCGGCCGAGCCACGACGCCCAGATGTTTGAATTTTACTCCCATCTCTTGCATGGGACCTAGAAATTCACCCAAGGACACACATGTGATTTTTTTTAAACAACTTTGGTGCACTGGAGCCTGCGCTTGTAGTTCAAATTTGAATTATGCACATTAAATGCGCAGAAACTCAATTAATGCAAAAGGCCAAACGAACCCGAAATAATTCCAAAATTTAGCACGGTACTTCTATTTGGTCTAATCTGCCTGTGTAAAAAAGTTAAGGCGGGAGAAGGCAGTGTACGTATGTCGTTTCGCACACGGAGGTGACACGTTCCCTCTCGAAACAACGAGCGTTCTTGAGGGAAGCTCCGGTTTGCAAGAAGCTTACACCAAAGCTTGTCCCAATTCGGCCAAAACAATTACCGCAGCATGTTGGTGCCATGTCATGACACCATGCCAAGTTTCATGATTTTCAGGTGTGTTTTGGAATTATAGGAATTAAAAAACCAAGTTTCTCAATCTTTCCGGCTGAGCCACGACGCCCAGATGTTTGAATTTCACTCTCATCTCTTGCATGGGACCTAGAAATTCACCCAAGGACACACATGTGATTTTTCAAACAACTTTGGTGCACTGGAGCCTGTGCTTGTAGTTCGAATTTGAATTATGCACATTAAATGCGCAGAAACTCAATTAATGCAAAAGGCCAAACGAACCCGGAATAATTCCAAAATTTAGCACGGTACTTCTATTTGGTCTAATCTGCCTGTGTAAAAAAATTAAGGCGGGAGAAGGCAGTGTACGTATGTCATTTCCCACACGGAGGTGACACGTTCCCTCTCGGAACCACGAGCCTTCTTGAGGGAAGCTCCGGTTTTCAAGAAGCTTACACCAAAGCTTGTCCCGATTTGGCCAAAAAAAATACCGCAGCATGTTGGTGCCATGTCATGACACCATGCCAAGTTTCTTGATTTTCAGGCGTGTTTTGGATTTACAAGAATTTAAAAAACCAATTTTCTCAATCTTTCCGGTCGAGCCACGACGCCCATATGTTTGAATTTCACTCCCATCTCTTGCATGGGACCTAGAAATTCACCCAAGGACACACATGTGATTTTTCAAACAACTTTGGTGCACTGGAGCCTGTGCTTGTAGTTCAAATTTGAATTATACACATTAAATGCCTAGAAATTTAATTAATGCATAAAAAAGGCCAAACGAACCCAGAATAATTCCAAAATTTAGCAGGGTACTTCTATTTGGTCTAATCTGCCTATGTAAACAAATTAAGGCGGGAAAGGCAGTGTACGTATGTTGTTTCGCACATGGAGGTGACACGTTCCCTCTCGGAACCACGAGCCTTCTTGAGGGAAGCTCCGGTTTGCAAGAATCTTACACCAAAGCTTGTCCCAATTCGGCCAAAAAAATTATCGCAGCCTGCTGGTGCCATGTCATGACATATGCCAAGTTCCATGATTTTCAGGCGTGTTTTGGATTTACTAGAATTTAAAAACCAAGTTTCTCAATCTTTCCGGCCGAGCCACGATGCCCAGATGTTTGAATTTCACTCCCATCTCTTGCATGGGACCTAGAAATTCACTCAAGGACACACATGTGATTTTTCAAACAACTTTGGTGCAACAGACTAAGGCATGGCCTAGTGGTAGGGAGGGGTTGATGCCTTCCCACCCACCCAGGTTCAAGGCATGGTACTTGCAATTTGGGTTTGTTGCACCAATTATACTATAGGGGGTTCCCTTACAGTCTTTCTATCAAAAAAACAACTTTGGTGCATTGGAGCATGTGCTTGTAGTTCAAATTTGAATTAGGCACATTAAATGCCCAGAAACTCAATTAATGCATAAAATGCCAAACAAAACCGGAATAATTCCAAATTTAAACACGACACTCATGTACTAGTTGCATGTTCACTGTACGTAAATGTTCTAGCAATTCAAACACCATCCTTTCCCTCCGTAACACCATTTTGTCTTTCAAAACATAATGAAAAAATCAGGTATACCACAAACAATTTACTAGAAAGAATCGTGTGGGATGCGATATAAAATATCTTGGCGCACTATCTTGTCTGGCTTACGCAGGAAGCTTCGTCGTCTACAGTCCACCGCCCCGGCTTGAACCACACTTGCGCGCCAGTTTCTCGCGGCACCGAGCAAAATTTTTTGGCCACCGCGGAAATATCTATCTCCCCGCCCCTTCCTCCTACCAAAAGCCACATTTCCACTGTTCCTCCTTGCTTTCCAAGTTCAAACCTTCACTGCTGCTTACTGGCTGCTCAGCCTCCTCGTCGGCGACCCTTCTTCTTGCAGCGCCGCCTCCTCGCCGGCTACCCTTCTTCTTGCAGCACCGCCTCCTCGCCGGCGACCCTTCTTGTTGCAGCGCCGCCTCCTCGCTGGCGCCCCTTCTTCTTGCTGCGCGGCCTCCTCGCCGCCGACCCTTCTTCTTGCTGCGCGGCCTCGTCAATATGGTGAGGTAATCCACACCCCACCCACACCATCCTCCTCCTTTCCCGTCCCACATACCCTGACCGACGGAGCGACACCTTCCACCGAAATCACTGCCCCCCTCCTCCAATTAAGCGCCACCCACAGCCATTTTACACGTAGTATAACGTGGAGCTGAGTAGCATGTGGCCGAACGCGCGAACGAGGTCGCTATGGCTGCCATGCGTGTCGACCGCCAGATCTTGGAGGAGCGCCTCGTCTTCGAGGCCACCGTCGACACCGCCACACGGTTGTCTACTTTAAAATACAGTTCGTGATGTTTTCTCGAGGCCACCGCCAGTGCCTTCTAGTGATTTGTCCTCTGTAATGTTAATATGCAATCTGATGTTCAGTTAACAGTTTGATCCTCTGAAATGTAATGTTCAGTTAACACTTTGGTCCAACAATTGCTACATTTCATAGTACTGTTCTCAAGCATTCTTTGTTTTGTTAACTGTCTTATCTTCTAATACATGTTTCTGTTTTGCAATGTCGTGCTCAGTTAACTATTTTGGTTCATTTGGTCTGCTGTCCATTTAACTGTTTGGTTTAGTTCTGCAATTTGATTTTCATTTGATGTGGGTACAATTTTGTATTGTTATGCATCTGACACCAATCGAATTTGGATGTACTCAATACATATTCTACTGATAGTATGGCAACTCTTAGTTAACCTGATCAAGATCTTCCTTATGTGTGTTGCAGGGAAACAATGGGAGACACTGCGGTTTACCATCGAGGTTTGTTCAAGCAGGTTCCTTTGGCTAATAGCACATTATTGTGCAGTTGCAGGAATCATTCTAATATTTAGGTTTCTTACAATTTGGTCTTGCACATCTTGGTCCTGCTGTCAGAGGCTTAGACCCACTATTCGACCCATTTTGCATATGGGGAAATGAGATGTCCATGAATATCAGTCAAGTCAAGAAACTCAGAAAGATTGTTAGGATGAAGAAACTTGCGACGAATAACAGCAAGATCTTTGTTTGCACAATCAAGAAGACATCAGTCAACTATAGGATGGTACCAACTCTTTTACCTTGTTTTTACCCCTTGCGCCATTTCAAAATTTACAACAGCGATTTATGCATAGCTTTGTTTTCAGTAGTTTTCAAAGCAGTTCACCGATGATTACCTCTCAAACCACCTGCATGGTCAAGAGGCGAGGAAGGTATTCATTCAATGCCCACGGTACAATATTGAAGTCTTGCTGAAGAGAAGGAAGGTTGGGCGGGCAATTATCCATAGCCACTGGCCTAAAGTTGCAAGGACATTCAACACCACTAAAGGCTCAATATTTGCCTTCCGCTTCTGCAGTTTCCTAGATGAGATTCAACTGTCAATTTACCATGTATGATGCTACTTTTCAAAGGTTTTTGATGCTACATGTGAAACTTGGTGCTGTTGTGTAATGGCGTAACTGAGTGCCGAAGCTATCTGATGTAATTCGATTATGAAATCCTGGTTGCTTTTATACGAATATGAAATATCTGGTGTGTTTTATAAGAAATATCAGGCTAATTACCCTGCTTATTGAGGTTTTCTATTGCAAACGGTTACTCAGACAGCACCGTGGGCGATGAACTCAAACAACCCGCACGGTTTCTAGAAAGTAGGCATGTTCGATCAACTAACAATCACACACGGCTTCCGGCAGCGAACTGTTTGCGTTAGGCCACCTTGCACAAACGTTTCCACACAAAGAACTGTGTGGGATGTACATACCTACGGAAATTGTTGGGGATATTACCACTGGGCGTAAACCGGCCAGGAGAAGCCGGGTTAACCCCATAAGTAGTTCATCTGTATCTGAAGTCCATGAAGACATACGGTGACGCTTTATGAAGGCCCAGGGCCCAAAGCCGGTTTAAGGCCTGTAGACATAAACCGGCGTTGATATGTAAACTTGTGTTATAAGATAGAAGTAGCAGAGACCGAGCCGGACACGATTATGAGCCGGCCTCGGGATTCTGTAAACCGACGGGCGTCAACCCAAGTATATAAGGGGACGACCCGGCGGCGGTTCAGGGACAACAACTCGAGGCCCAGGCAAAGCATATTCGCTCCCTGGTCATCGATACCCCGACAATTCCATCACAACTAGACGTAGGCTTTTACCTTCATCGTAAGGGGCCGAACTAGTATAAAAACCCTCTTGCGTCCCTTGTCCGCTTTAACCCCTTTAAGTTAACCCGTAGCGATGGCTCCACGACTAAGTCCTTTCTCTAGGACATCTGCCGTGACAAAACCACGACCGTTGGCGCCCACCCCGTGGGGCTATCGCATGATGGTTTCAAGTTCTTGGAGGGTAACTTCGAAGGACTCAAGGGTTACGCTGTGGGCCGGATGACCAAGAGTCGTCGCGGCAAGCTCTACATCGACGATGCAGGCTAGGGCCCCGAGGCCGGCTCAATCGAGTACGGGTACCGGGTCCCCTTTGGCGGCATACACGTTTTCATTGGCATGATCGGCGAACCGGGCCCTAAGCCAGACATCTGCACCGACCTCGTCGAAACGGCTCAGCGTGCGAGATCTGCCCGGGTCAAGCCTGTCATGAAGCGTGCCTTCGTGGGAGTTATCCATGGAGGGGAATCTGAGGATAGATCGGTATCTGGTGGTGAGACCGTCGTTTATTCCGGCGACGAGTCATCGACCGGAGAGACCGAGTCGTTATATCAGTTACAAGATGGCCGGATTGGGGGCTGTTCCAATGGCGACAGTATTCCGGACCCCTTCGATCTACCAAACCGGGTTGCGATCTTCATGGCCGGTACGCAACCGGCGCTCCACTCTTCGACCGCAGCGGCGATGATTTCCGGATCGACAGCGGCAACAGCGGCCGGGGCAGGAGGCCCTGTGCGACCGCCAGCTCAGGTTCTATCTGATTTGTTTGACGCGTTGGCAACGCTGATGGCGGAGGTTAACCCGGCGGATCAGGATGCACACAATGCGGAAATCGCGAAAGTGAAAGATCAGATCACCCAGGCCAAAGCCGACTTAGCAGCTGAGGATACCAGGATGGTCGCGGAGTGGGCCGCTTTGGATGCACAAGCTTACCGGATTATGCTGGATCAGAGTGCGTCGAACAAAGTCCTGAAGAGGAGGTACCGATCTCGCCTGCTGCCGGTTTACGACGCTAGAAATCTCTTTAACACCCCAGGAGCAGGGACCAGTAATCCACCGGTGGTAAACCGGGCGGAGGCACCTGGAGCAGGGGCGCCGGTTCAGCCATGTTTGATGGATCCGCCTCGTCAGAACAACATTGTAACACCGCATGTCCCCACGCCACCGGGTCATTACTCTAACCCTATGGACAACATTGTCGCTGCCGTTTCACGGCTGGCGGCCATCCCGATTGAAGGCGATTCTCCGGCGGCTGTCGAGACGCGTCGGGTTAAGGAGCTTCTTCAGACAGCCTTGTTTCAACAGGAGGCTTATTCATATAGTCGCGATCGGATTCATTCCACTCCCCGTCCAAGCCGGAGTTACAGCAGGCGTATGGATGAACCGGCAGTGTCAAGCAATGCGCAGAACCGTGATCCGCCCCGTGGCAATAACCCGGTGGGTGGTGCTGGTGATGCTCAGGAGGTGGTGGACCGGGCTCGGGCACGCAGAGAGGCCGAGTTAGCGGCGCAGCATGAAGCCCGTTAGCTTACTCCGGTTCGTCCAACCACATCGGTGGAACCGGGGGTTACCTCTAGTTCTTTGAGAGTGCCGTGTCTCGTCCCGGCGTTGCGCAATGTGCGCCTACCCAAGGATTTCAAGGGCCCGCGCAAGGTGCCGAATTACACCGCCGATTTATCCCCTGAAACATGGGTTGAAAGCTATGAGATGGCCATGGAGATGCTGGATGTGGATGATGCGGCATGTGCGAAATACTTCACCATGATGCTAGAAGGGATGGCCCGCACTTGGCTAAAGAGCTTACCGGCTAATTCTATCAGGTCATGGGCCGAGTTGAGAGCCCAGTTTATTCAGAATTTCAAGGATACATGCAAGCAGCCCATGTCAATTGTGGACTTAGCTGCCTGTGTCCAGGAGGAAGGAGAGTCAACAACCCATTGGGTGCGCCGGGTTTCGGAGATTTTGCATTCATCGGACCGCATCAACGCTGACACCGCAGTTTTAACATTGGAAGGCAATTGCCGGTTTGAACCCCTGAAGTTGAAGTTGGGACGGCTCAAATGTCATTGTAATGACATGGGAACCCTCATGGTTGTACTGGTGAAGTATGCCGATGCTGATAGTACCAAGGATCCCGAGTCTGACGATGATAAGACAGGGAAGGGAAAAAAGAGCGGCAACGCCAAGGGGCAGCACCACAACCCGGCGGGTCATGGAAATGGCGGCAGGCGTAAGGCGGACCACGGTTTAGACTTTGTGGCTAATACTAATACACATGACAAGGGCCAGCGGCGTAAGGGGTAAACCGCCCCAGCACGGTGGAGGGCCAAGTCCTAATCCGGACCATTTGTCTTATCTGTTGAACCAGCCCTGTCCAAAGCATGGGACGAAGGAGATCCCGTCCACGCACCTCTGGAAAGACTGTTACATCTTGCAAGAGTTCAAAAATTCTGATTCTTTCCGGTATGATCATGGACCAGGAGGCGGTTCGGGCCCCGGGTCTCATGGGCCGGGTTATGGTGGCGGAAATTCTAGTTCAGGCTTCCACGGTAATCAGGGTGGACATAACAATCAAAGTAATCAGGGTAACCAAGGTGGCTATAATCATCAGGGAAATCAGCAGCAGCAGCAGTCGGGTTACCAGAGCAACCCGGAGCAGTTGAATAGCGGACAGTATCATGTCTTCACCACTAGCTTGGACAAGCGCGATTAGAAGCTTCATAAAAGGGCGGTGAATGCCGTTGAACCGGCGGTGCCCCGTTATTTGCGCTGGTCCGAGCAGCCGATTGTGTGGAGTAGAGAAGATCATCCACCCCGGGTTGACAATCCGGGTCATCTGGCTCTGGTTGTGGCACCTCAGGTGGGAGGTTATAAGTTCACTAAGGTACTCATGGATGGAGGGAGTAGTATCAATATCCTTTATTATGAAACTTTCCGTCGCATGGGGTTAACAGATAAAAATCTTAAACCGATAAAAATCTTAAACCGTCCAATACGGTGTTCCATGGTGTGGTGCCTGGTAAGTCGGCATATCCTGTTGGTAAGATAGCTCTGGAGGTGGCTTTCGGAGATGAGCATGACTCGAGATCAGAAACCTTGACCTTTGAAGTGGTGAAAATCAGAAGCCCGTATCATGCCCTGTTTGGACGGCCAGCTTATGCTAAGTTTATGGCACGACCTTGTTATGTCTATCTGCAGCTCAAGATGCCGGGTCACAAGGGAACTATAACCGTGCATGGGAGCCGCAAGATTGCTCTGGAGTGTGAAGAAGGTGATGCGGCTTATGCTGAGTCGGTTTGTGCAACAGAAGAGTTGAAGTTTTACAAGGACAATGTTGATCCGGCAGATATGACTTCGTTGAAGAAACCAACTACACAGCATGATCCGGCCCTGAAGTTTAGATTGGCTGATGAGACTAAGCTTATTGACTTTGTGCCTGGCGATTCGTCCAAGCAGTTTAGCATTAGCGCTAACTTGGATCCGAAATAGGAAAGCGCGGTCATCGAGTTCATCCGTGAGAATCGGGACATATTTGCATGGAAGCCTTCTGACATGCCAGGTGTACCGAGAGAACTCGCTGAGCACACTCTCAATGTTGATCCCAAGTATAAACCGGTCAAGCAGTTTCTCTGCCGGTTCAATGAAGAAAGACGCAAAGCTATTGGGGAAGAAGTAGCCAGGCTCTTGGCGGCTGGATTTATCGTTGAAGTATTCCATCCTGAGTGGTTGGCTAATCCGGTGCTGGTCCTTAAAAAGAACGGCACTTGGCGTATGTGTGTGGACTACACAGACCTTAACAAAGCTTGTCCAGCAGATCCTTTTGCCCTCCCTCGTATTGATCAAATTATTGATGCTACGGCGGGTTGCGAGCGTTTGAGCTTTTTGGATGCATATTCTGGTTATCATCAGATCAAAATGGCAGTTAAGGACCAGGAGAAGACAGCCTTCATAACTCCCTTTGGAGCCTTCTGCTATGTGTCCATGCCCTTTGGGCTCAAGAGTGCCCAGGCGACTTATCAACGGTGTGTGCAGAATTGTCTTCATAAACAGATCGGCCGCAATGTTCACGCCTATGTGGATGATATTGTGGTGAAATCAAGGAAGAAGGAGACATTGATTGATGACTTGAAGGAAACCTTCGATAACCTGCGGGTTTACAAAATGATGCTTAATCCGGCCAAGTGCGTCTTTGGTGTACCTGCAGGCAAGCTCTTGGGTTTTTTGGTGTCTAACCGGGGTATTGAAGCTAATCCGGAAAAGATCAAGGCATCACCTCCTTGGCCAAACCGAAATGTATCAATGATGTACAACGCCTGGCAGGACGGATTGCCGCGTTGAGCCGGTTTATCAGTCGCCTTGGCGAGAAGGCCATCCCTTTGTATCAGATGCTGAAGAAAATGGATAACTTCGTCTGGAGTGATGCCGCTAATGAAGCATTTGAGGACTTAAAGCGGCAGCTGGCTAATCCGCCGGTTCTCGCTGCTCCGGTTGACAAAGAGCCATTGTTGCTATATGTGGCAGCTAACGCCCGGGCTGTTAGTGTGGCTATTGTGGTGGAGCGCAAGGAGGCCGGAAAGGAATATCCAGTTCAACGGCCGGTCTACTATATCAGTGAGGTACTTATTGAGTCCAAGCAGAGGTACCCGCATTGGCAAAAATTGGTGTATGGGGTTTTTATGGCAAGCCGGAAGCTTAAGCAGTATTTCCAAGGTCATCCCATCACGGTGGTCAGCTCTGCTCCATTGGGAGATATAATCCAGAACAGGGAAGCAACTGGCCGGATTGCTAAGTGGGCTATAGAGCTCGGGCCTCACGGGTTGAAATACATACCCCGAACGGCGATCAAATCTCAGGCACTTGTGGATTTCATCAATGATTGGACAGAATTACAAGCGCCAGAGGAGAAGCCGGATCATACTTATTGGACTATTCATTTTGATGGATCCAGGCAATTGGAGGGCTCGGGGGCTGGAGTCGTATTAACTTCCCCACGAGGTGATAAGTTTTGTTATGTTCTCCGTTTAATGTTCCCTTGCACTAACAATGCAGCTGAATATGAGGCTTTACTCCATGGTCTTCGGATGGCTAAGGAGATGAACCTAAGCCGAGTTAAGTGCTTCGGTGACTCGGATCTGGTGGCTCAACAAGTGTCCGGCACTTGGGATTCCAAGGACCCACTAATGGCAGCATATCGTCGTGAGGTGGATATTGTTGCAGGTCACTTTAAAGGTTATCAGGTGGATCATGTGGACCGGCGGAAGAATGAAGCGGCGGACGCTTTAAGCCGCCTGGGTTCCCAACGTAAACCGGTTCCACCTAATGTCTTCCTGGATGTTTTGCATAATCCGTCCGTCAAGCTCCCTGGTGAAGAGGATTTGGCTGTTCCTGATCCGGAGGCTCAGTTGGTGGCGGCTCTTCATGTTATTCCGGATTGGACGGTTCCATATCTGGCGTATATGAACCGGGGCGAGTTACCAGAGGATGAAACTTTGGCCAGGCAGATAATCCGACGGTCCAAGTCCATGACTATTATCAATGGAGAGTTACATCATTGTAGTGTGACAGGGGCGTTTCAACGTTGTGTGTCTCCTGAGGAAGGCCGTGAAATTTTGCGTGAGATCCACGAAGGAGATTGTGGTCACCACGCCGGTTCAAAATCTTTGGTGGCCAAGGCGTTTCGTCACGGTTTCTATTGGTTGACAGCTCATGCTGATGCCGAGGACTTGGTCAAAAGATGTGATGGCTGTCAGAAATTCTCAAGGCGCGCTCATGTACCGGCTCAAGAATTGAGGATGATTCCAATCACCTGGCCGTTTGCAACTTGGGGGCTGGATATGGTTGGGCCTTTCAAGAGGTCCAAGGACAAGAAGACCCACCTTTTGGTGGCGGTTGATAAGTTCACGAAGTGGGTGGAAGCAGAGCCAGTTAGTAAGTGTGACGCAGCCACGGCGGTTCAATTCATCAAAAAGGTGATCTTCCGGTTTGGCTTTCCACACAGCATTATAACAGACAATGGTACCAATCTGTCAAAGGGTGCCATGAAGGAGTTCTGTCAACGTGAGCACATCCGGCTTGACGTATCATCAGTGGCTCACCCCCAGTCCAATGGTCAAGCGGAGAGGGCCAATCAAGAGAACTTGAGAGGCATCAAACCCCGGCTTATGGTTCCTTTGCAACGGACGCCGGGTTGTTGGGTTGAGGAGCTACCTTCAGTGTTATGGAGCATCAATACCACACCCAACAGATCGACAGGATACACACCGTTCTTCATGGTTTATGGAGCGGAAGCGGTTCTTCCTAGTGACATCCGTCATGACTCACCTCGTGTAGCGGCATATGTTGAAGCTGACAACGAGAAGGCACGGCAGGAAGCTCTTGACCTGTTAGATGAGGAGCGTGACATGGCGGCAGCCCGTTCGGCGATTTATCAGCAAGATCTGCGTTGTTATCATAGCCGCCGGGTTAGAACCAGAACCTTTCAAGAAGGAGATTTGGTGCTTCGACTCATCCAGGATCAGACGGATATGCACAAGCTATCCCCCCCCCCCTTGGGAAGGACCCTTTGTGGTCAGCAAGAATCTGCACAATGGGTCATACTACCTAATCGATGTTTGAGAGCGCAAAGACTCGCGTAAATCGGAGGAGGAGACCAACCGGCCGTGGAATATTGCTCATCTTTGGCCCTACTATACTTGAGCTACAGGATTTGCTTATGTACATATTATGACATTGTATATATTATGATCAATATAATAAATCGGAACCTCAGCTAAAGCGGGGTATCTGTTGTTTTTCTTACATCATGTGTGGTTACATGGAGCTTACAAAGCGGCGTCCGGTTTACCCCTTGATTTAGCTTCTCAAAGCTTTATATTAGATCACTTGGGGGCTTGGTCGTATCCGAACCATAGCTACACCTCTTGATTGGCTCAAAGCCACATCAATCCGGGGCCAAAGAGAGTGTTGTAAAAGAACAGCTCAAACATAGGCACCCACTGAGCACAGCTCACAATGTTGCTTGGGGAGTCTCTGCTGTCGAAATGAACTCAGAATCTACACTTGTAACAGGCTATCAAGCCATGGCTTGGAAGCCTGGTGTATACACCTAAAACCCCGGGTTAACCTGCCTATTTAAGTAAGTCACTCCGCCCAGGTAAACCTGGTATGACCCTTCGAACTTTGACAAGTTACTCTAAAATGAAGACCCTGAACTTGTCAAGTTAAAACGATGATTGGTTAAGGATTGAGGACCATCTTAAAAGGCTTTGGAAAAATGGTTTAACTCAGTGGCCTGGCAGCCCATTGAAAGCCTCGAATTTAGGGCCTGGCAGCCCGTGAAAAGCCTCGACTACAACGGTTTTTATTTGCCTTTTGCTAAGTTTTCTTTGTTTCATAAGATTTGTGATGTTTTTAAAACCGGTGTTTATCAACCCGGTTAGGCTGTCAACTACAAGTTGTCAGTACACGATCAAATTATAATCCGGAGACTATCAGCCCGGTCTGGTTCTGACTTATGGAGTAAACCGGTGTTTATCACAGCCCGGAACGGTTTTCTGATAAATTGGCATCATATAACAGGAGTTACTTCTACTCCGGATTAGGGTTATTACCCTCATTACACAGTTGGTCAGCCAACACTATGCCTAAAGGTCACAGGTATCATATATTTTCATGTTTGGTTATCTTTTACAACCTTGGTTATAAACCTTGGTCATATATATATTTGGGTATCATGACCCGCCCGGTGGTAAACCGCCAGGGCGCTTTAAGCTTCTTATCTGCAGGAACAACTTGAATAAATAGCTATGGATTATGAACATCATATCTTAAGCATGGCGGATTAGCACGCATCAGTTGCAGATAAATATGCACGAAGGCATAACAGACCAAGTGTTTTGACTAGCCTATTACAAGGCGTTTCAGTGCCCAAAGGGATAATTGTTTCTCAATAAGCATTGCAGCACGTGGAAGACTAAACCGGCCCCCGGATTATGATTGCTTATCAGCTTGACCTGACGGCTGCGGATCATCTTGCACCGATTCATCTTCTTCATCTCTACCCAGCGGCTGGAAGTCAACAGTTGCCCAGTCGATCCCAGTTAAAGCTTGGAACATAGCTTCGTCGCTTATAAGGGTGGACGGTTCAATATCAGGGGCATAAGTGTGCTTACGGATTGGAGGGATCAGATTTTGCGCTTCCGGAATTGGTGCAGCAACCCGTCTGTTCTTGTCATCATAACTTGCCTGATAGTATGAGAGATCAGCTTCTTCAGCCAATTGACAAGCCAGTGGACGTACTTCCCGGTTTATGGCGCGGAGATCCTCCTGGCCAAATTCTGATCCGTCTTCTTTTAAGCTTGGGAAGCCTTTAGCCACGTCCACCGGATCAAGATCAGGCACCCACGCCTTTGCCCGGGTTAGAGCGGTCAGAGCTCCGGCCCTTGCCGCAGCTTTCTTTAGTTCTTCAACCCGGGCAGGCAGCATGGATAGCCTTTCTAAGGTGTCCTTGATCAATGTTGGAGGAGGTTTATTGTGTGAAGCGGTGCAGATGATCCGCTGTGCGCCGATATACAACTGCTCTATCAGAGTATAGGCCGCTTTCAATTTCTTCTGTACGTCAGAGCCCAGATGGCTAATGCGAGTTCCTGTACCATTGTACACATCAGTAAACCGACAACACATGGGAAAGATATGTTGAAAGTATTAAGGAAAAAATGTTTACCGAACACAGCAGCAGTCATGGCATGAATCTGCCGCTTTACGCCGGTCAGTTCGTCAACCACCGGTTTAAGAGCGGCTTCTGCGTTTTCAGCCCTTTTTATCAAAGCGGATTTTTCAGTCTCCCAATCCGCCCGCTCTTTGTTGAAACCCTCTTTCAGTTTTTCCATAGCGCCTAGAGCGCTGGTCAATGCTTCCTTCGCTTTGGAGGTTTCAGCTTGTTGGGACTTGAGGTTATCTTGCAGATCAGCGGTTTGGCTTTCCTTCTTGCTCAGTTCAGCCTATAAAGAGACAGATATATAATGAGTTGACAGTACATATTTGAAGTACCAAGCACATAACAAGTTATGCCCTTAGTACTTGGGGGCTAATGCATATTTGCTCTTTATCAGAAATTTTTACAAGTCCCAAGCACAATACAAGTATTAAGCTTGGCACTTGGGGGCTAATGTGTATTTGCTCATAAAATGCTGATATGGGAATTCTTCTACAAAGTCCCGGTTCATCTTTATAAAGTTAAACCGGCCCTTGGGGGCTACATCAGTGAAGTTAAGATGCATTGGTGCAAACATGAAATTGTTACTAAGTCCCGGTTTAAATTGGTATCTTAAACCGTCACTTGGGGGCTACTGGAGTTGATAAGCTGCAATTAAATATAAGAGAGAAACACTTATGAAGTTACCTCATATCGCTCCTTCATCATATTTACCAAACCGGCTTCATAGTCACGGCTGGTGTACAGACGGTTCAGGAAGCCAGAGTGAAGGTCTTGAGCATTCAGATGGGCATAATTTGACAAATCGGCGTTCCATTTGCCTTTGCCAATTGCAGAGAGCTCATCTTTGGCAGTATGTTTTGACAAAGCGACAGGATTGCCCGGAGCGGTATGGCCAGTGCCAGTAATCATAATGTCATCATCTTTGTCATCAGCAGCCGTTACTGGGGTTGGCGGTTTGTCAGTATTTTTAACTGGACTTGCCGGTTTATTGTCAGTTCGGACAGGGCTGGTTGGCTGGTCAGCATGGCTTGTGGTGTCAACTTCTGCCTGCTCAGCAACGAAGTCATGATCTTGAGGCGGTGGGTCATTCAGTATGGCATCAATGTTGGTCTCTTCAGGATCTGGAGTTTTCTCCGGTTCAACAGCCACGTCTTCATCAGCCGGTTTATTCAACCGAGCTTTCTTGCTGGGTCTGGGCTTGGCGCTGAGAAAAATAAACATGAGGATCAGTACAGTATATCAAAATAGCAACATCAAGGATAACAACAAGTGTATAGCTCACCCAAGAACCGTTTTGAGGGGTGGAAGTTTTGTGGCCGACGACTCGCCAGAAGATGAGTGAGAAGTACCCTGATAATTTGAATCAGACGGGTTAAGAGGCTGGCGGAAACAACCTGCTTTGGGGCATGAAGTATCAATGGGATAAGAGACCTCTGATCGGCGTTTCCGAACCGGACTGTTCGGTAAACCGGCGGAGGTAACTACCTGGCCGCTGTGCCGGGTTGTGCGGCGAGCCTCGTGCTGCTGTGTCTTCAAAAGAAAGTTTGGGTCCAAGTAAGCAAGGGGGTGAGAAAATTTTACTTTCCGGTTTGCTCGACGGATTTTTGATGTCGGCAGAGGATCTGAATCGGAGGAAAGAATGATTACCTCTACATCATCAGCATGACTGCCTTCAGCGTCGTCCTGATAATAATCATTGTCAATGAGGTGTACGAAAAATGAACCAAGAGAGTCAAGTTCTACCTCTGGTTCCGGATTACCCACATCGTCATCAGCTGGTAGATCGGAGGATGCAGTGGTCCTTTTCTTGGCAGGTTTTTTAACAACCTTGGTCTTTGGACGAACTGGCTTGACCGGTTTGTCTTGCGGCTTCGCCGGTTTGTCTTGTGATGGTTTCTTGTTCCAGAACGGATCATCACCCTGTCAGAAAATAATCACACTTTCACAGAATATTTGGACAGAAGCAACTTCAGATAAAAAGATTATATGATTCTTACAGCTGGTGGTTTGTTGAAGGTGCAGAAAGGGAGTAGTCCGGTTTGGGCACAGACAGCCTCCGGTTCGTTCAGTATCTTTTTTACAGCCTCAGTGACTTCTGCATCTGTGAGCTGAATGTCAATGTGCCGCTGAGCATCCTTCAAACTCCCCGTATACTCACACATCAAACCGGAGCGCCGGCTTAAGGGCAGAATACTCCAGCTTATCCAACAACGAGCAAGATCAACTCCTGTCAAACCGTTTGCCATGAAGGCTCTAAGCTTTGATAATTGAGGAGCATAGTTGGCCCTTTCTCTTGCAGTCAACCTCTGAGGAAAAGGATGTGTGTTGCTCAGGCGTTCAGGGCGGTAACCCGGCAGGGGGTTTTCATCAGGTGGAGATGTATCCATGCAATAAAACCAAGTCTGGTTCCACTCTTTGGGGTGACTGTGGAGTTTGGGATGAGGGAAGGTGACTTCTTTCCTTTTCTGAACCGCCATTCCGCCCAGTTCCGTATTGGGTCCATCCGAGAACTCGGTGCGACGGTTTAAGTGAAAGAAATCCCTAAACAGTTCGACTGTAGGTTCCTCTTGCAGATAAACCTCACAGAAGACTTGGAAGTGGCAGATGTTGGTCACAGAATTGGGACCGATGTCTTGAGGGCGCAGCTGAAAATTGGCTAGTACATCTCGGAAAAATTTCGAACCGGGAGGGCTAAAACCTCGACTCAGATGGTCAGCAAACACGACTACCTCTCCGTCCTTGGGTGTAGGAGGATTTTCCGGGCCAGGGACCCTCCAGTGGATGACATCTTTCTTGGCTAAAGCGCCCGTTTTAACAAGATTGTTTAACTGTTCTTCGGTTACTCGAGAAGGAGCCCAATTGCATTCGTAGACTTGCTTGGCCATGGCAATGAAAGATCTGAAACATGATTATTGCCGGTTTAAGATTTACAATGGACAACTATACAACGGTATAAGGATGTAAGCATATTGTTAAACCGGAATTGGTTATTCGTAATCCGGAGTCTGCCAATGGAAACAGTACAATGATGAATGCATTGGCGGTTCAACAGGGGACTAATGGTATCTACTAGGTCATCATTTTGTATATGAAGTTAAACCGCCCCATCTGGTATTAAAAGTGTATAACCGAAGGAAGAAACAAGTTTCACATCTTGCCATGGTAATTTCAGATCTACCGTGCATTGGAAAAACAAAATATATTCTGGTCTAATATCAACCGCTTAAAAAGTTCAGTAAGTTCAGATGAGTTGGATATCAAGCAGGTGCCTTAACAAGAAGAAAGGATTCTAAACTACAAAAGGCGCTGAAAATAGTCAGATCTAACCGGCCGTTGGTGCTACCGAAGGAAGAACAGCTTCAAGCTACGAAGAACACCGAACCCTAATGGCGGATCTAGGGCGAGAAGAAGAGGGACTTACTGGTGCAGGAGGAAGCAGCGGAGGATCACCGCTTTTCTCTGATACGATCAGGTTGATGCAGCGGCCTTTGTCGAAGCAGAGGCGAAGGACGACGGCGGCGGCAGAGCTTGAGGGTCGGTCGGCGCGAGGAAGACGACGACGCGAAGAGGCACGAGGGGGAAATGGAAAGACCCCCTGGCCCTATTTATAAGGGCAGAAAGATAAGCGTCAGGCGCGAAAATCGAGGAGCCTAAATTTTGGATATGAGGCGGAGCTGTCGCCTCGATTGTCGGAGGCTCATTAATGAAGGTGGATTATACACAGTTTTAAATAACAGGTGACGTCACGGCGGTTTACCATGGTCCTAGAAGATGATGTCACGGCGGTTTACAAGATTATGTGAGGATGTTGAAGAAGAAATTTTCTTAAGTATTGAGGATTGACATGAACCAGTTCAAATCAATCTAGGGCCTAATGTTGGGGATATTACCACTGGGCGTAAACCGGCTAGGAGAAGCCGGGTTAACCCCATAAGTAGTTCATCTGTATCTGAAGTCCATGAAGACAGACGGTGACGCTTTATGAAGGCCCAGGGCCCAAAGCCGGTTTAAGGCCTGTAGACATAAACCGACGTTGATATGTAAACTTGTGTTATAAGATAGAAGTAGCAGAGACCGAGCCGGACACGAGTATGAGCCGGCCTCGGGATTCTGTAAACCGACGGGCGTCAACCCAGGTATATAAGGGGACGACCCGGCGGAGGTTCAGGGACAACAACTCGAGGCCCAGGCAAAGCGTATTCGCTCCCTGGTCATCGAAACCCCAGCAATTCCATCACAACTAGACGTAGGCTTTTACCTTCATCGTAAGGGGCCGAACTAGTATAAAAACCCTCTTGCGTCCCTTGTCCGCTTTAACCCCTTTAAGTTAACCCGTAGCGATGGCTCCACGACTAAGTCCTTTCTCTAGGACATCTGTCGTGACAAAACCACGACAGAAATGATTTTTTGGGATTCACCGTGTGGGATGTACATACCTGCGGAAATGATTTCTAGGATTCACCGTGTGGGATGTACATACCTACGGAAATGATTTCTGGGATTCACCGTGTGGGATGTACATACCTATGGAAATGATTTCTGGGATTCACCGTGTGGGATGTACATACCTACGGAAATGATTGGGTTTTGATGCCTCGCCCGATCGCACACGGCCCCAGCCTTGGTCCCAGGAGGGCCTATCCCCGACGATTTCTGGGTCGTGTGGGAAGGACCCCCCTATCGCCCACACTCACTTGGCGACGGTTCCAAATGTCGTCACGGAAAGGGGTTAAAAACCGTTTGTTTAGCACGTCGATGTACCAGTGTTTACAAACTTCACAAAGCTCGTTATGGTCTTAAACAAGCTCCTAGAGCGTGGTATAAATGCTTGACCAAGTTCCTTACTGAAAAGGGCTTTGAGATTGGAAATATTGATTCTGCACTCTTTACTAAAAGAGTTAATGGAGAATTATGTGTGTGCCAAATTTATGTGGATGATATCATATTTGGTTTGACTAACCCTCATTTTAGAGGCTAATGTCGAAGAAGTTTGAGATGTCTGTGATGAGTGAACTCAAGTTCTTTCTTGGTTTGCAAATCAAGCAAACTAAGGATGGTACCTTTGTTTCTCAAACAAAGTATACCAAGGACTTATTCAAGAAGTTCAACATGCAAGAAAGCAAAGGTATGAAAACTCCCATGCCTACTAGTGGACATCTTGACTTGACTAAGGATGGCAAACCGGTTGACCAAAAGGTTTACCTCTCTATGATTGGTTTATTGTTATATCTATGTGCCCCCCATCCCGATATTATGCTAAGTGTGTGCATGTGTGCATGATATCAAGCGCCCCCCAAAGAATGTCATCTTAAGGCTGTGAAAAGGATAGTGAGATACCTAATTCATACACCAAATTTTGGCATTTGGTATCCTAAGAGGTCCTCTTTTGATCTTGCTGGCTACTCCGATTCGGACTATGCCGATGACAAGGTTGATAGAAAGTCCACTTCAGGTACTTGTCAATTTCTTGGTAGATCTCTTGTGTCTTGGCCCTCCAAGAAACAAAACTCGGTATCCTTATCCACCGCCGAAGCGGAATACATTGCCACCGGTTCATGTTGTGCTCAATTACTTTGGATGACCCAAACTCTTAAAGATTATGGCATATATGTGAAACATGTTCCATTGCTTTGTGACAATGAAAGTGCTATTAAGATTGCTCACAATCCCGTGCAACAATCTCAAACTAAGCATATTGAAGTTCGTCATCATTTTATTCGAGATCATGTTGCTAAAGGAGATACTGATCTTAAGCATGTTCGTATCGATAAGCAATTGGCAGATATTCACCAAACCGCTTGATGAGAAAGTATTTTGCCGTTTGAGAGGTGAATTGAACATCATTGATGCTTCAAACTTGGAGTAGACACTCCATTTGGATACATGCAAGGCATGAGCCTTTGACTAATCCTTGATACTTCTCTTATGTTGATGATCATATGTCTTGGATCTATACTTGTACCCTTGCATGCTATCTAATCCTTGTAGGTACTTGGATGAATCTAAATCTATGAGATTGCAACTCACTCACATCTTGAGCAATCTCTACATCACCAAGTCTACAAATTGGTGGTTGAAGACAAGGAAGCATGAATCCCTTCAACATATCCTTTGACAATCTCTATATATCAAATTTCATTTGGTATAAAACTTCATGCTTGTCATTTTGGATACAAGTGCTCTTCCTTGCAAGACTAACCCATGTAGGTAGAAGAACTCAAACTACAAGTGGTGCTCCCAACTCATTGATGAGCTACATCAACCTTGAGCATCCCACACAAGTTCAACTACATGACCAAGATCAACACCGCCACCCAAGGTATGTCATTCCATCTTAGAGAAGCTTTACCCCAAGTCATGGGTCAAAGCAGCTCAACAAGATGTGAATACATCAAAATGCTTAAACGAAAAATGGCAACCCCATTTTGAGCTTAACCTATGAGTATGACCTACGATCAAGTGTTCTCACTTGACTCCTCAGTCAATATACTCTAACATAGGTGACTTTGTCGCCGACCAATTCTAGATGAAGTTCTCTAGTGTTTCTTTGTGTTCTTGCATTTGTGCCTAGCGTGTTTCCCTATCACTTCATCTAGATCTCTTTCTTTTTCTCTGTTATGTTCTGCATTTCCTGCAGCCAATTCATCACAAATCTTTCAGTTAATTCCTTGCAAATCTTTGTGAGATCTTGTTTGCCCAGTGAGCTGAGATGACAATTGTTTTCTCTCTGTGTTGAATTCGGCCTTACCGGTTTGTTTCCTTCGGCTAAACCGAAACAACTCGGTGCCACCGAAGCAAAAGACTCGGTGTTACCGATTTCAATGCTGAGAAAACACTTTGCCATTTGCATCTTGTATATTGGTTCCAGCTCCACTCGATGATTCTTGTCCTCTACCAGCATCTTATATTACATGTTGCTTTGTAATGTGACTCAAGGACCAAACCTACTTGACTCATGCTCCAGAAGATCCCTTCTTGGAAATTGATGTCAAAGGGGGAGAGAGAGCACATCAAAGCTTATCACATAGAGAGAATGCACACCTTAAGCTTCTCTAGATGCTTATTATCCATAAAGGAGAGATGTCACATATGTCTTCAAGAGGGGAAAGACATGTTAGTATGGGTTATGTTTGTTATGATTGTTTTGATCTAATTTTCCTTTACCCTATCTTCTCCCATTATCCAATATAAGATTCAGGGGGAGAGAGACATTTAACGGAAGGAAATCTTTGAATTCATTGCATATCTTTACTCTTTTGGGACATGTCTATATCCAAATAGAGTACTAAGTACTCAATCTCTACATGTCATCCCAATCTTGGTACTCTTGTGGTTTTCTCAACTTGCTTTGTTCAGTAGGTGTTCATGTGTTATCTAACCTTGTTTACTCAGGTTTCCAAAGCTAGCTCAAGACCACAAGGTAAGTATATGCATCACATTCATGTGCATGATGATTTCTTGCTACTGCACATATTGTTTGCAAGAAGGAATCGTGAACATGGAGGTACATTTCCTACAGTCACACCATTTGCTCTGATGCATATAACCAAGATACATGTAACTCATTGCTTGCTCTGTCATGCTTATGCATTCACATGCTCTTATATTCCATATTCAGATGATCACATACATGTAGGGGAGCCTATGCATGTTACATGTCTTTCCAAAGCTTTACTTGCTATTCCTTATATCTTTATCTAAAGCTTTGATGTATGTTGTCATGAATTACCAAAAAGGGGGAGATTGAAAGCACAAGTGCTCCCTGGGTGATTTTGGTAATTAATGTCAACATATCTCTTGTTGGACTAATATTTTTATCTAGTATACTTCAGATGAGTTCAAACAGTGGAGTGGCATGGACAAGAGGATGTGGAACTCCTTCAAGATGCTAAGGACAAACATTGGCAGAAGCTCAAGACTCTACATTTTCATTTTAGTGATCCAAGATCACATTGAGTCCATAGGAAAAGCCAATACTATTAAAAGGGGATGAGGTGTTGCTTAATGACTTGCTTGCTCAAAGTGCTTAGTGATATGCTCCAAAGCCCTCAACCACTTTCTCATTTCCACATATGTCCCAAACCTAAAGTCAAACTCGGCCCCACCGATTTGATCTATCCGGCGCCACCGAGTTCACTTGACATAGCCACTGCAAGAAACCCTAATCAGTTCTATCTCACCGATGGGATCTCGGTCTCACCGAGATGGGCTTGCAAACTCTCTGTTGCCTCTTGCAATTATTTCGGTCCCATCGAGTTTGCTTGACCAACTCTCTGTTTGCTTATTACCAAAATCGGTCTCACCGAGTTTGCGTAATCGGTCAAACCGAGTTGAGGTTTTACCCTAACCCTAGCACATCGGTCCTACCGAGTTGATCATGTCGGTCCCACCGAAAATCCTAACGTTCACATTTTGAACCGAAACGGTCTGACCGAGTTTCACTATTCGGCCCCACCGAGTTTGGTAAATTGTGTGTAACGGTTAGATTTTGTGTGGAGGCTATATATACTCCTCCACCCTTCCTCCATTTATGGAGAGAGCCATCAGAACGTGCCTACACTTCCAGCATTCATTTTCTAAGAGAGAACCACCTACTCATGTGTTGAGACCAAGATATTCCAATCCAACCACAAGAATCTTGATCTCTAGCCTTCCCCAAGTTGCTTTCCACTCAAATCATCTTTCCACCATATCCAAATCTGTGAGAGAGAGTTGACTGTTGGGGAGACTATCATTTGAAGCACAAGAGCAAGGAGTTCATCATCAACACACCATCTATTACCTTTTGGAGAGTGGTGTCTCCTAGATTGGTTAGGTGTCACTTGGGAGCCTCCGTCAAGATTGTGGAGTTGAACCAAGGATTTTGTAAGGGCAAGGAGATCGCCTACTTCGTGAAGATCTACCCAAGTGAGGCAAGTCCTTCGTGGGCGATGGCCATGGTGGGATAGACAAGGTTGCTTCTTCGTGGATCCTTCGTGGGTGGAGCCCTCTGTGGACTCCAGCAACTGTTACCCTTCGTGGGTTGAAGTCTCTACCAACGTGGATGTACGATAGCACCACCTATCGGAACCACGCCATAAATATCCGTGTCTCCAATTACGTTTGCACACTCCAATCCCATCCCTTTACTTTCTTGCAACTTGCATGCCTTCTTTCCGCTGCTCATATACTCTTGCCATGCTTGCTTGAAATGTATTGTGAATGTTTAAACTTGTGCTAAAACTCCACCTTAACTTGAAGAAATTAAAAAATGCTACTTTTCTTTGTTGAGGGTTGATACGTCTCCAACGTATCTATAATTTTTGATTGTTCCATGCTATTATATTATCTGTTTTGGATGTTTATGGGCTTTATTATGCACTTTTATATTATTTTTGGGACTAACCTATTAACCCAGAGCCCTGTGCCAGTTTCTGTTTTTCCCTTGTTTCAGTGTTTCGAAGAAAAGGAATATCAAACGGAATGAAACCTTCGGGAGAAGTTATTTTTGGAACGGAAGCAATCCAGGAGACTTGGAGTGTACGTCAGGAAAGCAACGAGGTGGCCACGAGGCAGGAAGGCGCGCCTGCCCCCCTGGGCGCGCCCCCACCCTCGTGGCTCCCCTGACCGACTTCTTTCGCCTATATATACCCATATACCCTAAAAACATCGGGGAACAGAATAGATCGGGAGTTCCGCCGTCGCAAGCCTCTGTAGCCACCAAAAACCAATCGGGACCCTGTTCCGGCACCCTGCCGGAGGGGGGATCCCTCACCGGTGGCCATCTTCATCATCTCGGCGCTCTCCATGACGAGGAGGGAGTAGTTCACCCTCGGGGCTGAGGGTATGTACCAGTAGCTATGTGTTTGATCTATCTCTCTCTCTCGTGTTCTTGAGGTGGCACGATCTTGATGTATCATGAGCTTTGCTATTATAGTTGGATCTTATGATGTTTCTCCCCCTCTACTCTCTCGTAATGGATTGAGTTTTCCCTTTGAAGTTATCTTATCGGATAGAGTCTTTGAGGATTTGAGAACACTTGATGTATGTCTTGCATGTGCTTATCTGTGGTGACAATGGGATATTCATGTGATCCACTTGATGTATGTTTTGGTGATCAACTTGCGGGTTCCGTAACATTGTGAACTTATGCATAGGGGTTGGCACACCTTTTCGTCTTGACTCTCCGGTAGAAACTTTGGGGCACTCTTTGAAGTACTTTTGTGTTGGTTGAATAGATGAACCTGAGATTGTGTGATGCATATCGTATAATCTTACCCACGGATACTTGAGGTGACATTGGAGTATCTAGGTGACATTAGGGTTTTGGTTGATTTGTGTCTTAAGGTGTTATTCTAGTACGAACTCTATGATAGATCGAACGGAAAGAATATCTTCATGTTATTTTACTACGGACTCTTGAATTGATCGATCAGAAAGAATAACTTTGAGGTGGTTTCGTACCCTACAATAATATCTTCGTTTGTTCTCCGCTATTAGTGACTTTGGAGTGACTCTTTGTTGCATGTTGAGGGATAGTTATATGATCCAATTATATTATTATTGTTGAGAGAACTTGCACTAGTGAAAGTATGAACCCTAGGCCTTATTTCCTAGCATTGCAATAACGTTTATGCTCACTTTTATCATTAGTTACCTTGCTGTTTTTATATTTTCAGATTACAAATACCTATATCTACCATCCATATTGTACTTGTATCACCATCTCTTCGCCGAACTAGTGCACCTATACAATTACCATTGTATTGGGTGTGTTGGGGACACAAGAGACTCTTTGTTATTTGGTTGCAGGGTTGCTTGAGAGAGACCATCTTCAACCTACGCCTCCCACGGATTGATAAACCTTAGGTCATCCACTTGAGGAAAATTTGCTACTGTCCTACAAACCTCTACACTTGGAGGCCCAACAACGTCTACAAGAAGAAGGTTGTGTAGTAGACATCAAGCTCTTTTCTGGCGCCGTTCCCGGGGAGGTGAGTGCTTGAAGGTATATCTTTAGATCTTGCAATCGAATCTTTTTGTTTCTTGTTTTATCACTAGTTAGTCTATAAAAGAAAACTAGAAAAAAATGGAATTAAGGGTGCCTCATATGCTTCATCTTTTTAATGTCTTTCGTGAAAATGATGGGATGGAAAATTGTGCTCAAGTACTAGAAGAAGAATTACATAGAATGCTTGGCATAAAATATGTGAATGATGAGCATGATTGCAATGTTGTTAGTATGAATTCTTTGAATACCCATGATGCTAATGATATGCAAAGCCACAAGCTTGGGGATGCTATGTTTGATGAAGATGATATTTTTTGTCCCCCAAGTTTTGATGAGTAAATTTATTATGATGAAAGCATGCCTCCTATTTATGATGATTATTGTGATGACACATATGCTATAAAGAATAAAGATAGCCATGGAACTTGTCATCATGATTTTAATTTTCAATTGGATTGTGCTTTACATGATAGTTATTTTGTTGAGTTTGCTCCCACTAGTATTCATGAGAAGAAATTTGCTTATGTGGAGAGTAATAAAATTTATATGCTTGTAGATCATGAAAAGAATGCTTTATGTGCTGGTTATATGGTTGAATTCATTCAATTAACCATTTCTTTTTACCTTTTTACCTTTTTCTTCGGCTCCTCTATAATGTGTTGGTTTCTCTTTGTATATAAAGGGAGGCAAAACTTATTTCCTGATATCTAAAGCAAGCGAGGCAAAAAATCAACATACACCATCAAGGTCTGAGGTGATATCTACGATGCATGGAGGGAGGTCTTCGTTGGTGACAAGTGCTGTTTTTGACGGCTGCTATCAATGTCCTTGAACTTCATGCATGATATCTATGAGTTCTGTAATAGAGAGAGTAATCAGATTGCACATGAGGTAGCAAAGCTAGCTAGATACTCTCCTTCAAATGTTTGGATGGATGATGCCCCTGGGAAGTAATCCCTCTCGTTATAAATGATGTCACAATTCTTACAAATGAACAAATTGGGAGTTGAATTAATAAAAACATACATCATCAAGGGTGATAGCCTTTAGTTTGCAAAAAAGATGATAGCCTTAAGAGGAAGAACTCAAACCAAGATATTAATTTTTCTCAAGAACAAAGTATTGCACATCTAAATCCTATATCATTATTTTTACACAAAGATTCGCATGGATATTTTCTTTGTTCCTTTTTCTTTTTCTTTAGTGTTTGATCGAGTCACTTTTTTTTCATTGGCGCCGTCGCCGGACCGCCTCGTCTTCGGTGGCCATAGGGTCATGATGGCGCGGTGGATCCTGACCCTTGCCGGCAGGAAAGTTTTATTTTTAGATGTTCCTTCGAGTTTTGCTAGGCTTTGTGTCCTTCTCAGGAAGATGAGATGGCGACTCTCCCCGTGTAGCCCTCGTCTCGGTGGTGGGTCTAACATCGTCGGTAGGCCTGTGAAGGTGTCTCCGGTGAATCTGTCCTTGGTGGATTTGTTAGGATCTGGTCGTAGTTTGTCTATGTTCGTGTGTCTTCAGCTAGGATCTTTCATATCTACGCTATTCTTCAACGACTACGGTTGTTGTCCTCGTGCGCTGGTCCTATGAGGCCTTAGCACGACGACTTCCCGACTGTCTATTCAGGGGCCGGCCTAGGATCTGAAGAGTGTGTATTCAAAATTTCATAGGGAATTCTTCAAAAGCTTAAAGCCTTGTTTTTGCCACGTATAACCAAATATATCACCATAATTCATGTGGAAAAATTCAAATTATCATGCCTAAACAATTTATAATTCAGTGCAAAGAAATTATAAAATTCAAATACACTTGAAAAGTAAGCCAAGTAGCCAAATTAACTTACAGTTGTATGCATATATTACAGTTGGGGTTGGACGTGGCTCGCACAGCCGACCTACTGGGCAATGGAAAACGAAGGTGATACGTCGACACCTGTAACCAATAGTGCCTGCAACTATTTAAAAAAAAAAATTAGTGTCTGCAATGATACATAAATTTAACACAACTAAAGTAAGATTCGACACAAGAAAGCAAAGCCCAATTTTAACATCAGAGGATAAAAATGTATCAAGATACACGAACCATCAAATTATCTACCAGATTGAGCGAGCCTTAGATGCGGCAATGCCCACTGCAGTCGACTGCCGAGAAGGAGTAAGAAGAATTTATTCAATAATCCTATAAAAAAGAAAAACAGAAGACATCTCGCCGTCGCCGAAGAGTGCCCCGCCGTACGAATGCCATCTCCGCCGCCTTCACTCTCATCGCTATGCCGCCGCCTGTGCTTCCTCCTGACCATCCTCTTCATGCTCTCCTCCGCGCGCAGGTGCGCTTCTTTCGCTGCCTCCATCCGCTGCTTTTCCTGGTACTGTGCGTCAACGCCTCCCCCTTCTGTTCCCCGCAGCAGCCTGGAGGAGGAGGCCAGGGCCCTTAGCGTCGGCGATGAGCTGGTGGGCGAGACCATCCCGCTTCGCTACGGCCGGAGGCTCTACAGGCTCGCCGGGCTACGGCCGCCCGCGTGGTACGAAATCAAGATCTCCTACCCGACCTCCGTACGATCCCGCCCTTCCCATCGACTGAAAAAAAAGAAGATAAGGAACCTTTTTCACCAGTCAGTTGCAGCTTCTGGCAGCTGAAGGCTATGCTTGTGTTTATAGATACCGTCCAGCTTCTCCATTCGCCTCGTGAACGATCCTAATGCCGTTGAGGATTTGGGGAGTAAGAACAGGAGGTTGCTCAACACGGAGAAGATACTTTTCAAGGCTGAGAGCACCAGGCCGGTTGGTATTCAGTAACTCTTTAACCAGATCTGTTGTTAGGCTGCAACGATGATTTTACAATGTCTGTTTGTGATCGAGAATTTAGGTTTATGTTCTTGTCATGGTGGAGCCTGAGGGTGTGGTTGCAAAGCCAAATGTGCCAGAGCGAGAGCTTGCCCTGTTCAACATTGGTATGCTAGTGCTGTTTCTTACAGTTCATTTTCCCTAGTGATATTCAGAACTGAATAGTCATTGGTATGCTAATAGTAGTGTTTATATATGTTTCCTGTTTCCGCTGATATTCATTCATATCCAATTAGTCTAACTAGGACAGAAATTTAGTAACTGTAGTGACCATGCTGAGCAAGCTTACCACTAGGTTGGTCTGGTATGTAGTTTGGTCATTTTTGTGCAATCCCATAGAATGAATCTTAGTTTTCAGCAACATCATTTGTTTGAAATCTTGGCTGACCCTACTCATTGCTCAATGTATGTTACCCGGTTTAACTAGGAAGAAAAGGTCAATCCTAACAGGCTTAATAAGTGCTTGAAATTTGGATAACACCTTTCACACAACAAAATAATTTACCGATTTTGTACCTTTTCTTCTTCGAATAGGAGGTTGCACCCCTGGCCTCGGCATCGAGCAATGCACCCTGTCTCTTTATTTATTGGTTGAGTTTAATACAAAATTATCTCATCATAAAGACTGAAGCAATACACCCATGCTACAACTCATGCATCAAAAGTCTACTGCTAAGCCGCCATCCATATTGGGGAAATAAACCCTGTGCTTAGCTAAACTCGTCCATATCCACTAACAATGAGCACACACTCCCACAAGAACTTGCGTCTTAAGTGGTCTATCAATACCCAAAAGTCAATTCCCGAACATATTAGAAATACTTCTACGCGGCACAAGGTTCAAAGCCACAAAAATCTCTCACCACACTAATTGAGCAAAGGGGCATGTGAAGAATAGATGTGGCATCAGTTCTTTTTTACAAAAGCAATATGCTTGCCTCCCTTCCAAGTGTGTTTCGCCAAATTATCATTTGTTATAATCACTCCGAGCACAGACTTTTTGTGAAGGATAGCCTGACATACTAATTTATACTACTAGTTAACCTGTAATACTAATGTGTATGATTAATTGTATGGGTGAAGGAGATGATCTGCAGCCTGAAAATTTAAATGATATGGACATAAGCCACCAAAAGTAACCAAATGATATAGACATTCATAGGTCACTGGCTTTAATGGATAAAAAATCGAGAGTGGTCTTGAGAAGTTGGCCCTGGTAGAGATCTTGGGTTTATACATTATGAATTCCGACAGAAGCAATTCTCAGTTGGAAATATCTAAAACGGGCTCTTGCATGTTGGTTCTATACACAGACCTTGGAATCTTCGATTTAGGTTCACGATTCCTCGTTTTTGTCCTTGCGATTAATTTTTTTATACAGGTAAGCTTGGTTACTCCAAGGACATGTGAATTAGCAATTTAGCATAAATGAGTAGGTGCAGTGATACTGTACACATAAGCAACACTAACTATAAGTAGTAAGTTCCCGAATTCACAAAGCAGAAATGTGCAGCTTATTTACTGTGAGACCATCTGATGACATCAATAAGTAGGCCCAAACCTGTCTGGTAAACTGTGGCTTGCGCATATTCAGTGGTTTCTATTATAAATCATTCACCGTCCTCATCTCACGGAAGGAATTTAGAAAATTGTATAGCATGAGCTTCACTGAAAATAGTTCCAGTCATTCTCTTTGAATTTGTCAAATTATTTAGATCTGGTTATCCATTTCTTTGCTCTTGGCCATCATTGCCTGGCCCTTGTATAGATTAGACTGATAGTTTGATGCAAGCACCTAAACAGCATGTCTAATACAATGTGTGTGATTTCCATTGTTGTGCAGTTTGCGACGAACTTTTGCTGGGGATCCCACTTTTTGCCTGGTGGGTGGGAACTGCAGCATTAATTTGCATTGTGCTGGCATCAATAGCACCATATTTCCTTCCGCTGCACAAGCTACTTAACTATGAAGCTGCAGAATTGAGCAGCGTTGATGCAGCTAAGCTTTCCTGATAACGCCGAAACGTGAACTATGAATGTTCAGTTTTGTATAGCAGGCTAGTAATATACATCGGTACATGTACAGATGTGAAGTTTTTAAGCTCGAGCTCAAATGCTCCCGTGTGAACAGTAAATTTGAAAAAAAATCGAAAAAAATTCAAAAAATTCTGAATTTTTTTTGTGGCAAACTTTAAAGAATGTTGGAGTGCATGCGAAAATTCATCACAAAATCACATCAGTGCAAGGCGTGGTAGAAAACAAAATCGATACTATGAAAATGTTACTTTCAAATGCATTTTGGGCGCTGATATTTTTTTTGCCATGACTTGCTCCAATGTGATTTCGTGATGAAAATTTGCATGCACTTCGAACATTTCTTAAAGTTTGCCATAAAAGAAAATCAGATTTTTTTTTTGCTTTTATTTTATTTTATTGTTCATGGCAGGAGCATTTGAGCTCGAGATTAGAAGGATACTTTGGCCAACCTTCTTCTTTCTACATTTTTGCTTTCTATTAGTCGCAGCTGTACACAAATCTGATGGCGACTGCACCCTAGAGTTCAGCACTAGATAATTTTTGGCTATTTTAGATATCTATCACTCCATGTGGCAAACCTCCAAACTTCCCGTGAATTTTAGATGTCATTTTCCATCTTCATTTTATTATCGTGACTCATAATCAAGACATCATCTTGATTGAAGATCTTTTATGCCCTAATGATCTGGAAACATGATTTGACGTTGACGCTACAAGTTTTGAGTACTCTCATCTTGTTACTGTCTTTTTCAGCCATACCTTCCTGCACTTTACAGCCTCTTAATCTACCATGCCATTAAACACATTTTCAGGGTTAAACTTTGCCATACAAGTGTGACTACTGTCTATGGCTATTGTTTGTGTCATTGCCACAACTATGGCATGTCACACTTTCTTAAGTCGCTTCACATGCCGTAGACTCAAATCTTGCCACGGTTACAACCACCAATTTCACCGAGCCATTTGTGGCTTTTGACAACTTAGTAGACAAGGTGTGGCAAGGTTCTGCTAATTTTGTTTACCCAAAAACAGTAAAGAGTTTGCTACTGCAATTTTGTATCAAGTAAAAAAAAAGTTTCATGCACATCTGGAAAAAGCTAAGAAGCTACAAGGAAATACTTGTGGTAAAAAGGGAGCATTATGGAGTGCTGAAGCCATTCGGAAAGAGGTAATTTGCTCAGAGGACCATGGTAATATCTACTTCTACCCTGTGCTTCCAACATCATCCAAAGAAGGTTTTTCATTCTGAAAATGAGACCGTTTCTAGTTTTCCAGATCCTCCAGATTGCAAGAATGATGATTTCCATTGGAAAAGGGGGCTTGAGAAAGTTGAGATTGTAAATTTCATCAATATGAGAGATGCCTCTGTTTATTAAGGGTCAGAAAATATTCCACATTGTTCTGCAGAAGGGCAGTCCCAGAGATGGAGAATGGGGTTGTCCCAAAGGAGATGCAGAAGGTGCATGTTTTTCTCCCTTTGCAGAGGACTACTCGTATTGATTTTATCATGTAGAACTAGCCAAAACTAAACTTTCTCCTTCAGTTTTTTAGCCGATTTGTGCTTAGCAAAGTACTATAAAAAAAGTATCAAAAACTACAGTAACTAGCAAATATGCCTGTGCGTTGCAACGAGAGAAAATTATTAGATCATGCAGAAAAAAAGTCTGGATCAAATGCCAGGATGAGATAAGGACTTTTAAAATGTCATTTCACAAACTATGTTTAAGTCATGTCATGACGAGATAAGAGACTTTTAAAAAGTCACTTCAGAAACTAAAAATGTGATGGTCTCATCACGACTTGATTTCCTAACACGGCATAACGAAATATTTTTTTGGCTGAGCAAACTACATTGATGGACCCTGCCTGAACTAGACTGATGAATGATGTGTCTCGCTTTGACCTAGCGTAGCCATGTTTATTATAATCAGTACTGTGGTACCAAAATAAACTTAGCTGTGTATGGAGGCAAAATAGAAATTTAGTCATTTTATAGCTTACAAAAACTAACCCATAAGAAGTAGTGTCAATTTTTTGTGGGCTCAAAGTTGTACAAGACACGGAAACCTTTTTTACCCGATTCGAGGGACTAAATAAAATCATAAAACGACATCTACAGACCCCCTAATGAAGCGTCTACGTAAGCGACGGTTCGTTTTTTCATTATTTACGGATCTGTTTTAATTTTTGTGAATATATTCTAAAATTTCCTGGACATTTTTTTTAGATATTCCCAAAAGTGTTTTGAATACTGGATCTTCTTTAAAAATCATGAACATTTTCTATTTCATGAACATTTATTTGAAATTGTGAAAAAAATATAATGTGCAAACAATGTTTTGAAATAATGATCTGAATTCACAAACAGTTTATGATTTCTCAATATTTTTTAAAACTCACTTTGGAATTTGGTTCTTTTGGAGATCCTGAATTAATTTAATGTAGGAAGAACTAAAACAGAAATGAGAAAGTAAAAAGCAAAAAACAAAATAGAAAACAGGGGGCGCTACGGCCTGCAAATGGGCCGGCCCATAACCGCGTGTAGGAGAATGAGAGGAAAAAAGGAGATGAAAAAGGGGGTAAAAACCAGGTATGGAAATAGAAGATGGCTAGCACCTGACCCAGCCATTGCGCTGCTCAGGTGCTCATGTTATGTAAGTGTATCAGTATATGAGAACAATGAATCCGGGCGCGACTTTGAAATAAAAAACGAATCGTTTTTCTTCACTTATGGGTGGCATAGTGAGTAATTTATAACTATTTTGAGGGCAATTTTTGTGAGGTACCATCAGAAGCAATAGTCCCTTTATTAGGTAGAGATTTAACCTGTAGGTAGAAAATACCATGGTTTAATATAACAACGTTTTTTCAGAGTACTTACAATACAGAGGGCCTGTTTGGCTACACCACAAAACAAAAATGAAGTCTTCTTCACCGGAGGCACAGGCAGGTAGCAATGAGTTCGGCAGCAAGAACGAACAGCAGTAGATGAAAAATAGTAGATGGAAGTACCACCGTGGTGGAGTACTAGAATATATGGATTGATTAAACTAATGATGATTAGCAGCAGCAACCACGGCGGAGTAAATAGCTCATGGATAATGAGAACTAGTAGGAGTAGGAGGAAATAAGGATCCGTCCTTTGCAGATAGCAAGACCCGAGTTGTTGAGCACAACGGGAAAGAAGATAATGACGCCGGTCCCTTCTCTTCGGTTGCTCAGTTTTTCAAAAAGAGGTGTGAGGTTCTTTTTTTCTATGCAGAGAAAAAACTATAGTTTGGTTTGTAGTATTAAAACCACCGTTTTTAGGGCAATCAAACAGCTCATTGTAAATAAAATTATGATAATCTCAAAAATTATAGTATTATAAAAAAACTTAGAAAATACTCTGTTATCAAACAGGGCCTTAGTTGACAGTAGTTTTGCTAGAACCAAAACTAAACAACCTCTATCTCCCAAAAGAGGGCATATAACTTTCTCCCACTTTTCTCTGAAACCAAGGCCTATTGTGATTTGGACCAGTTACAAGATAAGATGAGTGAGTGGACATTAGCACGACTGGTGATTTTTGGTTTGTCTTGGTAGGGTGAAGCACCATGCACGCCCTTTATTTAGGATCGAAGGAAATAATTGCTCATATAAAGGATGTTGGAGTACCTGCCTACTGGGAGTGCCCTCGGTAGGGTGGTGAATATGGCCAAAAGTGCCAGAAGGGAGTTCACACAAGGGGGCTACTCAGGTTTGGGCCCTCTAGGAATAAGGAGTGGCAAGAGCCTAAACTTGGGGATGCCCGAGGCACCCCAAGGTAATATTCTAGGACTCCCAAGCGACTAAGCTTAGGGATGCCTCGAAACGCATCCTGTCGTGGAATTATCACGGCAGATGTCCTCGAGCTAGGACTTAGTCGTGGAGCCATCGCAACTAGGAAGCTTGAAGGGGTTAATGCGGGACAAGGAACACGAGGGTTATACTGATTCGGCCCCTTACGGTGAAGGTAAAAGCCTACGTCCAGTTTGAGGTGGTATTGATTAGGGTTACGATCACCAGGGAGCTAAACTGCTATGCCCGGCTCTCGATGAGATTGTTCTTGTCCCTAAATCGCTGTCGGGTCGTCCCTTTATATAGGGAGGCTGACGCCCAGCAGCCCTTAGAGTCCCGGCCGGCTCATAAGAGTGTCCGGCTCGGACTCTCAACTATACTTGCCTTACACTACAAGTTCTACCATAATAATGATTGTAACTACGGGCCTTAAGTCATATCCGGTCTTAGCCCATCTCTGGCCCATCGTCTTCAAGCTTGGCTCCGGGCTTCTGGCGACGACCATATGAGTAACCCGGCCCCTCCTGGCGGGTGACTCTAAGGTCTATATCCTCAACATTAGGCCCCAGATTGATTTGAGCCGGCACATGTCAATCTTCAACTCTGCCGACAGAAAAAATCTCCGGCTTACCATTCATATGAAGGCCATAACCCGGCGTGACGTCATCCTCTGGACTCCGGATAATCCGCCGTGACGTCATCGTCCATTAAGCCCTTTTTTACTCCGCCAGATCCGCAACGGATCTTTTCCTTTACTGATATCCCGAAAATCGAGGCGTTGCGGGGGGAGATAACCACGCCTCGGCCTCCTTGATTCTCGCGCCCGCTTTATGAGCTTCGCCTTATAAATAGGCCGGCCCGTCGGGCTCTTCTCACGCTCCCTTCTCTGTCATCTTCTTCCTCTCACTGTCCCGTGCTGCTCGAGCTCCGCCGCCGTCGCCGCCGCGGGTCTCTCGTCGTCACCAGCTCAGGCCGCTGCATCACCCTGAACGGACCAGAGAAACGCGACAACCTCCGCGGCTCTCCAGCTCCGGTAAGTCTTGCTTGTCCTGTAGGATAGATCTACCGTAGGGTTCGTCCGCGTTCTTCGTGTTCATCGCCATTGCCACATACTCCGGTAGTTTTCTTTCTTACTGCCCCTGTTGATCTTTAGATTTGTATAAACTTACTGCGGTAGACGTTTAGCACCCATTTTACATGCAAACAAACTTCTTTCCACTGCATAAAGACCTCCCTCGAGCTCAAGAACTCCCCTGCGTCTGTATTTTAGGTCTAGAAAATTTTCTTTGGACCGACCATTTTGATCCAAAAGTTTTACTGCGATGTATGAAACCTGTTTTACCACACTTAGTAAAAACTGCGACCATTGAATCTTGGCGGCTTACAATTCCGGTTTAAAGAAATCATTCGCCGTAGAATCCTCCGGCTTAAAGAAAACCATGCTTCGTAAAATCCTCCGGCTTAACTGTGGTAAGGCCGTAGAGAACCAACTTATTCTGAATGCCCCTGCGGCTTAAATAACCCACTGTGCCTGAGTATATATCATTAGTCCCCTTCATAAGCCGCCACCTTAGTTTTGAACTGTAAATCTCCGGCTTATAATTAACCCGGACATTTTTCCTTTTTGTCATAGACTGCCAACTTTCACCATGCCTCCCAACACATCCCCTCTTTCTTCAACCAACTATCGGTAATTTTACTTAGAGCTATATTTTTATTCATCACATATCATGAGTTTTGCTTGGAGCGTCGTGTATTATCTGAGTCTTTGTTTTGTTTGCTTTTTAGGTTATCACAATCATCTCTACCGAACACACTTATTTGAGAGAGCCACACACATGATTTGTTAGAATACTCTATGTGCTTCACTTAAATCTTTTGAGCTAGGCAGTTGCTCTAGTGCTTCACTTATATCTTTTTGAGCACGTCGGTGGTTACATTTTAAAGAAATACGTACACTCTCATGCTTCACTTATATCATTTTGAGAGTTGATAAGATTATATTTTGAAGAAATATTTTCACTCTCATGCTTCACTTAAATCATTTTGAGAGTTGATAATAGCAATGACAATTTGCACAAGATATGAATTTGGTCCCAAAGTGATGGATATCCAAGGGGGATACAATAAAAACTTTCATATAGATCATTTGATATGATAAACTTGATTCCTTGCAATAGTTTTGCGATATGGAGATAGTAATATGAGTCATGTTGGGGAGTAATTGTGCTTTAGTAAGAATATTGGTGTTAAGGTTTGTGATTCCCTATGCATCCACATAAAGTCAATAGTTATGCAACGAAGTTATATCCTACTTATGGTGGATTATTCAGTGTTAGTTATTTTCAATGCATGCTTATGACCATTTTTGCTTTTTGGTTGGTCGCTTGACAATCTAATTGCTAGCATTCATTTGTACTAAGCGGGAATGATGTTTGTGCATCCAACTCCTTAAGCCCAAAGTTGTGCCAAATGAGTCCACCATACCTACCTATATGCGGTATTTCCACGCCATTCCAAGTAAATTTGCATGTGCCAACTCTAATTTTTCAAAATGAATTCCCATTTTGTGTGCCCATATCGCTCATGAAGCAGCAGGGGCAGCCAATATTTTCCATGCTAGGTATTTTATTCTCATGATGAGTGTTTATTCATTTGTCATTGCACGATAGTGTGGCAGGTAATAGGGATGCCCGGTCCCGAAATGAAAAAAATAATATGATAATAAATTTTTGGAAAGTGTTGGTATGGAAGGCACCTTGAAAGTGCAATCATGCCCTTAATCTTATTTTGATGTTGATGACAACATGCATATATGGGACTAATCATGTTTATCAAGTATATCTCAGGAATATGTCTCAAAGGCCGTGTGTGGATCATGACTAGGGACAAATGCATATAACTCACGATCAGAGATACAAGAAAATAGCGTTGGCTTTGTTTACGGTTTGTTCTTGAGTATAGGGATCCCGCACTATTAAGAGGGGATCATTGGATCTAGTGAAAGATTTGCTCAAAACCCACCAACTCCATTTTTCACCGGACGTCCGGTACTCTACGGACGTCCGATCCCTCTCAGCTGTCCGGACGTCCGGCTCTCCACGGTCGTCCGGTGTTTCTTCACAGAACGATATTCACGGATGTCCGAGCTTCTCCGGACGTCCGGTCGCCGGATGTCTGTTTTCCTCCGGAGGTCCGACACTTTCTCAACAGAACATTTTTTACGGATTTCTGGTCATCTATGGACATCCGGTCACCGGACGACCGGAACGTCTCGGACGTCCGTTGGATGAGTGCTGATTCGTGGCTTGTGGTTCTCCAGCGTCCGGACGACCGATGTCGGTCGGACGTCCGGACCTATCTGTGCCACCGGACGTCCGGTCCTGTCCGGACGTCCAACGTCTCCTTTGCACTTGAGTTGCTCAAACGGTTACTTTTCCACTTCCACTATATATAGCCTTCTCCCCCCACGGGGTAAGGTTGACCATTTACTTTGAGCTTGCTAAGAACACTTTTCACTCTCTCTCTCAACCCTCTACACCAAATCCTAGATCCCTAAGTGATTTGGGAACATTTGAGAGAAGTTCTCCAATCAAGTGATAGATCCACTCCTTCCCCTTCTTCTCACCAAAGGAATTTGTGATTTGAGCAAGTCTTGAGCTTTTTCTCCATCGATCTTGTTACTCTTGGAGGTTGGAGACTCCTAGGCGGTAGGAGTCATTCGGAGAGGAATCAACCATTGTGATTACCCCCCCGGAAAGTTTGTGAAGGTTTGGAGACCACCTCAAGGTCTACCACTAGTGGTTGGGAAATGCCTTCGTGGTGTTGTCTCAAAGGGATAATAGGGTGAGCCTTCGTGGCGTTGGTGTGCCTTCGTGGTAACATCCACCTCTCTAACGGTGACTAGCTTCCCTCCAAGGAAGTGAACATCGGCATACATCCTCGTCTCTCGGAGTTGCGGTTATTCTTAACCCTAACTCTCTACTTGTGGTTACTTGTCGTTTAATCCTCACTTATATCTATTGTGCTTGCTTATTCGTTTAGTTGTGTTACTTGACTATCTTGTTGTGCTCCTAGCATCTCACTTGCAATTGTTAGGCTCAATTTCATATTCCGCATTATTGCCTAAAATTGCTAAGTAACAATTAAAATTTGTAATTGTACCTATTCAACCCCCTCTAGGTCCATCTCGATCCTTTCAATTGGTATCAGAGCCTCGTGCTCTATTCTTGTGGCTTAACCACCCTAGAGCGAGATGAACCCCGATGGGACTCCCCTTGTTGCAGATCCGAAGGATAAGGGCGAGGCTTCTTCAGAAGTCAAGTCCTTCACTTCTGAGCCGGAACAGGCCCTTGCTAAGCAAAAAGAGGAGCATGATGCTTCTCTTGAGGCCTTGGTCCAAATGATACTAGCCATGTTGTCCACGGTGCTTGCACCACTTTCTGGTGGTGCGGCTTCGAGGCCAACTGTGCCTACTCCGTCACTTGGTCGAAAACCTCCTAGCAATGATCACTCCAGTGTTCCTTGGCTTTATGCAAGACCCCAAGTTGAGAAATCGAAATATAACCCTCAAGGAAAACCTCCTTTACTTGATGCCACTTCCGATTTTGCCTTGTGAAGAGTTGCTATGCAGGATCATCTTCGATATGGAAACAATGAGATGCTGGAGATCTTGGAGTATGGTTACCATGTGGTTGATCCAAAGAATCCTACACCAAGAGAAATTTATGACAAGAATCTCAATGACACTGCAACCATGTGTATAAGAAGAGGTATGGTTGCAAAGCAAAGGAGACCTTTCATACACATCACAAGTGCCAAGGAACTATGGGAAAGTATTGTAAGATCCAAGACCGGTACCTCCACCCTTCGGTGCTCAATATGAAATTGCCAAGGGGCAATTGCAAAACTTTTGTATGGAGAAAGGTGAAACTCCCAATCAACTCCTTGAGCGTCTCATGACTCTCAACGCTGACATTGAGTCATGTGAGTGTGACAAGACACAAGGTGGATTCAACATGACTAAGCGATTCCTTGTGGACAAGTTGCTTCATGCTCTTGCCCCATAACACCACCAAATGGTGTGGGACATAAGACAACACCATGCCTTCAAGGAAATGACTACATATGACATCATATCCACTTTCCAACTATTTGAAGAGTCGAAGGCAAATGCTACAAAACATCTTGCCATGCATGGTACTCCAACATCAAAGATCAATCTTGCATTGAAGGCCAAGCATGTATGTGAAGATGAGCGAAGTGAAGAAGAAGAAGAAGATGATGATGAAGATGGTGATGAGGTTGAATCCGATGAGGGCCCTTCATATGAAGACATGGCTCTCTTTGTCAAGAAGTTTAGCGCGGGAAAATTCAAGGGAAGATTTCAAAAGAAGAAAGTAAGAAAATGCTACAACTGTGATGAAACCAACCACTTCTCCAGCGATTGCCCTTATGAGAAGAGAGAAGATAAACCAAGGTTTCCCAAGACTTTTCCCAAGAAGAAGTTGCCAAATCCGTTGAACTCCAAGCTCAAGAGGAGATATGGGAAAGCAATGGTTGCTCAAGAAGAATCCGATCCGGATGATGTTAGTGGTGTTGCCGGAGTTGCTCAAGATACTCAAAACACCTTGAGGCTTGTCAACAAGAGTGGTGATGTTGTCACCTACAACTACATGAAAGACTACAAGGGCAACGCTCACAAGTGCCTAATGGCTAAGGCCGTGGTAGAAGATGAAGAGAGTCAAATCACTCCGGACAAGATCAAGGTAACCCCACGGTCAAATCCTCCTCTTTTCACTCCTTCTACTCCTTGCGAGGAGTATCTTGATGCGGAGGATAGTTATGATGATGATTTAGATGATCCTATGCTTGCTAAATTAACAAGTTCATGTGCTCTCTCAAAGGAAAGAAGCTCACTATGCTTCGTATGCTTATGGAGATGGTGAGTAAGCACACCACCACCATTAAGGAACTCGAAACCCTCGTCATCGAGGAAAAGGAAAAATACGAAATCCTTGAGCGGAAAGTCCAATATGAGGAAGCACGAAATGATGAACTATGCTTAAAAATTGGCGCAAACATTGATGTTCATGCTAAAGAACTTGCCTCCTTAAAAAAGGCTAGGGACTCTTGTGAGGAGTTGTTGAAGGATAAAAGTAGGCTTGAGAAGTCTCATGTTTCTCTCTCTAAGAATTGTGAGCTTCTATCCATGTCCATAAAGACTAAGGAAGAAGAGCTCACTCTTCTTACAAAGAGTTTTGAGACTCTCAAGTTTACATATCTTGAAACTCTAGCCAAAGTTTACTCTTCTCCTATTATCAATGTTGATGCTTGTACTACTAACTCTAGTGGTGACCTAGCATCTATTATTGAGGAGAATCGCTTTCTCAAGGCTCAACTCGAGAAAGGGCTCATGACGTGTGCCCAAGGTAAAAAGAACCTTCATGAGGTATTAAGCCAACACAATGAGGTGTTTGCCAAAGAGGGGCTCGGGTTTGACCCAAGCACAAGCAAGAAGAAGACGTCCTCTCAAAAGTGCTCCACTCCTCTAAAAGAAACATTTGTACGCGAAGGGCACAAGGAGAAAGGTAAGGTTGTGAGTGGGAAGGCCACAAGGGACATGCCCGCTCCCAACAAGCCAAAAGAGTTCATGCCTCCATCCTATGTACTTCGTAAAACCAATGATGGAGAGGTTTACGCAAAATTTGTTGGTCCTCGGAATGCATTCCGGTTTTATGCTATTTGGGTCCCTAAGACCCTTGTGACTAACTTGAGAGGTCCCATTGCAAAATGGGTGCCTCTAACCAAGTCATAATTGTGTGTAGGTTGATCTCTCTGGTGGAGTCAAATGGGTGATCGATAGTGGATGTACCAATCATATGACCGGAGATAGAAATTGCTCTACGATTTCATGGAAGCTATTCAACCATTTATGAGCATTATGTTTGGTGGAGGATCAAAAGGACAGGTACTTGGGTTGGGCAAGGTGGCTATCACAAATGACATGTTTCTTGCAAATGTCATGCTTGTCCAATCCCTTAAATACCATTTGCTTTCTGTTCGCCAATTGGCTTCTGTTGGTTATGATACACTCTTTGGACTAACGGATGTGAAAGTCTTTAAGAGAGATACTCTCGAAGTGGCCTTTGTTGGAGAGTTGGATGGCAACCTTTACACGGTTGATTTCTCGAAAGAGAGCACATTCCATGCAACTTGTCTAATGGCCAAGGCCGACAAGGGGTGGCTATGGCATCGCCGGCTAGCCCATGTCGGCATGAGAAATCTTCAAGATCTCTTAGAGGGTAATCACATCCTTGGATTAACCAATGTCTCTTTTGAGAAAGATCGTGTGTGTAGTGCATGCATAGCCGGGAAGCAACATCAATCAAAGCACCCACCCAAGAATATTGTGTCTACTTCAAGGCCTTTGGAGCTCCTTCATGTGGATCTCTTTGGGCCTCCTTCATGGGATAGTCTTGGTGGGAAAAAGTATGGACTTGTCATTGTTGATGATTACTCAAGATATACATGGGTCTTCTTCCTCAAGTCCAAGGACGAGACAAAGATCACCTTCATTGATTTTGCCAAGCAAGCACAACGCAAGTTTGACAAAGAAATCTTGGCAATAAGAGCTCTGAGTTCAAGACTACACCTTGGAAGAATTTCTTAGTGATGAAGGGATTGAGCATCAATATTCAGCTCCATACACTCCCCAACAAAATGGTGTATCAGAAAGGAAGAACCACACACTTGTGGAGATGGCAAGGTCCATGTTGGATGAATACAAGTCGCCACATAGTTTTTGGGCTGAGGCTGTCAATACCGCATGCCATGCATCAAACCGGCTCTTCCTCCGCACTATATTGGAAAAGACTCCGTATGAGCTCTTAACTGGGAACAAGCCAAATTTCAAGTACTTTTGTGTTTTTGGGTGCAAATGTTTCATCCTCAACAAAAGAGAATGGTTAGGAAAATTTCAATCTAAAACCATTGAGGGCATATTTGTTGGCTATGGATCAAACTCTCACGCCTATAGAGTCTACAACAAATCCAATGGATGTGTTGTAGAAACTTGTGACATGATGTTTGATGAATTTAATGGTTCCCATGGGGAGCAAGTTGGTCTAAATGATGTAGGTGAGGAAGATTCTTCTCAAGATATCTTGACCATGGGTGTTGGTGCACTTCTTCCAATGGAACAAGAACCTCATGATGATGAAGAAGAAGATGGAAGCTTCACACATCATCAAACTACTTCAACACTTGTACCACCACAAGCTCCTATTGCTCAACCAATGCCCGTAGTCCAAGTACAAGATGATGATCAAGTTCCTCTTCATGATAATCATCAAGAACAAGATCATCCTTAAGGGCAAGAACAAGAAAGTGCAATCATTGACAATGAACCTCAACAAATGCAAAGTGAAGAAGAAGATTTTCCACCACACATTAATGATCCATATGTTGAGGACGTGGATGACGGACATGAAGTTGAACCTCGCGAAACCTTAACCTCCATCATGCCTCGAGTAGCCGATCGTGTTGATGTTGATAAAATCCTCACCGGCATATCGGAAGGTAGAGTCACTCGTAAACAATTGACAAACTTTTGTGCTCACTTCTCGTTTGTGTCTAGTGTTGAGCCTCTCAAGGTACAAGAAGCGTTGATGGACAACGATTGGCTCATTGCTATGCAAGAAGAGTTGAATAGCTTTGAGCGCAACCAAGTGTGGTCATTAGTCAAGAGGCCAACTACGGAACATAATGTCATTGGAACAAAATGGATTTTCAAGAACAAGCAAGATGAGAATGGTGTAATCATCCGTAACAAGGCAAGGTTAGTGGCACAAGGGTACTCACAAGTTGAAGGTTTGGACTTTGGTGAGACCTTTGCCCCCGTTGCCCGTCTTGAATCCATTCGCATCTTACTTGCTTATGCTGCTTTCAATGGTTTTACATTACATCAAATGGATGTGAAGAGTGCTTTCCTTAACGGTCCTCTACAAGAAGAATATATGTATCACAACCACCTGGGTTCGTTGATCCCGATCACAAAGACTATGTGTATAAACTTCATAAGGCTTTGTATGGCCTCAAACAAGCACCTCGTGCTTGGTATGATCATCTTAAGAAGTTTTTACTCGATGATGGTTTTGTGAGAGGGGTGATCGATCCCACTCTTTTTACTAAGAGGGACAAGGGTGATTTGATCTTATGCCAAATCTATGTAGATGATATCATTTTTGGTTCTCCTAACATTCATTTGTGCAAGAAGTTTGTGGCTTCCATGACCAAGAATTTTGAAATGTCACTCAATGCGGATTTGAAGTTCTTTCTCGGATTTCAAATTCAACAATTTCAAGAAGGAATATTCTTATCTCAAGCAAAGTACCTCAAGGATATTCTCGAGAAGTTCGGCATGACTGATGCAAGTCCATGTAAGACACCCATGCCAACCAAAATTGTACTCACTGAAGACACAAACGGTATCCCTTTCGACCCATCTAAATACCGCTCTATGATTGGTTCACTGCTTTATCTTTGTGCATCTAGACCAGACATCATGTTTAGTGTATGCATGTGTGCTAGATTTCAAGCCTCCCCTAGGGAAAGTCATCATAAGGCGGTTAAGCATATTCTTAGATACCTTGTTCACACCCCAAATTTGGGTCTTTGGTACCCCAAGGATGCAAAGTTTGATCACATTGGGTACACGGATGCGGATTGGGCCGGAGACAAAGTGGATCGTAAGTCCACCTCCGGTGCATGTCAATTTCTTGGCCGCTCCTTGGTAAGTTGGTCCTCGAAGAAACAAAATTGTGTTGCCCTCTCCACCGCCGAAGCCGAATATATTGCAACCGCCAGTTGTGCCACTCAATTACTGTGGATGAGGCAAACTTTGAAGGATTACGGTATCACCTATAGACATGTTCCTCTTCTATGTGATAATGAAAGTGCCATCAACATTGCTGAGAATCCCAAAGATCATACCCGCACCAAGCACATAGATATTAGGTATCATGTCTTGAGAGATCATGTGGAGAAGGGTGATATTGACATTGCTCATGTTGGCACAGATATGCAACTTGCAGACATTTTCACCAAGCCATTGGATGAAGCAAGGTTTTGTCAACTTAGGCGTGAACTTGGTATCTTGGAGCTTGACAATATTATGTGAAGTCTACCACTCATTCATGCATGTACGTAATGTCTTGTCTTGATGTAGGCATGTATTTAGGGGGAGATACTCAACTCATGAGCTGTCTCACCCTATACAATGCATAAATAGAACAAACACTCTCAAAGCTACCATGTTATTCTAACTATGGTGCTTTAACATGATGGAGTAGTGAGTATGCACCCAAAGTTCAAATTTGTGTGGTGCCATGTCACGTATACTCAAACATGGGTTCTATTTGTGTGATCTATTGTTGTTATTGTTGTTTCCCTGATCCGGAAGTCACCTTTTCTTTTCCTTGGGCAGTACCTCCTAACAAGATGTGCTTGACATTATGCTAATTCTTCCTACTCCATACTGATTTCATTGTTGACACTCTTACTCATGAGTTAGATCATCATTGTCATCATCTCCTCACATTGTTTTTGGCAAAAATACTTCTCTTGTCATTTATAGACAAAATTCTGTATGTGTCAGTCGTCCGGTGTTGTCCGGACGTCCATAAAAACCTTTCTGTTGCCCTCAGCCCGGTCGTCCGGTAACGTCCGGACGTCCGCACAAATCCTTCAGGCCGGCCGTCCGGTGATGTCCGGACGTTCGCAAAAATCCTTCTGTCACTCAACTGTCAGACGTCCGGTCTATCCGGTCTTCCGATAATTTTTAACTGGCTCAGGCTTCGGACGTCCATAAAACCCCGGTCGTCCGACCTCTTCACGGGCGCATATATATAGCGCGGGGTGCGGTTCGGGTCAGTTACCCTAAATCTCATTTGCTCCCCTACTCTGTTCCCCACCATCGCCGCCCCTGTCTTCCGGCTCCTCGCTGCGGTCGCTCGCCATCTGTGCCTCTCTCCGTCGCCCCACCACTAGGGTCGCCTAGTTCCCGGCGTGGCCCGCTGCGGATTTGCTCCGGTCGCAGTCTCCCTCCACGTTTTTTTACTCTGAGGTAGCCCCTGTCTCTTCTCCCCTAATCCATTGATTCTCCGATATATGGTGGCGGGTTGTTGATTTGGGTCTCCCTCCTCCTCTAGGTCGGAATGGTGAAGTTCAAGCACTCTGCTTGCAAGGAGGCCCCGTATGGGTCCTCTCGTCCATCTCATCGCGGTGATTCCGACGATTCCCAAGAACGGGCTCGCCCTCGAAAGCGTGCTCCTCTGCCTCGCCGTTCTCCAAGCGATGACTCCATGGAGGACTCTGACTATGAAGATGAGCTGGCTCATATGGAGAGAGGAGAGCCTGTTCGTGTTCGCACCACTGCCCCCAAGCCCGGGACTCGGCGGCCCACCTTCATGCCTCCTCCTCCTCTGGTGCAACCTCACGGTGATGCTCGTCATATCTCTCTTGAACCTCCTTTACCACTCGGCCGCCACGTTAAGCGACTCAATGAGGTTCCCATTGCTTCCTATCTTAAGTTGCGTCGTGATGTTGATCAATTTACGGTTGCTCGTGACTCTCGGGACAATCGTTTTCGCACTAATGTCCAAGCTGACATATTTACCACTATCATCATTCCTAAGGGTCTTTCTCTGCATCTTTGCATTGATTTAGAGCATATTCGTACTCATCCGGAGAAATATTCCGGGGCTATTGAGCTCATTGAGTTGTCCAATCTTGCTGCTCCATTTGCATTTCAACATGACTTTAACCAAGCCGCCATTCATCAATTCTATGCCACATGTTTCTTCAGTCCAAATAACACTGTTACTTGGATGACCTCTGACACAAAGCTCACAGCTTCTTATTCTCAATTTGTTGCTGCTCTTGGTTTTCCTGACACCGGGTTCAAAATTCACAAAGATGACCCCGAACATAAGCCCAAGGGCACTGATGCATGCGCTGATCTTCTCAAACCCATAGAAGAAATGACTAGTGAGGAGAAACAAAAAGGTCTAAACCAAGTCTCTATTTGGCGCTCTCCTTTCTACATTATTTATCAGTGCGTCATTCGCACTCTTTATCCTAAGATGGGTGACAAGGGGTCCTGCAGTAGCTACTGCATCAATCTCATGCATCGCCTCTATGCGGCTCCGAAAGGGAAGATCAATGTGCCTCATTTTCTGTGGCATGAGATTCACCTTGCTTCTTTCCAGCACAAGCGAGCCTTTCCTCATGCTCCCTTTCTTCAGGCACTCATAGAGAGTGTCGCTCCGTTTCCTATTGTCCGCACTCATTTGCATGAGCGATGGGTCATTCCCGCACACATGGCCGATGATTATGTTCCCAAGGACTCTTCCTCTTCTGCTCATCCGCGCCGGACTGCTGCTAGCATTCCTCATTCTGCTCCCTCCGGTTCTGCACCCTTTGGTCGCATTGCTCGCTTTCTTGGGAAGGCTCACTCTGCCTTGATGAAGGCCGTTACCTTTAACTGCTCCCAGAATCACGATGTTGTCACTCGCCTGATCACCTCCAAGAATGCTCTGGAGGCTCGTCTGAGAGACTCCGGAGTTTTTGATGTGAGTGATGATGATCGTCTTCCTGATCCTCCCTCTTTTGACTTTGGATTTCCTTCGGGTCCCGAGTGGTCTGATTTCTTTAACGGGGCTGGTGGCAGTGGTGCTCAGGATGATGATGAGGCAGGATTCCGATGATGATGATGCTATTCTGTTTGCTCCTCTTGGCCCCTTTTGGGTACTTGCTGCCAAGGGGGAGTAGCACTTATCCATTGAGTACTGTAGTATGTGATATTAACTTGTATTGCACTATGATATGTATCGTACCATGAACCTTGTTAAGACCATTGTTACTTTAGGTTCTATGATGTGAGTGATGAATCCACTTATGAATCTATTTGAATGGTATCATGTGCAACTTGTGATTTGAATGTGTTGGTATCACACTAAGGGGGAGCTCCTCTCATGCTTATTTGTCTTTGTGCACATTGTTAAGGGGAGCTCCGCAACAAATCCTTTCGATATTCAAAGTTTTTATTATTATTTTGAGAAGTGCGTGTATGTTGTCATCAACTACCAGAAAGGGGGAGACTGAAAGTGCAATCATGCCCTTAATCTTATTTTGATGTTGATGACAACATGCATATATGGGACTAATCATGTTTATCAAGTATATCTCACGAATATGTCTCAAAGGCCATGTGTGGATCATGACTAGGGACAAATGCATATAACTCAAGATCGGAGATACAAGACAATAGCGTTGACTTTGTTTACGGTTTGTTCTTGAGTATAGGGATCCCGCACTATTAAGAGGGGATCGTTGGATCTAGTGAAAGATTTGCTCAAAACCCACCAACTCCATTTTTCATCGGACGTCCGGTACTCTATGGACGTCCGATCCCTCTCAGCTGTCCAGACGTACGGCTCTCCACGGTCGTCCAGTGTTTCTTCATAGAACGATATTCACGGATGTCCGAGCTTCTCCGGACGTCCGGTCGCCGGATGTCCGTTTTCCTGCGGAGGTCCGACACTTTCTCAACAGAACATTGTTTTACGGATTTCCGGTCATCTACGGACGTCCGGTCACCGGACGACCAGAACGTCTCGGACATCCGTTGGCTGAGTGCTGATTCGTGGCTTGTGGTTCTCCAGCGTCCGGACGACCGATGTCTGTCGGACGTCCGGACCTATCTGTGCCACCGGACGTCCGGTCCTGTCCGGACGTCCAACGTCTCCTGTGCACTTGAGTTGCTCAAACGGTTACTTTTCCACTTCCACTATATATAGCCTTCTCCCCCCACGGGGTAAGGTTGACCATTTACTTTGATCTTTCTAAGAACACTTTTCACTCTCTCTCTCTCTCAATCCTCTACACCAAATCCTAGATCCCCAAGTGATTTGGGAACATTTGAGAGAAGTTATCCAATCAAGTGATAGATCCACTCCTTCCCCTTCTTCTCACCAAAGGAATTTTTGATTTGAGCAAGTCTTGAGCTTTTTCTCCATTGATCTTGTTACTCTTGGAGGTTGGAGACTCCTAGGCGGTAGGAGTCATTCGGAGAGGAATCAACCATTGTGATTACCCCCCCCCCCACGGAAAGTTTGTGATGGTTTGGAGACCACCTCAAGGTCTACCACTAGTGGTTGGGAAACGCCTTCGTGGTGTTGTCTCAAAGGGAGAATAGGGTGAGCCTTCGTGGCATTGGTGTGCCTTCGTGGTAACATCCACCTCTCTAACGGTGACTAGCTTCCCTCCAAGGAAGTGAACATCGGCATACATCCTCATCTCTTGGAGTTGCGGTTATTCCTAACCCTAACTCTCTACTTGTGGTTACTTGTCGTTTAATCCTCACTTATATCTATTGTGCTTGCTTATTCATTTAGTTGTGTTACTTGACTATCTTGCTTTGCTCCTAGCATCTCACTTGCAATTGTTAGGCTCAATTTCATATTCCGCATTATTGCCTAAAATTGCTAAGTAACAATTAAAATTTGTAATTGTACCTATTCACCCCCCTAGTTCCATCTCGATCCTTTCACACCTATGGAACGGTTAACCATGGATTGTGAAAGAATGGTGGAAAGGAAATAAACTTTATTTTCGGTTTGGGAACCGCCTATAATTTGTCTAGCATGGAAGATATAGAGAATTGACGGTCGTTTTCGTTGACAGGAAAAGCATGCCTTTCAAAATAATTTTATCTCTAATTTAAGCCTTGAGCTCTAGCACATTTCCAAATCTCTGCTTCCCTCTGTGAAGGACCTATTCCTTTTATGCAATTTTTATTTTTAATTGGAGTCTCCATCTTCTCTTATAAAACACCAACTAGAGAGCACTATTGTCATACTTTTGCATTGGATGTAGCTAATGTTGGGTGTGTTTCATGAATGGATCAATGATTGAGCATAATGGGCTAGGGATACCTTTCTTTAGCATTGATACTTTGAAAGACATGGTTGCTTGTTAGTATGCCTGAGTATTGATGTCTTCATGTCAAATTATAGACTATTGCTTTGAATCATTCAGGTCCAAATATCCACACTACAAAAGAAAGGAATATATAATGAATATGTTAGGTAGCATTCCACATCAAAAGTTCTGTTTTTATCATTTACCTACTCGAGGACGAGCGGGATTAAACTTGGGGATGCTTGATGCGTCTCCAACGTATCTATATTTTTTATTGTTCCATGTTATTATATTATCAATCTTGGATGTTTTATATACACTTTCAAACAATTATATATCATTTTTTGGGAGTAACCTATTAACTTAGTGCCCAGTGCCAGTTGCTGTTTTTTTGCTTGTTTTTGGTTTTGTAGAATATCAGTACCAAACGAAGTCCAAATGCCACAAAAAATTTTGGAGATTTTTTTGGCAATTAGAGACCTGGAAGCTTCGGGAGGGGACGAGAAGATGGAGCAGTGGCCCACGAGGCACCAGGGCGCGCCTAGGGGGTGGGGCGCGCCCTGGTGGCTTGTGGAGCCCACTTGGCTCCGTTTGACCTAACTCTACCTCTATAAATTATCTAAAATCATGAAACCAACAAAGGAGTCCACGAAATACTTTTACCGCCGCCGCAAGTTCCAGAACCACAAGATCCCATCTGGAGGCCTTTTCTGGCACTCTGCCGGAGGGGGATTCGATCACGGAGGGGCTCTACATCTTCCTTGCTGCCCTTCCGATGATGCGTGAGTAGTTTACCACAGACCTAAGGGTCCATAGTTAGTAGCTAGATGGCTTCTTCTCTCTATTTTATCCTCAATACAATGTTCTCCTCGATGTTCTGGGAGCTCTATCCGTAATCACTTTTTGCGGTGTGTTTGTTGGGATCCGATGAAATGTGAGTTTATGATCAGATCTATCCATGAATATTAGTTGAGTTCTCTCTGAACTCTTTTATGCATGATTGTTATAGCTTCGTATTTATTCTCTGATCTATTGATTTGGTTTGGCCAACTAGATTGATTTCTCTTGCCATGGGAAGAGGTGCTTTGTAATGGGTTCGATCTTACGGTGCTCAATCCCGGTGACAGAAGGGGACATAACACATATGTATTGTTGATATTAAGGGTAAAAAGATGGGTTTTATTCATATGTGATTTTATCTTGTCTACATCATGTCATCTTGCTTAAGGCGTTACTCCGGTTTTTTCATGAACTTAATACACTAGATGCATGCTGGATAGTGGTCGATGTGTGGAGTAATAGTAGTAGATGCAGAAGTGTTTCGGTCTACTTGTCTCGGATGTGATGCCTATATACATGATCATTGCCTTGGATATTTTCATAATTATTTCCTTTTATTTCAATTACCCAACAGTAATTTGTTTACCCACCGTATGCTATTTTCAAGAGAGAAGCCTCTAGTGAAAACTATGGCCACCGGGTCTATCCTTTATCATATATAAAATCCAAAAATACCTTGTTGTGTTTTCTTTTATTTATTTTATTTTATATTTTTGTCCGATCTATATATCAAAAACTATACAATTTAATCTTGCGCGTAACTATCAAGGGATCGACAACCCCTTGTTCGCGTTGGGTTGCAAGGATTTGTTGTTTGTGTGCAGGTGCTGCTAATGAGTTGTTGCTTGGTTCTCCTACTGGATTAATAACCTTGGTTCTTAACTGAGGGAAGTACTTATCTATACTATACTGCATCATCCTCTCCTCTTCGGGGAAATCACAACATAGTTCACAAGTAGCCAGCGCCAAGAAATGAGGAACCGTGCAAGAATCCCATGTCCTCAATGTCAAGCTAATCAAGCGGAGCATGTGCAGCAAGCAGTCGAAGACCCTCAACCAAGGCAAGAGCGCCTTCATAAGTGAGGAAGAAATGAAAGAACTTGAGCACATGGATATGCACCAGTGAGTGAACGAAGCTGAAGATGACTAAGTCTTTTGTGACAATGATTCGAGCCCCGTCTTGTTGTCTCCAAAGACTTGACACTTCAACACCAACAAGACGAAAACCAATGTTGCCACATCTTCCACACCAAAGCGGGCATCAATGGTCATTCTGTGAAGGTCATCATCGACGGAGGAAGTTGCCACAATTTGGGAAGTGAAGAGCTATGTGACAAGCTACAATTGGTCAAGATGAAGCATCCTCGTCCCTACAAGGTACAATGGCTTAGCGACTCCGGCACCATTCAAGTGGAGCACACCGTTCAAGTCTCCTTCAAGATTGGAGCATACGAAAACACATTGGAATGTGATGTGGTTCCCATGTCCATTTGCCACCTACTACTTGGACGACCTTGGCAATTGACCGCGGCGCCATCGACAATGGGCGAAGCAATCACTATAGCTTCAAGATGAAGGGAAAGGAGTACATGCCATGACCAATGTCTCCAAGTCAAGTGATCGCTGACAAGCAAGCATCCACCCATCATGGAAAGACTAGTGAGAGAGTGAACCACCAAAAAGAGAGTGAGCACCACAAGCCAAAAATGAGTGCCTCCACGATAAGCGACAAGAAGAACCTAGTTCTTTTAGCCACCCAAAGAGACATAAGATAAGTGTGTGAGAACCCATCGAGTGTTATGCACTATGTCCTAGTTTGCAAAGACGAAGCGGCAAGGACTAACACCTCTCATCATCTACCTCTAGTGTTTTCTAATCTATTGAAGGAGTTCGCGAACGTATTCCTCGATGAGCTACCTCCGGGACTACCTCCACTATGAGGCATCGAACACCGCATCGACCTCATCCCGGGCGCACCTTTACCGGACAAGGCACCCTACCGCGTCAACCCTGAAGAAACTAAAGAAACACAAAGGCAAGTACAACACGTCATTGAAAATGGGCATGTACGTGAGAGCTTAAGCCCTTGTGTTGTTCCAGTTATTCTTGTGCCTAAGAGGGATAGTAGTTTTCGCATGTGTTTCGATTGCCACCCCATAAATGCTATCACCATACGCTATAGGCATCCCATTCCACGTGTTGACGATATGCTAGATGAGCTTAGCAGAGCCACCATTTTCTCAAAAATTGATCTTAAAAGTGTCTATTACCAAATTCGCATTCAAGAGGGTGATGAATGGAAAACCGCTTTCGAAACCAAATTTGGCTTGTATGAGTGGTTAGTCATGCCTATGGGCTTATCCGAAGCACCTAGCACTTTCATGTGTGTCATGCATTTCGTTCTTCTCAAATACATTGGCATATTTGTTGTGGTCTACTTTGATGATATACTTGTGTTTAGCGAATCTCTAGAAGATCATGTCACCCATCTTAGAGCCGTTTTGCAAACTCTTAGAAATGAGTGACTTTACACTAAATGGAGAAATGCACATTTGGTGTTGACAAGCTTGTTTTCTTGGGTTTCGTTGTGTCTTCTAAGGGTGTTCATGTCGATGAAGCTAAAATTGATGCTATTAAAACTTGGCCACAACCAACCAACTTGAAACAAGTGCGTAGCTTCCTTGGTCTAGACGAATTCTATCGTAGATTCGTTAAGGACTTTAGCACTATTGCATCACCATTGGACGCATTGAGTAAAAAGAATGCATCATTTGTTTGGGGACATCCCAAGACACTGCATTCAATGAACTTAAGAATTTTCTTACACATGGTCCATTCCTTGCATTGCATGATTTCGATAAAACTTTTGAAGTGCATTGCGACGCTAGTGGTAATGGCATAGGAGGTGTGTTGATGCAAGAGAAGCGCTCAATCGCATACTTTAGCGAGAAACTTTCTGGAGCGCAACTTAACTACCCCATTTATGACAAAGAGTTATATGCTTTAGTGAGAGTCTTGCATGTGTGGGAACATTACCTTCGTCCTCTGAATTCGTTCTTCATACGGATCATCAAACGCTTAAATATCTTAAGGGTCAAACGAAATTGAATAAGCGACATGCCAAATGGAGCGAGTTCATTGAGTCTTTTCCTTATGTTATCAAGTACATCAAAGGTAAGGAAAATGTTGTGGCGGACGCTCTTTCCCGCAAGTACATGCTTGTAACTCAACTTGAATTGAATGTCATAGGATTTGAGCACATTAAAGCCTTGTATGAGCATAATCCTACCTTCGCTAGTCCTTATGCCAAATGCTTGATGCATAAATCTTGGGAGAGATATTATATCAATGATGGTTATGTTACGTGCGCTAACAAGCTTTGTATACCCGAGTCTTCTCTTCGCTTGTTACTTTTGCAAGAGGCTCATGGAGGAGGACTTATGGGACACTTCGGCTGCAACAAGACTTATGCCACGCTCTCCAACAACTAATTTTGGCCAAGGATGTTTTGCGATGCCACACGCTACACCAACCGATCCTCTACATGTCGCAAAGCTAAGTCTAAAGCTCAATCCCATGATCTCTATATGACACTTCCTATTCCGTATCACCCATGGGAAGATATTAGTATGGACTTTGTGCTTGGTTTGCCTAGGACTCGGAATGGAAAGGATTCAGTATTTGTTGATGTGGACCGTTTCTCTAAGCTGGCACACTTTATTCCATGTAACAAGATAGACGATGCTTCACATGTTGTGAATGTCTTTTGTAGGGAAATCTTGCGTCTAAATGGAGTGCCCAAGACTATTGTGTCGGACCGCAACGTCAAGTTCCTTAGCTACTTTTGGAAGACCTTATGTGCCACGCTCAGAATCAAGCTATTCTTCTCTTTGGCTTACCATCCACAAACCAACGGCCAAACAGAGGTCACCAACCAGACGCTATCAACTCTCCTCCGCGTATTGATCAAGAAGAACATCAAGGAGTGGGAGGAACGCTTACTCATCACCGAGTACGCCTACAACCGAGCAAGACATTCAACTACCGACAAGTCCCCCTTCGAGGTCGTATATGGTTTCAACCTGTTGTCCCCGTTGGACATTCTACCGCTACCTCTACAAGAGCGCATCAGCAAGGACGCGAGCGCATGAGCAAGCTATCTCAAGAGGTGCATGAAGATACAGGAAAAGAAATCGAGCGCCAAGTACACCGCCTCGCGACCAAGCTCAACATCGACAAGCAACTCATGATATTCAACATTGGAGATATTGTGTGGATACACCTTCGCAAGGAAAGATTCCCCAACGAACGCAAGTCCAAGCTACTACCTCGAGCCGGTGGACCCTTCAAGGTGATCGCACGCTACAACAACAATGCATACAAGATGGACATACCATGCGACAAGTACAACGTGAGCGATATATTCAACATCAAGGATCTCTCTCCCTACCATGGTGATGAGGTTTTTGATCCGAGGTCAGATCTTTCCCAAGGGTGGGATGATGCGGAGCATCCTTTGGTCATCCCCATGGACCAATCTTCGCATACTCAAGTGCCAAGTGAACCGATGACACAAGCACATGCAAGAGCTCTCGAGACTAAGGTGACATCTCTCCTTAGCGATATTCCATATGACCCACGTGAGACATGGCTACTACCTAAAGCCGGGATGATATGCGTGATTAGGTACGAAGAATACGTGATGCTCGGGATGATGGACAAACCCACAAGTACATGGATGAAGGAACATGACGAAAGGAACCGAAGAAGGCTCTCAAGCCCCGGACATCCGGCCCCTGAAGACAGCAACAGCAGTAGGCCAGCAGCGCAGAAGCTACAGGGCCCGGACATCCGCCCCGACGGCCCCAGAGCTCCAGCGCCAGCCCGAAAATCTGCCCCTCTGTCCAGAGAGCACCCGAAGCCAGCCCGGACATCCGGCCCCCCTGTCTGCGTACAGTAAGCAGGCCACCGACCCATGTATCTCGTCCCTTCGCCCCAACTTGCACTAAGACTATAAATAGACCTCCCCCGCTCCATCTAGGGTTAGCAATGTGATAGCTCATTTGAGATAGAGCTTTGCTCATCCATTTATCCTCTACTCCTTTGGAGACCGAGGCCTCCTCAAGGAGAAGATCCCCCAAGTGGATTCAAGACCTCCTCACAGGGAAGATCCTACAAGTGGATTCAAGACCTCCTCACAGAGAAGATCCCCTAGTAGATTCAAGACCCCACCCCTCACGAATCAGGATGAACTAGCTATCGTGTATCCTCCCTTGTTGAATTTGATGTTGGGAAACGTAGCATGCAATTTGAAAAAAATTCCTACACTCACGCAAGATCTATCTAGGAGAAGCATAGAAATGAGAGGGGAGAGTGTGTCCACGTACCCTCGTAGACCGAAAGCGGAAGCGTTTGACAATGCGGTTGATGTAGTCAAACTTCTTCTCGTTTCAAACGATCAAGCACCAAACGTACGACACCTCCGAGTTCTGCACACGTTCAACACGATGACGTCCCTCGAACTCTTGATCCAGCAAAGTGTCGAGGGAGAGTTTCGTCAGCACGACGGTGTGGTGACGGTGATCGTGAAGTAATCCGCGCAGGGCTTTGCCTAAGCACTATGTGAATATGACCGGAGGAGTAAATTGTGGAGGGAGGCGCCGCACACGGCTAACAGATGTTGTGTGTTCTAGGCGCCTCCCCCCCTCATATATATAGGTGGGAGGGAGAGGGAGCAGCCAAGGGGGCGCCCAAGTAGGAGGAATCCTACTTGGGGCCCTAGTGCAATGCAACGAGGGAGAGTTCCGTCAGCACGACAACGTGGTGACGGTGATGATGAAGTTACCGGCGCAGGGCTTCGCCTAAGCACTATGCCGATATGACCGAGGTGTGTTTCTGTGGAGGGGGGCACCGCACACGGCTAAGAGAAACTTTGGTGTCCTTTGGGGTGCCCCCCTCCCACGTATATAAAGGAGGGAGGGAGGAGGAGGCCGGCCAGGAGGAGGCGCGCCCAAGGGGGGGGGAGTCCTACTCCAAGTAGGATCCCCCCCTTTCATATTCCTACTAGGAGAAGGGGGAAAGAGGAGGAGGAGAGAAAGGAAAGGGGGCCCGCCCCCCAACCCCTAGTCCAATTCAGTTTGGGCTTGGGGGGGCGCTTCCCTGGCTGCTGCCTCCTCTCTTCCACTACTAGGCCCATGAGGCCCAATAACCCCCCGGGGGGTTCCCGTAACCCCCGGTACTCCGGAAAATACCCGATACACCTCGGAACTATTCCGGTGTCCGAATATAACCTTCCAATATATCAATCTTCATGTATCGACCATTTCGAGACTCCTCATCATGTCCGTGATCTCATCCGGGACTCCCTCTGAACTACCTTCGGTACATCAAAACACATAAACTCATAATACCGACCGTCATCGAACGTTAAGCGTGCGGACCCTACGGGTTCGAGAACTATGTAGACATGACCGAGACTCATCTCCGATCAATAACCAATAGCGGAACCTGGATTCTCATATTGGCTCCCACATATTCTATGAAGATCTTTATCGGTCAAACCGCATAACAACATACGTTGTTCCCTTTGTCAACGGTATGTTACTTGCTCGAGATTCGATCATCGATATCATCATACCTAGTTCAATCTCATTACCGGCAAGTCTCTTTACTAATTCCGTAATGCATCATCCCGTAACTAACTCATTAGTCACATTGCTTGCAAGGGTTATAGTGATGTGCATACCGAGAGGGCCCAGAGATACCTCTCCGATATTCGGAGTGACAATTCCTAATATCGATCTATGCCAACTCAACAAACACCATCGGAGACACCTGTAGAGCATCTTTATAATAACCCAGTTACGTTGTGACGTTTGATAGCACACAAGGTGTTCCTCCGGTATTCGGGAGTTGCATAATCTCATAGTTAGAGGAACATGTATAAGTCATGAAGAAAGCAATAGCAATAAAACTAAACGATCATTACGCCAAGCTAACGGATGGGCCTTGTCCATCACATCATTCTCCTAATGATGCGATCCTGTTCATCAAATGGCAACACATGTCTATGGTCAGGAAACATAACCATCTTTGATAAACAAGCTAGTCAAGTAAAGGCATACTAGGGACACTCTGTTTTGTCTATGTATTCACACATGTACCAAGTTTCCGGTTAATACAATTCTAGCATGAATAATAAACATTTATCATGATATAAGGAAATAAACAATAACTTTATTATTGCCTCTAGGGCATATTTCCTTTAGTCTCCCACTTGCACTAGAGTCAATAATCTAGTTCACATCGCCATGTGATTTAACACCAATAGTTCACATCACCATGTGATTAATACCCATAGTTCACATCGCCATGTGAGCAATACTCAAAGGGTTTACTAGAGTTAGTAATCTAGTTCACATCACCATGTGATTAACACCAAAAGAGTACCAAGGTGTGATCATGTTTTGCTTGTGAGATAAGTTTAGTCAACGGGTCTGCCACATTCAGAGCCGTATGTATTTTGCAAATTTTCTATGTCTACAATGCTCTGCATGGAGCTACTCTACTAATTGCTCCCACTTTCAATATGTATCCAGATTGAGACTCAGAGTCATCCGGATCGGTGTAAAAGCTTGCATCGATGTAACTCTTTACGATGAACTCTTTATCACCTCCAGAACCTAGGAATATCTCCTTAGTCCTCTTAGGTAACTAAGGATAACTTTGACCGCTGGGGAGTAATGACTTTACATATAAGAAGTAGTGGTGGTAAATTCATTGACGGTTAGCAAACATTGTATTGGTCACTTGAACAATTCATGAAAGAATATTGAAGGAAGAGAGATTTCACATATAAATATACTATCTTGGACATATTTTGCAATTGTGAGCACTCATTAAAATATGACATGCTAAAAGGTTGATGTTGGACAAGGAAGACAACGTAATGGGTTATGTTTTCTTATATCCGAAATAAAGTATATTGTCATGGATCGCCCAACGCGTTGAGCTTGCCTTTCCCCCTCATGCTAGCCAAATTCTTTGCACCAAGTAGAGATACTACTTGTGCTTCCAAACATCCCTTAAACCAGTATTGCCATGAGAGTCCACCATACCTACCTATGGATTGAGTAAGATCCTTGAAGTAAGTTGTCATCGGTGCATGCAATAAAAATTGCTCTCTAAATATGTATGATCTTTTAGTGTGGAGAAAATAAGCTTTATATGATCATTGTGATATGGAAGAAATAAAAGCGACGGACTGCATAATAAAGGTCCCTATCACAAGTGGCAATATAAAGTGACGTTCCCTCGCATTAAGATTTTGTGCATCCAACTATAAAAGTGCATGGCAACCTCTGCTTCCCTCTGTGAAGGGCCTATCTTTTACCATTGTCTTTTACCTTTGCAAGAGTCATGGTGATCTTCACCTTTCCTTTTTTTCATTTTATCCTTTGGCAAGCACCTTGTGTTGGAAAGATTCTGATATATATATCCAATTGGATGTAAGGCATCATGAACTATTATTGTTGACATTACCCTTGAGGTAAAAGGTTGGGAGGCAAATCTATAAGCCCCTATCTTTCTCTGTGTCTAATTAAAACTTTGAACCCATAAATATCGCGTGAGTGTTAGCAATTGTGAAAGACTAAATGATTGTTGAGTATGTGGAGTTTGCTAAATCAAAGCTCTGACATAGACTCTTCCTGAAAATAAGATGAATTGTAATTGTTTGATGACTAATAACACGGTTTGTTAGTTTTCAAGAAAGTTTATGATCTATACTTTAACATGTGAATAGTTTGTTACTTGATCATGAAAAGTTCTATGAGTTGAGCTACTGTCATATGATGATGCTAGAAAAGGTGATTGAAATTATCATTGATCAAACTTGTGCACATGCTAGCATTCATACTTCATAAATTCTCTATTTTATCATTTACCTACTCGAGGACGAGCAGGAATTAAGCTTGGGGATGCTGATACGTCTCCAACGTATCTATAATTTATGAAGTATTCATGCTATTATATTATCCATCTTGGATGTTTAATGGGCTTTACTATGCACTTTTATATTATTTTTGGGACTAACCTATTAACCCAGAGCCCAGTGCCAGTTCCTGTTTTTTCCCTTGTTTCAGTGTTTCGAAGAAAAGGAATATCAAACGGAGTCCAAACGGAATGAAACCTTCGGGAGAAGTTATTTTTGGAAAGAAAGCAATCCAGGAGACTTGGAGTGCACGTCAGGGGATCAACGAGGAGAGCATGAGGCAGGGGGGCGCGCCCACCCCCCTGGGCACGCCTTCCACCCTCGTGGCTCCCCTTACCGACTTCTTTTGCCTATATATCCATATACCATAAAACCATCGGGGAACACAATAGATCGGGAGTTCCGCCGCCGCAAGCCTCTGTAGCCACCAAAAACCAATCGGCACCCTGTTCCGGCACCCTGCCGGAGGGGGGAACCCTCACCGGTGGCCATCTTCATCATCCCGGCGCTCTCCATGACGAGGAGGGAGTAGTTCACCCTCGGGGCTGAGGGTATGTACCAGTAGCTATGTGTTTGATCTCTCTCTCTCTCTCTCTCGTGTTCTTGAGGTGATACGATCTTGATGTATCGTGAGCTTTGCTATTATAGTTGGATCTTATGATGTTTCTCCCCCTCTACTCTCTTGTAATGGATTGAGTTTTCCCTTTGAAGTTATCTTATCGGATTGAGTCTTTAAGGATTTAAGAACACTTGATGTATGTCTCGCCGTGCTTATCTGTGGTGACAATGGGATATCACGTGATCCACTTGATGTATGTTTTGGTGATCAACTTGCGGGTTCTGCCCATGAACTTATGCATAGGGGTTAGCACACGTTTTCGTCTTGATTCTCCGGTAGAAACTTTGGGGCACTCTTTGAAGTACTTTTGTGTTGGTTGAATAGATGAATATGAGATTGTGTGATGCATATCGTATAATCATACCCACGGATACTTGAGGTGACATTGGAGTATCTAGGTGACATTAGGGTTTTGGTTGATTTGTGTCTTAAGGTGTTATTCTAGTACGAACTCTATGATAGATTGAACGGAAAGAATAGCTTCGTGTTATTTTAGTACGGACTCTTGAATAGATCGATCAGAAAGGATAACTTTGAGGTGGTTTCATACCCTACCATAATCTCTTCATTTGTTCTCCGCTATTAGTGACTTTGGAGTGACTCTTTGTTGCATGTTGAGGGATAGTTATATGATCCAATTATGTTATTATTGTTGAGAGAACTTGCACTAGTGAAAGTATGAACCCTAGGCCTTGTTTCCTAGCATTGCAATACCGTTGACGCTCACTTTTATCATTAGTTACCTTGTTGTTTTTATATTTTCAGCTTACAAAAACCTATATCTACCATCCATATTGCACTTGTATCACCATCTCTTCGCCGAACTAGTGCACCTATACAATTAACCATTGTATTGGGTGTGTTGGGGACACAAGAGACTCTTTGTTATTTGGTTGCAGGGTTGTTTGAGAGAGACCATCTTCATCCTACACCTCCCACGGATTGATAAACCTTAGGTCATCCACTTGAGGGAAATTTGCTACTGTCCTACAAACCTCTGCACTTGGAGGCCCAACAACGTCTACAAGGAGAAGGTTGCGTAGTAGACATCAGATCCCACTGGTAAACAGACTGACGTGGAAGATCAAGTTGTGGTTCCGGCTCTGGCTCTGTAGCTGGTGTGGGGTTTTGGTAGGCATGAAATGCCTTCGGCTGAACAAGATACTTGCCTGAAGATAAGTTAAACAAAGAAGGAGCAGGCAAAGTAATAGTGTCAGGGTGATTTTTATCGAATAACAGTCTGTAGTTAAGCATCTTTTTCTTATTCTTAACAATAAAATCATGTGCTACCATACTCTTATAGTCTAGAAAAATAGGAGGTAGCAACTTTTGTTCTTTCTCATGATGCCAAATAGGTATGTTAAAGTGTGTAGCGAGGCGCGAGGCGAAGATACCTCCCAAGATGGGACCCTTCGTGCAGTTCAGATTTAAACATTTTGCCACAATAGCGCCCATACTAAATGTGTTGTCACGGAACAAGGCATGGCACAAAATAACAACATCAGGGGCACTAAGGCTTCCACAGTTTTCGCGACCAATTAAACATCTACTAGCAAATATTGCAAAGTAACGTAGAACAGGAAAGTATATGCTAGTAATTCTTGCATCGGAAACTTTCCTTGTTTTCCCTACAGCAATCATATCAATAAATCCGTCCACATCACTACGATGTGGTTCCTCTATGCTGCCCGTGAAGGGTATCTTACAGACCCGGCAGAAATCAGAAAGGGGCATCTCCTTATGCTCATCATATAAATAAAATTCCACTGAAGGTGGTGATCTCCTAGCATGGAAATGAAAATTTTGCACGAAAATATTAGTGAGTAAGAGATATTGTTCGTGTTGGTCGTGGAGGAAGTTGGTGAGGCCTGCATTCTCAGCCAAATCATAAAAATCATCATGTATCCCCGCTGCTCTCAAGAAATCATCACAGGGCCATTCACACGGCCGAACCTCCGTGGTGCGAGGGAGATTATATTTAGGCCTCTTATCTTCTTCACTTTGCTTATCCTTCGAGCTTCGGCTCGAAGAGCCCCTCAAAAATCTCTTCATCATTTTCTGAAAGTTTCTGAAATTTTTAGTAACTTCAAATAAAAGTGAACCAAACTCAACAAAATTGATAGCAACTACTCCCACAAGTGCGTAGAGACTATACCATGCATTAGAACTACTTGGGACCATATAAATTTGACATGCAAGCTCAAGAATAGGGTCACCTAAGCAGCAAAAATTTGCAATGGATAAAGCACTAGAACAAAAACTAATTGGACCATTGGAGGAGTCGCATACCGAAGAACAATCTCCCAAAGCAGTTTTGTGAGTGGAGCTTTGAGCTAGGAGATCGAAAATCGCAGCAAAATGAGCTAGAACTCGTGCTTGAGCTGGTTGGTGATTTTTTTGGGAGGAAGAAGGAGTGTGTGGTGGCTGGAATAAGTGGAGGGGAGCCACCATGGGCCCATGAGGCAGGGAGCGCGCCCAGGGGGTGGGCGCGCCCTGGACCCTCGTGGCCAGGTGCTTGCTCCCCCTGCTGTGTTCTCAGTGCCAAATATTCTTAAATATTCTAGAAAAAATCATATTTCATTTTCGGGGCATTTGGAGAACTTTTATTTTTGGGGTATTTTTTTATTGCATAGATAATTCAGAAAACAGACAAAAAAAATACTATTTTTGCTTTATTTATTCTAAATAACAGAAAGTAAAAGGGGGGTACAAAAGGTTGTGCTTTCCAACTTCATCCATCTCATGCTCATCAAAAGGAATCCACTAACAAGGTTGATCAGGTCTTGTTAACAAACTCATTTCGAATAACATGGAACCGGAGAAATTTCGAATAACACTATGTTACCTCAACGGGGATATGCACATCCCCAACAATAAGAATATCATATTTCTTCTTGACAGTAGGTAGAGGAAATTCGAAACCTCCAATAATAATCGATGGAATTTTTCCAATAGAGTTTATACTATGAACTTGAGGTTGTTTCCTCGGAAAGTGTACCGTATGCTCATTACCATTAACATGAAAAGTGACATAGCCTTTGTTGCAATCAATAATAGTCCCTGCAGTATACAAAAAGGGTCTTCCAAGAATAATAGACATACTATCGTCCTCAGGAATATCAAGAATAACAAAGTCCGTTAAAATAGTAACGTTTGCAACCACAACAGGCACGTCCTCACAAATACCGACAGGTATAGCAGTTGATTTATCGGCCATTTGCAAAGATATTTCAGTAGGTGTCAACTTATTCAAATCAAGTCTACGATATAAAGAGAGAGGCATAACACTAACACCGGCTCCAAGATCACATAAAGCAGTTCTAACATAGTTTATTTTAATGGAGCATGGTATAGTTGGTACTCCTGGATCTCCAAGTTTCTTTGGTATTCCACCCTTAAAGGTATAATTAGCAAGCATGGTGGAAATTTCAGCTTCCGGTATCTTTCTTTTATTTGTAACAATATCCTTCGTATATTTGGCATAAGGATTCATTTTAAGCATATCAGTCAAACGCATACGCAAAAAGATAGGTCTAATCATTTCACCAAAGCGCTCAAAATCCTCATCATCTTTTTTCTTGGATAGTTTAGGAGGAAAAGGCATGGGTTTCTGAACCCATGGCTCTCTTTCTTTACCGTGCTTCCTAGCAACAAAGTCTCTCTTATCATAACGTTGATTCTTTCATTGTGGGTTATCAAGATCAATGGCAGGTTCAATCTCTACATGTGACGCCCCCGATTTGACCGTACACTAATCATGCACGCAAATGTGTACGATCAAGATCAAGGACTCACGGGAAGATATCACAACACAACTCTAAAACATAAATAAGTCATACAGGCATCATATTACAAGCCAGGGGCCTCGAGGGCTCGAATACAAGTGCTCGATCACAGACGAGTCAGCGGAAGCAACAATATCTGAGAACAGACATAAGTTAAACAAGTTTACCTTAAGAAGGCTAGCACAAACTGGGATACAGATCGAACGAGGCGCAGGCCTCCTGCCTGGGATCCTCCTAACTACTCCTGATCGTCGTCAGCGGGCTGCACGTAGTAGTAGGCACCTCCAGTGTCGTAGGTGTCGTCGTCGACGGTGGCGTCTGGCTCCTGGACTCCAACATCTGGTTGCGACAACCAGATAGAAAGGAAAGGGGAAAAGAGGGAGAGAAGCAACCGTGAGTACTCATCCAAAGTACTCGCAAGCAAGGAGCTACACTACATATGCATGGGTATAGGTGTAAAGGGGCATATCAGTGGACTGAACTGCAGAATGCCAGAATAAAAGGGGGATAGCTAGTCCTGTCGAAGACTACGCTTCTGGTCATCTCCATCTTGCAGCATGTAGAAGAGAGTAGATTGAAGTCCTCCAAGTAGCATCGCATAGCATAATCCTACCCGGCGATCCCCTCCTCATCGCCCTGTTAGAGAGCGATCACCGGGTTGTATCTGGCACTTGGAAGGGTGTATTTTATTCAGTATCCAGTTCTAGTTGTCATAAGGTCAAGGTACAACTCTGCGTCGTCCTTTACCGAGGGACACGGCTATTCGAATAGATAAACTTCCCTGCAGGGGTGCACCACATAACCCAACACGCTCGATCCCATTTGGCCGCACACACTTTCCTGGGTCATGCCCGGCCTCGTAAGATCAACGCGTCGCAACCCCACCTAAGCACAACAGAGAGGTCAGCACGCCGGTCTAACCCTATGCGCACAAGGGTCTGGGCCCATCGCCCTATGCACACCTGCACGTTGCGTACGCGGCCGGAAGCAGGCCTAGCCTAGTGGCGTTCCAGTCCAATCCGGCGCGCGCCACTCAGTCGCTGACGTCACGAAGGCTTCGGCTGATACCACGACGCCGGGATACCCATAACTACTCCCGCGTAGATGGTTAGTGCGTATAGACCAAATGGCCAGACTCAGATCAAATACCAAGATCTCGTTAAGCGTGTTATGTCGAAGTAACCGCGGACGCCGACCAGGGCCAGGCCCACCTCTCACCTAGGCGGTCTCAACCTGCCCTGTCGCTCCGCCACAAGGATCCACTTGCGGGTACTCCTACGAGCCGACCCGACTTTAGTCACCACATGTGTCATGTATATAGTATATAAGTATATACCCGTGATCACCGCCCAGGTGATCACGGCCCGATAGTATAGCACAGCAGACGGACAAGAATGTAGGGCCACTAATGGAAAACTAGCATCCTATACTAAGCATGTCGGATTGCAGGTAAAGGTAACAACAGTAGTAGCAAGGATAGGCTATGCATCAGGATAGGATATCGGAAAGCAGTAACATGCTACACTACTCTAATGCAAGCAGTATAGAGAAGAATAGGCGATATCTGGTGATCAAGGGGGGGGGGCTTGCCTAGTTGCTCTGGCAAGTAGGAGGGGTCGTCAACTCCGTAGTCGAACTGGGCAGCAGCAGTGTCGGTCTCGTAGTCTACCGGAGAGAAGAGGGGGGAAGAAACAGTAAATACAATGCAAACATAAACATGACGATGCGTGACATGACAATGAGCAGTGCGAGGTGTGTCCTAACGCGACAGTAGGTGGTACCGGCGAAGGGGGGGAACATCCGGGAAGTATTCCCGATGTTTCGCGTTTTCGGACAGACGGACCGGAGGGGGAAAGTTGCGAGTTCGATAGGTTAGGGAGGTATGGTGGACGAATGGACTGCGTTTCCGGATTCGTCTCGTCGTTCTGAGCAACTTTCATGTTGAAAATATTTTAATCCGAGTTACGGATTAAAAGATATGATTTTCTAAAGATTTTATTAATTTCTGGAATTTAATTAATTATTTAATTTAATTCGAAATGGATTTATGACATCAGCATGAGGTCATGCTGACGTCAGCAGTCAACGTTGACCGTTGACCTGGTCAACCTGACAGGTGGGTCCCACCTGTCAGTGACTGTTAGCTAATTAACTACTGTTTAGTTAAATTAATTAACTAATTAGATTAGTTTAAACAGGATTAATTAACTTAATTAATTTAGTTAATTAATTAATTAAAATTATTTTTATTTTTATTTTTATTTTTATTATTTTTTATTAATTAATTTATTATTATTATTATTATTATTAATTATTATTATTTATTATTTTATTTTATTTTATCTTTTTCTTTTCGTTCTGTGGGCTGGGCCCCATATGTCATAGGGCCACGGGGTTCGGGCCCAGGGGGCAGTGGCTCAGGGGGGGCGAGGCCCACCTGGAAGTGGTCCAGAGGGGGCGAGGCCCACCTGGCAGTGGCCCAGGGGGCACCGCGGGTTTGGTCCACGGGTGCAGGCGCACCCGAGCGAGCGCTCACCCGCAGGGCGGGACGAGGACGCCGGGGCACCGATGGCGGGGCTCGCCGGCGCGGCCATCTCCGGCGACGGCTGGCGGAGGCGAGGGGTGGCGCCGGTGCGGTCGGAGTGGCGCGGAGGGGCAGGCACGGCCACGGGACAGAGGGAGAGACGGGGGAGGGCAAGGCCATGGCCGAGCCACTCGGGCACGGCCCCGACGCTCTGGCCGCGGCGGTGGCGGACGGGCGTGGTGCGGGCGCGGGCACGGCGAGCAGGGGCCCGAGGCGACGGCGGGGGTTAGCGCGACGAGGGGGCCAGGCGGGGCGTGGCCGACGTGGGCGCGCGGTCGGGGCGCGCGCGGGCGATGGCCGTGCGGGCGCGCGTGTGTGCGGTCGGGGGCGTGACCAGGGCGAGCCCAGGCGCGGCCAACGGGCGCGAGGGCCACGGTGAGCGTGGGGGCGAGGGAAGGAGAGGAGGGGCGCGGCGGGGCTCACTGGGGCCGTAGGGGGACTGGCAGCGGGGCGCGGGGAGGAGGCGAGGACGACGTCGACGCGGTGACGGGGTGCAGGCCGGCGAGGAGGCGAAGGCAGGCCGACGGGGCAGCGCTCCAGCGAGGGCGAGCTCCGGGTGGCGACGGGGTTCAGCGGTGGTCTCCTCCCGATCCAGATCGGGGAAGGCAGGAGGAGATATTTCGGGGGGGAGTGGGTGGCCGGCGGTGGTGAGTGGGGGGGAGTGGATAAGGAGTGGGGCGGCCGGCTGGGCCTGGGGTTTGGCCCAGTTGGGCCAGGGTCCAGTGGGGGGGGCAGTTTGGGCCAGGGTCCAGTGGGGGAAGGGGGTTCCTCCTTTCTTCTTTCTTCTTTTTTTTTTGTTTGTTTTCTCTGTTGCATTTTATTTTCTTCTTATTTATTTTCTTTTCTGTTTTATTTCAATTTAAACTATTTAGGCATTTTACAAAAATGTGTTTACCACACCATATTTACTTATGCAAAATATGGCATCTCCCGAACATTTTTATTTTTAATATTTGAAAACTTTTGTCGTTTGACTTATCTAGGGTTTAAATTTGAAACGGTTTTGATTTAACCCGAGACTAATTACAGTGACAGAGGTGACGTGCCACCATTAACGTGAGATTACTGTAGCATGATTATCCGGGCGTTACACTACATCATTGTCGTTGCTAGGTTGAGCATCAACATGAACATCATCATTAACATTATCACTAGGTTCATGTTCATCACCAGATTGTGTTTCAGCATCAGAGATAGAAATATAATTGGGATTCTCAGGTGTGTCAACAACAGGTTCACTAGAAGCATGCAAAGTCCTATCATTTTTCTTTTTCTTCTTTTTAGAAGGACTAGGTGCATCAACATTAGTTCTCTAAGAATCTTGTTCAATTCTCTTAGGGTGGCCCTCAGGATACAAAGGTTCCTGAGTCGTTTTACCCCCTCTAGTCATAACTCTAACATCATTATCATTTTTCTTACTATTTAATTGACTGAGCAAATCATTTTGAACTTTAAGAACTTGTTCTACTTGAGTGGTAACCATAGAAGCATGTTTACTAATGAGTTTAAGTTCACCTTTAACACTAGCCATATAATCACTCAAGTGTTCAATCATATAAGCATTTTGTTTCAATTGTCTACCAAAATAAGCATTAAAATCTTCTTGCTTAACCATAAAATTATCAAGCTCATCTAAGCATTGGCTAGCAAACTTAGCAGGAGGGATCTCAACTTTATCATATCTATAGAGAGAATTTACCTTTACTACCTGTGTCGGGTTATCAACACCCTGTATTTCTTCAACAGGCGGTAAATTAAGACCATGCATTTCTTCAACAGGAGGTAAATTCTTAACATCTTCAGCTTTCATACCTTTTTCTTTCATAGATTTCTTTGCCTTTTGCATTTCTTCAGGACTGAGAAATAGAACACCCCTTTTCTTCGGAGTTGGCTTAGGAGTTGGTTCCGGAAGTGTCCAATTATTTTCATTAGTCAACATATTATTCAATAGCAATTCATCCCGATCCACAGTTCTTTCCCTGAAAACACGACCAGCACAACTATCCAGGTGGTCTCTGGAAGCAACGGTTAGTCCGTTATAAAATATATCAAGTATTTCATTTTTCTTAAGAGGATGATCAGGCAAAGCATTAAGTAATTGGAGAAGCCTCCCCCAAGCTTGTGGGAGACTCTCTTCTTCAATTTGCACAAAATTATATATTTCCCTTAAAGCAGCTTGTTTCTTATGAGCGGGGAAATATTTAGCAGAGAAGTAATAAATCATATCCTGGGGACTACGCACACAACCAGGATCAAGAGAATTAAACCATGTTTTATCATCACCCTTTAATGAGAACGGAAATAATTTAAGGATATAATAGTAGCGAATTTTATCATCATTAGTGAATAGGGTAGCTATATCATTTAATTTAGTAAGATGTGCCACAACAGTTTCAGATTCATAGCCATAGAAAGGATCAGATTCAACCAAAGTAATTATCTCAGGATCAACAGAGAAATCATAATCCTTATCAGTAACAAAGATATGTGAAGTAGCATAAGCAGGATAGTATTTCATTCTAGCATTTAGAGTTTTTTCTTTCAGCTTAGCTAATAATTTCTTAAGATCGCTCCTATCATTGCAAGCAAGAAAGTCTCTAGCAGTTTCTTCATACATAACATAACCCTCAGGCACAACAGGCAATTCATATCTAGGGGGAGAATCTTCATCATCACTTTCATCAATATTATCAGTTTCAATAATTTCATTCTCTCTAGCCCTAGCAAGTTGTTCATCCAGAAACTCACCTAGTGGCACAGTAGTATCAAGCATAGAAGTAGTTTCATCATAGGTATCATGCATAGCAGAAGTGGCATCATCAATGACATGCGACATATCAGAATTAATAGCAGAAGCAGGTTTAGGTGTCGCAAGCTTACTCAAAACAGAAGGTGAATCAAGTGCAGAGCTAGATGGCAGTTCCTTACCTCCCCTCGTAGTTGAGGGATAAATTTTGGTTTCCTCGTCTTTCAAGTTCTTCATAGTGACCAGCAGATATAAATCCAAGTGACTCAAAGAATAGAGCTATGCTCCCCGGCAACGGCGCCAGAAAATAGTCTTGATAACCCACAAGTATAGGGGATCGCAACAGTTTTCGAGGGTAGAGTATTCAACCCAAATTTATTGATTCGACACAAGGGGAGCCAAAGAATATTCTCAAGTATTAGCAGTTGAGTTGTCAATTCAACCACACCTAGGTAACTTAGTATCTGCATCAAAGTATTTATTAGCAAAGTAGTATGGAAGTAACGGTAACGGTGGCAAAAGTAACAGTAGCAGTTTAGTAGTAATTGTAACAGTGGCAACGGTAAAGTAACTAAGCGAAGAACAATATGTGAAAAGCTCGTAGGCATTGGATCGGTGATGGATAATTATGCCGGATGCGATTATTCATGCAACAGTTATAACATAGGGTGACACAGAACTAGCTCCAAGTCATCAATGTAATGTAGGCATGTATTCCGAATATAGTCATACATGCTTATGGAAAAGAACTTGCATGACATCTTTTGTCCTACCCTCCCGTGGCAGGGGGGTCCTATTGGAAACTAAGGGATATTAAGGCCTCCTTTTAATAGAGTACCGGACCAAAGCATTAACACATAGTGAATACATGAACTCCTCAAACTATGGTCATCACCGGGAGTGGTCCCGATTATTGTCACTTCGGGGTTGTCGGATCATAACATATAATAGGTGACTATAGACTTGCAAGATAGGATCAAGAACTCACATATATTCATGGAAACATAATAGGTTCAGATCTGAAATCATGGCACTCGGGCCCTAGTGACAAGCATTAAGCATAGCAAAGTCATAGCAACATCAATCTCAGAACATAGTGGATACTAGGGATCAAACCCTAACAAAACTAACTCAATTACATGATAAATCTCATCCAACCCATCACCGTCCAGCAAGCCTACGATGGAATTACTCACGCACGGCAGTGAGCATCATGAAATTGGTGATGGAGGATGGTTGATGATGACGATGGCGACGGATTCCCTCCGGAGCCCGGAACGGACTCCAAATCAGCCCTCCCGAGAGAGATTAGGGCTTGGCGGAGGCTCCGTATCGTAAAACGCGATGAATCCTTCTCTCTGATTTTTTTCTCTCTGGAGACGAATATATAGTGTTGGAGTTGAGGTCGGTGGAGCACCAGGGGGCCCATGAGGCAGGGGGGCGCGCCCAGGGGGGTAGGCGCGCCCCCACCCTCGTGGACAGGGTGTGGGCCCCCTGGCCTTGATTCTTTCGCCAGTATTTTTTATTATTTCCAAAAATAATCTCCGTGAAGTTTCAGGTCATTCCGAGAACTTTTGTTTCTGCACAAAAATAACACCATGGCAATTCTGCTGAAAACAACGTCAGTCCGGGTTAGTTCCATTCAAATCATGCAAGTTAGAGTCCAAAACAAGGGCAAAAGTGTTTGGAAAAGTAGATACGATGGAGACGTATCAGATACCTGCTGGATCTTTGTGCCCCGTTGTCGTTATGGGCTGGGCCTGTTAAAGACAAAACCAAGCCTGGGCAGTCTACAACCCAGTTGAAACTTGCTCGACCTGAAAAAACAATATACCTGCTCAACAAATGAGAGAATTCTGCAAGTACAGACTGATAACTGGGATGCAGCAGGTATATTGTTTTTTCATCGTGATAATAAGTGCATGCACTGGTTTCGGAAAATTTGGAGAACTGGGAATTCGAACGGCAGGTGCTTATGCTACCCATCAAATAAAAATCAAGTGCCTGAAAATTCGTTTCGAAACAAATGATTCTGCTTGCGGACCCTCGGCATGATGGTTGGAAGCAAATGCCAAGTTCATACCGAAAGATCGTTAACAACAATAACAACTTGCGGACGACAAGGTAGTACAAGTACCAATACCAAACTAACTTATAATCTTTTTACTCCTGGCCCTAGTGTTCGTCTGGTAGAAAATCTTGCAGAGGACCAGCTCCCGCTCCTTCTCTTGCTCCAGGTCCCCGAGGTGGTACTGGTGCATCACCTAGTTGGTCCTCTACTGGTCGAAGTTCTTGTTGGTGTGCAGCACCAGAACCTTTTTGCTGCCCGTCTGCCGGCCGTTGACCGCCACCGGCAAGGTAGTGCCGGTCTTGTGCCACATCGCGTGCATGCCGCACTCCGACTGTATCTTGCGACGCGTCCACGTGCCCCTTTTGAACGCCCTGGAATTGCGCTGGAATAAATGCTTGCTTAGGCCACTCAGTGTGATAAATGCAGTATTGTCGAATACAGGTTTTAGTGTACGTGATTGGCATTTTCATAACATCTTTGGCATGTTGTAGCCACTTGTTTTTATTAACTGTCAAATTGTAATTGTTTCACTAGGTTTGCGTCTAAAAAGAAAAATAGAGCTATAAACAAAGGAATATGTTTGTGCAAGTAGACGGCCGATCGGTGTCTTACCTGGAAGTTTCTCAGGATGGGTGTAGCATATGTCGTGCTCGCTGTCGATGGTTGGTATGAATAAATCGATGAGAGGGTGAGATCTCGCGCTGTCAGCAGTCACTTTGGCCTCAAGGTGCTCGATCAGCTCCTGATCCGTGGGATCGAACTTGACGCCAGCTGGCAACACCGGCCAATCCTTCTTGGACTTGCATCGGTTAATTCCAGTTATATGGTACTCAATGTATGATCAATCGACTGTTTTAAGTGAATGATGAAAGATTTCGACAGATAAGTGGTACTCCAAATCTGAAGTCCACAATACCCGAAGACACCGCCGGGATTCTTGTGTCACCTCACGCGCAGCGTGTTGTCACGTCAATTTAATGTGTGGACATGATGAATAATTTGACCCACGTATACTAGTACTGCTAATGTACTACTTACTAGCCGTATTTAGTGTCACATTTTAACCATAGGTTTAACTAACAAAATGTCAATGCATGTCACCAAAAATTATTCCATTGGAAACTATGTTCAAATACGAATAAAACGATATAATTTTTTGTGACATGCATTAACATTTAGTTAGTGAAATTTATGGTCAAAATTTGACACAAATTACGAAGGGGACCAGTAAACCAGGAGGGAGGTAGTAGTACGAGTAGCGCAATATACGGTATAGAGGACTAGTACAAATTTAAAAATGGGGTAAGAAGTTACAAGGCTGTGCGACAGACTTTGTAGGCTACATGAGTAATACAAAATATAATTTCCATTGGATAACACTTTCACCAACAAGTACACACTTGAACCTTAATTGATATATATATATATATATATACATAAACACTATTCTGATCACGGGATCAGAATAATATTCTGATAACAACCTGAACTGCCTGAGTAACGCGCCTGAACTTCCCTCTGTACAAACCCGAACTTCGGGCTATCTTCGCAACCGTGGCTTCCCCCGCGAATTATTTTTGTTAGTCATGTTCTATATGATGTTAGTGTAATCTAGAAACATTTTTAGCAACTAAATACCGGTTTTAAATAGGAATCTCGCTCGTTGGCGGATTTTGTTCTCGGTTCGTGATGAAATTGCGTTTTTTGCAATTTTACTGCCTGAGTTGTTCGACCTGAACTTCTCCCAGTGCTAGGTTGAACTTCCGCCAACATTGCTCAAATGGGGCTTGCGATATACCGTTGGAAAGCTATGGACACCAGTATCAAGACCCAAGTTAAATTTTTGGCAAAATGTAAGCGGTTTAAGAGCAGTTTTGAAAACCGTTTTTCTTCATACAAAAATATGAATCGTATTTTCGATCGTATTTCTAAACCGTTTATCGGAATGAAGCAAATAATATGGCATTGGAAATCTGCTACAAAACCGCTCCTTCGACATGTTGAAAGTTTTCTCTAATTCCCTACGGTTAAAGTGTAATTTGGAAAATCGTAAAATTTCGTAAACCGAACAGCCGAGTTCGTATTTTCGATATTATTTCTAAACGGCTAAACCAATTGAGGCAAATGATATGGCGTTGGAAAGCTTATGAAAATGCGCTATTTTTTCATGTAGAAAGTTTTTTCAAATTTTGAACGGCACAAGAGTAATTTAGAAAATGGTACAAGTTCCACCGAGTTCGTATTTTCGATCTATTTTTTTAACCGTATGTCCGAATGCAGCAAGTGATATGGCGTTGGAAAGCTTCAGGAAATGCGAAACTCTTTAGTATATATTATTTCTCCCAATTCCTTACTGTTTTATGTCAATTTTGAAAATGGCTAAAACCGTACTTTCGCCGTAATTTCTACCAACTTTATTGGAATGGGGCAAATAATATACCATTGAAAAGCTAAGGAAAATGCGAAACTTTTTCATGTTGATGGTTTTCTGTGATTCCCAACTGTTTGAAAGTAATTTCAAAAATGGCGAGATCATTTCTTCTGCCTTTATCGCGAAACAGATCCTTCGAAAATGCACCACGTGAAGAACCTGTACTTCTCGGCATGTCTACTTGAACTTCACTCTGTTTTTCACGTGCTTTTTTTGCTCGTAGATCTCCATGCACTGCTCGTAGCTCTCCATCCACTCACCGGAATTAAGCAAGCGATATACCGATGGAAAGCTGCTGTAAACACACAACTTTCCCGTGTTGATCGTTTTTTCATACTCGCGACAATTTTAAAAGTTTTTCATCTCAAATTCATTCACTATAGTAGTCGAACTTCGTGTTGTTTTCACGTTGAACTTCTGTGACGTATTTTCGTTTGTAATTTTCTCATCCATTTCGTCAGTGTTACACAAATGATATTCTTTTTGTACAAACCTCTCTCACAATTTTTTTTAACTTTTTCCGATCGAGGACTTGAACTTACACAAATGATATTCCTGTCGTTTTGAAGTAAATTAGAGAAATGACGAGATCATGATTTCTGCCTTCATTGCGAATGGAAACACACTGCGTGAAGTAGTTGAACTTCTCGGGCATGTCTGTTTGAACTTCACTCTGTTTCACTTTATTGTATTTTTCTTATATGAAATACACACCATGTAGTACGTGAACTTCCGGTTGTTATCACTTGGAACTTCTCTCTAGTTTGAGCGAATTATTTGAAAACACAAAAAACAACATCTTTTTATGTATTTTGGACATCTAAATACACGGTGAACCTCTCTCACAAGAAGTTTTTTAACTTTTCCTCGCCGAGCACTTGAACTTCTAGCAACCATTTTTTCGTTTATGAGTTGTCTTTAAATGCAAAAAAATGGCGTTGTGCTTTTTATTTTTTGAACAGGTAAGTCCTAGGTTTTAATAAACTCTGAACTTCTCTGTTATTTCAATTTGAACATCACCTTTTTATATTTTGAGTAAAAAATTGTATTCGATTTTATACGGAAAAAATCGAACATGGAAATACAAGGTGAACCTCTCTCGCAAGAAATTTTGAACTTCTCCGAACAGAGCACTTGAACTTATTTCAACAAAACTTTTAAGCTTTTATTTTTCTATACTTTTATTATCACGTGAAATGCATTCCTTGCAGTACTTAAACTTCTCGTTGTTTTCACTATGAACTTCTTTCAACAGATAAGAATTTTTTGAATACATAAAAATGTGTTTTAAATGGCATACAAGAAAATTTTAAATCGTTCATCGAAATGTGGCACATAATATACCTGGTGGAAAGCTTATGAATAGCGGCAAGTTTTTCATGTAGACATTTGTTACAAATTCGTTGCCGTAGACATATGTAAATGAACGATGGACGTCTCGCACATGAATTTTTGAACTATGCTAGGAGGAGCACGTGAACTTCTTGCAACAAACCTTTTAAGCTTTTAGTTTTCTACTTCTATATTCTTATCTGAAACGCATTCTGTGTAGTAGTTGAACTCCCCGCTATTTTCACCTTGAACTTCTGTCACGTATTTTTGTTCAACCTCTCTCACAAGAATTTTTGAACTTTCTCGGGTCGAGCACTTGAACTTCTAGCAACAATTTTTTTTAGCATTTTGCTTTTTTATTATCTTTTAATACAAAATGCACACCGTGTAGTACGTGAACTTCTAGCAGTTATCAATCTGAACTTCTCTCGATTACGTGAAAATATCCGAGTTTTACATTGAAGCGCTCTACTTTCTTTTATTTGAACTTCATTGTGTATTTTTAGAAATGGAAAATTGGAGTTTTGTTAGAAACATCGAACTTCTTCGTTATTTCCAATTGAACTTGTTGGTTTTATTCTTTAGTAATCAGAAAAATCCAAGTTTTTAAGTAAATATCAAACTGCTATGCTTTTCCCAATTGAACTTCTTCGTTATTTTGAATTGAACTTATTGGTTTTTTCTTTAGTAACCAGAAAAATCCGAGTTTTCAAATATAATATCAAACTGCTCCATTTTTAAAATTTGAACTTCTTCATTTTAGTTCTTTTAGTAATGGAAAAATTTCTAGGTTTGTAATAAACATAGAACCGCTCATCTATTTTAATTTGAACTTCTGGTTTTCTTTATATATCAGAAAGATCCATCGAAATCCATGGAAATTGTTTGAACTTTTTTGTTTTTCATTTTCTTTGACCTCTCCATTTTATTAATTTTAAACTTTCAGAGTTAACAAGTCCATTTATACATGAACTTCTCGACGATATGTCCCTGACCGGCTCAAGTTTTATGCATTCTTATATATACAAAAAAGGAAAGGAAAATAGAAAAAATGTTGCGTTCTTATGGACACCACTAACACTTTTTGAGAGCACCGTATTCCACTGTAATTTTTTGCATAATTTTGCCGCAAAAAATGGCATTTTTTGTTGTTGTCAACATCAAGTAGCATAACTTGATTTTTTCTGATGGAATAATACTAATAGAACTACTGCAGGTTTTCTTATTGAACTGCTACTGAATGATGGCACAACATGATTTCTTGTGAGCTCCCGTGTATACACACAACACGCGAAGCATCAACCTTCATATACATGAACTTCTATCATTGGTATTTCATAACCTTTTTTGCGTTCTATGTATAATGACTTTTGCGTTCTATCGTCGCCAACAAATGTCTCTATCTCTCTTCATGAAACACAAGGCTTGAAACACAAAAGAGAGTACGAACTAGCATAAACATGTATGAAAAGTCCATCATGATCTAACAACATGCAAAGAATTCTCTGAAGTTTTTCTTCCGGTGTTATGTCTGAACTTTAATTCCAAACTCACACCAAAAGGAAGAGAACAAGACAGCAGGATCCATGGGAAGGCTGAGGTGCTGAAGAACACAAAAATGGTTTCATCGTGTACATGGCTCCAAAAGAAGAAGAAACAAGTGCACATGCGCACTGTAACAGAGTGCAAAGGGCTACACCTACCAACTTACCTCATGTTGATGCATAAGTTGTCTGTACGTATATGCCGATGAATGATTGAGTTAACTCAGCTGCTCACTGCACTTTATATAGAAGAAACACACTAATGGAGGGACATGCAATGCAAGGACTCATACATTCACACTTGAACTTTTACTGTTACAGCTCGTTTGGCTCCCCTGATTTCATTTCATTTGGTGGAAATGAAATGAAATCTCCATCAAGATTTCATTTGCCTGAATCCAAATTCCAAATCCAAATTTCATGTTTGGCTGGCACTAGGATTTTGAGATGAAATCCTTACCAGCACCAAAATGAGCAAGAATATAACACTGAACCTTTGATGTTCACACATACAAAAATGGTTTGCATTAAATTGAACCATAGAAGTACACATAAATGAAAAACAGAAGGAGGAGCTTCAACATAGGACTTTGTGAAAAGTTCAATATTAACAATACAGCAGAGGTTCACAACAACATAAAATTATCACAATTTAGCCAAGATTACATAAAACTGAAGCTTTGCAGCTTTGCATTACTAGCTCCACCAAGGAAGATTTCCATTGCTTGATTTGCTTGAGGATCCTTTTTTTCCTCATTTTTTCATTCAACGCCATACTTCTTCCAAAATTTGATGCCCTTTTGCATGTAGAAAGCGGTTTCTTTTATTTTTCCTGCAAACTAACATGAGAAATGGTCTCATGCTGTACATGTAAACAGTCATCAATGGAAACTGCAGTTTGTAAGCTATAATGGCGACAGTAGCGAATTGTATATTTTCTAATAATGGTAGAAAAAGAGTAGAATTTTACTTGATATATTGCGTACAATATACTGGTTTGAGAGTACAACAAACAAAAATGGAATTCTAAGTTCTGAACTTCCAACTTTGACAACAAGATCAATGTAAATTGCAGATACAATACAAACAAAGCAGATCATAACAACATGGCGATATTGGCTACCTCTTCAGGTGCCCGAGGGGACGTTTACATGTTTATAGCTGATCATACACAAGTAGCAAGCTTCAGTTTAGCTTATAGGATATGTGTATTTATCATCTATGGTCACATGTACTACTCACTTTGTTTACACAAGCATGCAAGCAAATATACAAGACAAGCACAATTTAAATTTTGTGCCGCGAAGAGAGGTGTGCAAATGTGCCATACAGAACAGAAATGAACATGTTTTGAGGTATGGAGGAAATACACTCCCAAGGACAGTAGCAGAAATGACCATATTTCTTCTGCCTAAATCTGAACGTATACTATGACAATATACTACTACTAATATTGTTTCAGCGCAGTCTAGTAAAAGGAAGCAGCAAGGAAAAGTAACAACATTTTCAGAGAGCATTTCAAAGAACATTTTCAGAGAACTCCAAGCAAATGTAATATATCTCTGCAGTTTCATCCCTCAAAGGGAGATAGAACAAAGTAAATCTGGGTCACTACTAGCGCACGATCAGTACATACATATCTACTATTGTTAAATGTAGGCCACGGCTACACTACTACAACAGAAAACGTCATCCACGACAATGAATATACAACTGAACTTTAGACACTAGCCACCTGCACTGCCGTCCTAGTGGGAGAGAGGAGGGAGGTCTGGTGCTCGGTCGTTGCGCCGACGGAGCAGAGTGCAGGCGCGCTGGAGGAGGGCGGGCCGTACCAGAGAGCAGGTCACACCAGAGGGGAGGGCAGGCCACGCCAGAGCGCAGGGAAGGTCGCACCCGGGCGGAGGGGTGGGGAGGCCACGAACGGGGCCTGTCCTCTGCTACGGCGGGCGGAGCTGGTTTCGGTCGCCGGAGGGTGGACGGGGAGGCGCCCGTGTCCGGGGCAGAACATGAGGAGGCGTGCGTCGCAGGGGGTCGTCGCGTGAGGAGGAGCTGGGCGACGTCAGGGGCACCCTAGGTGGCAGCGGAGGCGCGACGGCGTACCAGAGGTAGGTGACAGGGTCGGGCGCCGGCGCTTCATGGAGGGAGGCGGCGTCGGGGTCGCACGCCAGTGCTTGGTGGCGGCAGGCGGCGGTGGGATCAATCCCGGCCGGATCCGGGGGAAGGAGGCGGTCCGGTGGCCGGATCCGGGGAGGTGGTGTCGCGGCGGCCGGGTCCCGGGGAGGCGGCCGGATTTAGGACCGGTGGCGGCCCGGTGGCTGGTTCACGGGGGAGGGGAGGGGGCGGCGCGGGAGGTGCGGGACTGGGTGGGTTTTCTTTTATTTTTCTCCGTGGCTTCGAGAGTTCGGAACGCCTCTTCGGGCCCTATATATAGAGAGCCGTGATCCAAATAGTTATTTTGATCCTGGGATTAGAATAATGGCTTCTGCACAGTATCTCCATCATCATTATCAGTATATCCTACGCAGGTGAGTTAGGATGCACTTGATCCCAGAAAGGTATCTTTTCTTCTAACCAGAGAAGTGCTTCAAACTAACAACAGTACATAATATCCAACAAAAGAGGGTCTATCCAACAAAAGAGGGTCATGCTACAACAGCAGGACACATGGCTCAGTCTAGATATCAGTACGAATCAAGTTGTGCATATTTGCTGTTGGCATGAACCACATCGCGGCATGTCGGGTTTGCAAAAGCCATCCATCGCATGGAAGCTTGATGCCTTTCACACACTGAAGATTATCTGGCAACAAGCTGTGTCAACGAATCTCTGGATATGGTGATTCATGAAACCCATGGTATGATGTGTAAACACAGTTCCCCCTGGCGAATGAAAGTTGCATGGCACGGTAATCATCACCGGTGATATGATCGATGATTGGTTGGATGGTCGGATAATTGGGCCCGAGGAACATGGAGTGGTTGCCGAGGCTGTAAACCCGCCTCCAATTGAATACGCCTGGCCCAACGGAGCTGGGATCTTTCTCGAACACGAAGGAGCCATAGCCATCAATGTCACGAACGCCCCAGGCATTGTACTGCATGTGGTTTGATGAAATGGTTTGGTCAATTTGGTACGTGCAAATGAGCATCAAATGACCGCCGTCAGCTGAACAAGCGATAAACCACCACGCATCGGCTGGTTTGATTCCAGGTCCTGGAATCATGAAGGCCAGCGCGTTTGTGTCTGCTGCAACAATTCAAACTGGAGACTAAAAGGACAAAAATAAACAATCATGTTCAGAGTATGTGTGGAATTAAGATTATTATAATAGTGACACATATCATAGACAGAGAATTGCAATGTCGTGGTCATAATCATACCCCAAGTTAAAAAATAAGCCAATGGCTTTCATATTCTAGCAATATATCATGGTTCAAACATCATGTAACAATTTGAGGAAAACAGATATGACAGGGCCTACTCATTTTCTACCATAGCACTTACTACAGTTATCATATCAACTCTAAGCAATAACATGCGTTGTTATAAAAATCCTGGAAATGATAGTAACATATAGCAATCATGAGGTTATACTCATAATATCTATTCTAACAATCATTAGATGCCAATTGTTCTCATATCAACTCTAACAATAACATGTGTGGTCATAAAAATCTAGGAAATGAGAGGAACATATAGCAATGATGTGGTTATAGACATACTATATATTCTAAATTTGTAACAATGAACAGGCAGTCGTATTCTTAAGGTAAAGATGAGATGAGATAGAACAATTACACGATGATTGATTCCACTAGTATAGGCAGCCAATCTGTGCGTCGACCGCATAAACGATGCCATCATGCACTATAGCATCAGACAGAAATGTTGGGTGAAGAGGATCGACGATGAGCCATAACCAGTATGGCGACCGGATTCCAGATAGACTAATCCCATGTTGAACACGGCAATGAGCTTGTAATCCATGTAGTCTTGTGATGGTGTGGGCACTTCGCAGATTACAACCTTCAGCAAACAGAGGTCGAGCCAAAAGCTCGACGCGTCTCATGTGTAGTAGGCAGGAGTGTCCGACGGGCCGCGAGGCTCGATGGCGGCGGTATCCAACGATGGAAGGGTGATCTCTCGCTGGGTGTAGATATCAACGAGATGCCACGGACTACCGGATTGGTGGATGAGGACGATCCAGTTGGCCTTCATGCCCACCTAGTAGTGGTCGTGCATGAAGGACAGGTGGACGGGTAGTGGTAGCATGTCGAGGGGCACCACGGCAACCTCCGTAGGATCGTCAAGTCAGTGTCTGGGCCACCTGCGAGGATCGGGCATCAGCAAGCAGGGTGTCTTGAAAAGAGCCGGCCGGTTGCAGATGAGTAGACGGTACAAAGACACCGAGCATCCGGCCAGACGGACGGTGCTGAGCAGGTCCATACGATTACAGATCTGCTCCAAGAGAACATCGGGGAGGGAATTCCAATCGCGGCTCTGCGTGTCAGTCGGTTCTGCCATAGGGTTTTTTAGGGCACTGAGTGACTGGGGTTTTCGGTGCCGGCAAGCCAGCGGGGAAGTGGATTCAGGCGGGCGAGCGAAGAAGATGGCGTGTGTGGCCGAGCAGTGAGCGGGGGGTATGGTACGCGCGAGCTACTAAGGAAGATGGCGCGGGCGGGCGAGCAGTGAGCGGGGGGAAATGGTGTGCGGCCGACAATGGGGAAGAGAGGAGGAAGAAGAGTGAAAAACGGGGAAGAAAGTGCATTAAATCTCAATTCTACTACTACTACCAGGATATACCGTCCTTCGGAGTGTAAATAGTTACGCCAATGACATGTGGGTCTACCTCAAGAGGGCCCATATGTCAGTTAATGGAGGAGAGAGGTGCGTAGTCGTATTTGCGGAAGCGTGCTCCACTGGCAAACATGATGGCAGTACTGGGTAAGGTTGATTTAGTAACACCAACACACTGGTTCAGCTTATTAATCAAGTGTCCCATCTGCTGCAGCGTGTATTGTCACTTCACTGTGAAGACTAGTTGAATAGTTCTCTCTGACCGAGATGGGGAGTAATGGATCGCGAAGACTTCCTATCTACAGTGTCCCTATGCTGTACGCCCGGTCCCCTCCCAATGCTCCGCATTGTACAGGCGCTAAGGCTGCCATGTAGGCAAAAAGTCTGATGTGGCAAGGTAATTAAGAGGAGAGATAAGTGTGGTGACCCCAGTACTAAGCGCGAGAACCTAGACAAAAGACTTAAATGGAATAATCCCACCACATGAAGAACTTTAGTTACAAAATCATTAAATAAAGGATGCTTAGCACCAACAAGTTAAGAACCTGTACATGTAAGCATTGGGAGCTTTAGTTGCTAAAGTTTTTAATGTGCTTAGCACCCCATGTAAGCATCGATGCATCCTGTCCAACAAGATGAAACATTGGCCAAGGCACCCGACACCAATAATGTAGGAGTACTAGTACTACCTCCTTTCCGGTTTATAGGGCTCAATTCAAAAATCTCATCAACCAAGGTAGATGATGAGTGGTGGAATAATTTTTGTAGTTTGCAAAAACGCTCAATTAATGCACTCGTTTTCCTCAAAAAATTATGTTTAGCAATGCATTAATTTTTTGTCAAACTTTGACCATCTACTCCCTCCATCCAGATGAGTCATCTTTGGTTGTGCACCGTGACCAAGGAGGGGAAAACAAGAGAACTTAATGTTTATTTGCTACTCCCTCTGTTCCTAAATATTGTCTTTTTAGACATTCAAATGGAATACAACATACGGATGTATGTAGACATATTTTAGAGTGTAGATTCACTCATTTTGCTCCGTACGTAGTCACTTGTTGAAATCTCTAGAGAGACAAATACTCCGTGGAAACAGAGGGAGGCTTTTACTCCGTATTTGAGAACAGAGGGAGTATCACAATATGGAGGAAAGAGAGAAAGCTTGAAATTTGAACATGTCAATGGGAGGGAGTAAAAGCCTCATGCATGCATGCATGCAACATGCAACACTCACACGTACACATGGACGCACGCAACACTCACGCACCCATGCCGCACACAGCACGCGACGCAACACACACGCTCACGCTCAAGTGCTCAACCTACTCCCTACGTCCGTGAAAGACTGTACATTTAGAGATTTACATATAAACCAGGGCATAACGCCCAAAAGTAGCAGATTTATGTGTGCATGCGACCATTGAGAGAAGAAGATTAAATGAAGGTTGTTGCATGCTGTAATTAAGGATAGACATGTAGCCTATAGCTAGAGCACAAGTTGGTGCATTAGTCATTCAATATCAATTTTAGATTAAAGGCTAAATGCATTGGAAGTGTAGATGTACACTCTTTGTTTTTTAGCCGATGTACACTCTTTGTTGGAAGACCAAGGGAGTACACGTGCATGCACTCACATACACAACCAGGGTGGTTCGCGTGCAAGGGTTGGACTCCTGTCGCGCGTGCGTAAAGTTTTGTTCAACTGATTTCTTTGCTCTGCCAACTGACAGGTGGGACCCAGAAACCAGGTGACAATTTAACCAGTCAACAAAGTGCCAAGTCGACTATGTGGCCAGTCAGTCGGGTGCAATACGGTGCTCTACGATGAGCTAGTGATCATATAATCACCGCAAAACTATATATAGTGACCGTACAGAGCGTATTGTTACATACGTTGACCGCCAGTGTATTTTTCTCGTTTCAAATTAAGCCATATTTAACTAGAAAGGACTAGCACTTGTACTGCTTTGATGTGTCCTGTCAACTCGTCGAACGAGGAGAAGCTTGCTTACTACGCCTCTCCCTCGCCCACGCGCGCGGTGGCTCGCAGGACGAGGAGAGGGTTTTGACTACAGCGCCCTCTCCCTCTCCCTCTCCCTCTCGCTCACCCTCGCGGTGGACGTGCAGCAGTTCAATCGGTGTTAGATTGCCAGAAGCATATTGTACTGTAGTATCATCATTGTTGGACCTTCCGAAGAGGCGAAGAGCCAAGTGCAAGGTTCACACGAGTATGAACTGTTGAACCTCCCGAAGAGGCAAAGAGCCAAGCGCAAGGTTTTACAGGAGTCGTCGTCCTAGTAGGAGTATTACAACTATAGCGAACAATGCTACTGTATGATGCCGCCACGTCACCTATATCCAAAGTTGTGCCACCTTTTTTCTCAATGAGCGTGTTGGATCCCGTGCAACAACCACACAAGTTGCACGTACACATAACACATTTACTGGTAATAAATTCTAAAGGACAAATGCCAGTATGCCACAGATTCATTAGATAAATTTGTGCACGACTAGTCTACATATATTCACAGCGCTACCGTTCACAATTTACCATAACCCACATACACGTTATAGATGGGCTACATGTCCTCCTCCAGGTTCCAGTCCCAGGTGTTCTTCATGGATGGCACGATCCATAGCGGTGGGCAACGGAAATCATTGTCACAGCTTTCTAGTCCGGTTCCACACGATGGAGACTCATCCAAGCTGAAGCGGCATAAATCAGGGATAGCATGTCCCAGCATGTCGTTCATCCGGCGATGCGCACTAAAGACATAACCATGCTTCATGAACGGCAGGCCTTCGGTGTCGTGCACGGAAGGTGTCATCCACTTCACAATGGGGTAGCTGTCCCCAATGAAAAGCGAGTACTCTCCAAGAGTGTTCCTCGGCACCCACGTAGCATCACGGGGGTCGAACTCGGCGCTGTTCATCTGGTACACGCGGCATCTCAGATCTGGACACATATTGACGTACACAGTCAAGGTCCATGCATAATAATATTGTGCTCAAATATGGTGGTCAGTAATACTGTGCAGCAAATAGTACTACTCCAATATAGAGGAAGTAAAATAACTAGCTTATTATATATAGCCACTCTTGGCTACATGGATGAGATAGTAAGACATGGAAAAACAAAAATGGTGGCAGCTAGTGGGTTCAAGTCTTCAAGGGCCTAGGTAGCTATACGCGTCCTCCAAGGTAAAAAGTACTCCTACTAGTAAGTAGTACAACAACGAAAGAGAAAGCGAGAGGGTTAAAAAATATAATACTAAATGGAATACCTGGGTAGATGGTGACGGTCCGATCGTGGTAGATTGTGTGACCATGTTGCACATCAGTGGTACCATGGGTAACGACTGCTAAGATAGTTGATCCCAATATGCCAAAGTCAGCTACAAGGTTCCAGGTTAGACCGAATCACGGATGCAAATGCACATCCAGGATCGGCGATCTTATTTTGATCGGGGGATGACTGGTCCCTGCAAAATTGTGGAGTACCGTTAGGGATGCAAATGATGGTTTGTGCATTCCGTTTGTAATCTCCCGTACCGTAGGATGGCAACCAGATGAAACAAGTCCCCTGACTTGTCACCGTGAAGATGCGGCCTAGATGGCGCACGGCGTCTTCGAACGTGTAGGGGTACAAATCTGCCGCGGCCAACATGCGCCAGCCTCTGCCTCTACTGCCTCTTGCATTGATGGCAATCCTTATGTCGAACATCGCGATGAGATAGTAATCGGCGTAGCCGCGTCGCTTTGTCGGCGGGTCCGCAATTGCTATCTTCTTCAATCTCATGTAGGCATCATCATACGTATTCAAGCCCAGCCAGTCCGGAAGACCGATCCCAATGGTTGAGAAGGGGTCTACGGGAACGGCCTCACTGCTGTGGATGTTGTGCAAAATGATGGTGGTATCCGGCCAGAGGTATGCAAGCCAATCTTCGTTGGCACTGACCCAGGACTATATATAAGATGGTGGGCAGCAGAGAAATTACGGGATGGAAATGGAATAACTAAGTACTACATGATCAAACTCCATGACTGGCCTGCTCATCGAACAAAATCCGACTACCACTCAACGTCAGCAACTCTAGCGGAGTCAACGTGCAACCATGGCTAGGGAGCGGTGGACTATTTGAAGGATTGTCCCATAGAAGAACCTTCTCCTCGAGGACGCATGGAAGACCAACAAGCATGGCCTTTTCCCAAGCCTGTTTAAGCACCGTCTTGAAAAATTTGGTGCAGGAAGCACCGAGTCTTGCGTCGGTGAGGACATCGGAGCAACGTGTGATTTCTCCCAGAGGATCGTCGTCCAAGGTCTCCTAGCCCCGACGAGGAGGAGAACCGTCTGGCAAATCCATGGGAGCAGCGACGAACTGCCTTCTCTTTGGGGGGAGGGGACTGGCGAGGAGGAGATAAGAGCGTAGTAACCACAGGGCCTCGTCCCTTCCAATTGTAGCTCCTCGATCGTTCCTTGGCGAAGGGGTGATGCTATTATTTACTACGTACTCGTACTGTAGCAGTAGTAGCACTACTTTCTCAACTAGTAGTGCGATGTACTGTAGTACTTCTATAGTGCACCAGTTTTGAACTCTTGAATCTCAAGGCCAATGAGCTACAATTGCAAGTGGAGGGTACTACTGTTCTCTAGAACCATCATTGTACTAACAATGCAGAGAAAGTACACCTGCGTAGTGGGTACTCTCTGTGCTCTATTCAAGCGTGTAGCTGGCCTACTCAGCCGCTCCTCTCATGCACAGTTCCCAATGCCGCACCAGGATTTTTCGGCTCCTCAGGCTTAATTGAGAGGCGCTAGTTTAAATATGCTACTAGCTGACGAGGAAGCTGCAAGTGAGGTGTGGCTAGGGCGAGCATGCGAGCCACGAGATGATGGGAAGGAAAACTCGTTCACGTGGCTGGGCTATCCAGTGCACCCAGATTGTGGTGCGACACGTCCGTTCGACTTCAGAACTCAAACTACCCGTGTACAATATTGGCTCGCAGCGAAGTTACTATTTAAAAAAAGGCCGCTGTGCGTTCGGCCGGGATCGAACCCACAAAATGAGGTATACACTCCCGCGACCACTAGTAGTACTCGTTGGAGTACAACGCAACCTAGAATCGCCTTTTGTTGCTAGTAATACATTGCTCCTTACAAGAAACCACCAATAATGCCAAGAAACTCACTACAAAAAATACACTTCTGTGATGATACGTGTTTGTCACAGTAGGTCATGTTTTCTGTCATGCATGTACATCCATGACAAATTTATGACAGAATCAAGATAGTCATACCTGTGCTGTCGTAGAAGTGTTCCATGACATTACCAAAATTATCATCACGGAAGTGTCCACTTCCATGACGATAAATCGCGCGTCACAGAAGTGCTTTCGTCAAGGGTGACCGACACGTGGCATCCACCGTAACGGAACGTCGTTAAGCTATCGGGTCCGGTTTTGGATCCGATAATCCGTTAACAGCCCCAACCAATGGGGATTTTCCACGTGTAAAATCATCATTGGCTGGAGGAAACACGTGTCGGCTCACCGTTGGGACAGATGTCATCCACTCATTGGACCCAAAGCGCCTATGATACGTCGACACGTGGCACGGCCCAATAGAGGCCCATATAGGTTAGAAAGGTCGGCCCAGTCAAAGGCCCGTAGTACTTACTCAGGTACTAGTGGGCCAGCCCAATAACGGCCTACTTAATAAAGGCCCATTTACGGCCCGAAGCCAGATCTGGCCCATTAATTATTCGCTGAACATTTGGGCCCGTTTATGGCCCGAAGCCAGATCTGGCCCGTTAATTGTTCATCGAATATTTGGGCCCAATTACAGCCTAGTGACTTTCGGCCTGTTAGAGGCCCGATGTAGACATGGGCCCATTTCAGCCTGGTGTGATTTCGGCCTGGGAATGGCCCGTGCTGCCCATGGGCCATATATGGTCTGACGGGACATCGGGCCCACTAACGGCCCGTGATAAAGGTGGCAACAGTAAAGCCTAACGTGACTTTGGGCCTGTTAAAGGCCTGTCGCATAATTCGGCCCGTTGATGTGTGTACTAAGCTTTCGGCCTCTTAAAGGCCCATGATATCAGTGGGCCAACTAAGGCCCGAGATATGTTTCGGCCTGGTAACTGCCCGTGATATAACTGTGCCAAAAAGGCCTGGTTTACATTTCAGCCTGCTGAAGGCCCGTCGACGACTAGTGAAAATTGAGGCCCAATATGCATTTCGGCCTGCTAAAGGCCCATGGTTTCATCTGGGACCTAACAGGCCAGTACAATATTCAGCCTGTTAATGGCCCAACGCTACCTGGGCCAAACTAAGCGCTGGGTCCACAAAAGGCCCAACTAAAATATAGGCCGGTGTAAGTTGTGGGCCTCGCGAAAAGTGTGAAGGCCCCAATCATTCGGGCCCAAGAATGATGCAGGCCGGCCCAATTGTGGCCCGCTAAACACCAGGCCCGTTGGAGGCGAATGTTTCGGCCCGGTCGACTACATCTGATTTTTTTTCAGATAGCGAATGATGGCAGTAACTAGTAGGAATTAAGAACAAACCTACTCTATACAATAAAGAAATTACGGCATAGTAACTAAGAATAAACCTACACTATACAATAAAGGATTTATGGTATATTACATCCACTGGGCATCGAAGTTCGCCACCAGTGATCATAAAGCGCAACGAAGAAGCAGATTACAAAAACTGGGCACCATTGCAGCGTAACAAAATAATACTGAACCGAGACCACTTCCAAGACAGTTCAAGAAAGGTTAGCCTTGCGCGGGAACTGCTGCGCAAGCTGCTGAGCAAGGCTGTGAGACCGGCCTAGCATGTCGGTCATAGCTTCCAGGTGTAGCTGTTTAGCGATGAGGTTCTCATTGGTGTTCTCCGCAATCTTTCTTAGAGATAGGACTTCAAGTCGAAGTTGAGTTGCAGAATGCCTTTCTGCTAGAACTTGGGACTGAAGAAGTCGAACTGATTCAGACAACGAATTCTGTGAGCTTGTCTGACTGCTAGTCTCAAGTAACTTGAACACTGCATCAAGACAAGACTTTGGGGTTGTCTCGCTATCTTCAAGATGTTTTGCCTTCTTTGCTGCAATATATGTTGGGTTTGTCGCACAGCCTTCAGCAGACTTGTGCATGCCATCAGGCATATCACCCTGAAACAAAGCAGAGAGATGACAGGTTTTGCACGTGTATAAACAAAGATGATAACTGTGCTGTCAATTCCATCCAATTTCAAATTAGAAAATAAAGAGTAAGTTCAAAATATCAATAGCATAATTTGGCATTGTTCATAATGCGGGGAGCTTCACCACACTACTGGATTACCATGTCAACATAACAAGCATAGATGAAGGGCAAAGAAAATCATTGTATCTATTTTGGTTAATGTGCATGGCATGTTGTTCATATCATCAGCCACATCAGTAAGATAAAACAGGAGATGACAAGGTGCAAACGTGGGCTGCTTCACCACACACTGGATTATAGATCCACAAAAACAAGCATACATATAGGGAGTATTGAGTAATGTGCATGGTATGAATAAGGAATTTGGTTTTACAAGTAAAACTTAGAACTTACGGTTCTTGCGAACATGCATTTTGGTAGAAACAGCAAACTAAACAGCAGTAAACGATAGGGAGTATGAGCAAATTAAACAGCAGTTGAGGATAAAGGCTTTAGAAGGACTGACTTACATTAACAGTTAACACCGGCTTTATAATGCCCTTCTCCATGTCAAGGGAAGGATAACTCAAGAATTTCAGCACAAAATCTTCTTCATAAGCATTGCCTGTACTCTACATTTTGTAGAGAGTAATTATAGATATGATAATACTGGAAGGGATAGAGGATAATGAAGATAAGATGCAGATTGATGCTACATAATCAACTACCAATCCCTGGAAGTACAAGCATTACAGGACAAAATGTACTGACAAGAGCAATGGGCTACACTTCTGCACTGGCATTGTCTGTGTATTCTACTTTTTGGTAAGATTAAATATAGATCTGATCTTTTTTAGTAAATGGTGGGCGAGGGAGATAAGATGCAGAATGCTACACAATGAACCAATCCCTCTTCCCATAATACAAGAGTGTTTTGAACACTGGTGTACTGTACAAAACGTTCTTATATTATGGGACGGAGGGAGTAGCTGTTAATGTAAGTACAGTCATAGACGACGTTCAGTCCTTACAAGAGGACTGCAGAGCTAAACCTCTTCAAAAGCATTGGGTTGATTCTAAATTTATGTAAGAGTCCATACGGATCTTATAATGTCCACCAAATGGACGATAACGAGGCTAACATGTGCAGTGATGCTACATAATCAAACAGCTATGAAAGTAAGTATGGTCATACAGGGCAAGAGGTACTCACAAGAGCAATGCAGTGTGCAGTATAGTTGCGAGATTCTGTGGTCCCTTGAGAACGAATGTTCTCTGCTAACAGTTTTCGTACAAGTGAGACGTTAAGGCAAATGCAGAAATGTAGTTCAAATTGTGATGTGATATCATAGATAGTACCTTACGCTGCAGCCGAGACCAATGTGTAACAAGATTATTCCAGTCACCGTCGGATAAATGTAGCACCGGAGACTTTACAGAAATTTCGTTTAGAGGCTTGCCATCGAAGTGCGCTTGCCTCAGGTAGGAACGATACTTCATCAACGAGTGCTTGAAAAGCGCAACCAACCCTTGCTCGTCTTCACAATCCAGTTTGGTCCTCGCCTATTTAAAAGAATGAAATCTTGTGTCTTCTGTCAGCAGAAACATATGCAGTAATGACCATGAATAACATTAGTACATTACTTACGCGTAAGTTGCGGAGGAAGACTGGAAATTGTTCTGTGTCTGCGGTATAATCTTTCCATGAAGGAAAGATGCGCACAAAGTTCCTGACAACAATATAAGCTTTGTCTTCTAAACTGGGAAGAAATGGAACAGGGGTCCTATTTGCTGCAATTGGGGCTCTCTCTGGTTCGAAAAGGGATTTGGCAACTGGATTTGGTGTACTCTTTGCTGGAATGGGGGTTTTGCGTCGTAGAGCTGGTGCTATGTCAACTGGCATAATCATAATGTTTGCTGCAGTTGGGGTCTGCTGAGTTGGGGCATCAGAAATGACCAGTGTAGTAGGGCTAGAGTCTGCTAGAGTTGGGGTGTTTTGTGGGTCAGGTGATATTGCAACTACACCTAATGGGCTATTTGATTTATCAGGTGCCACTACCTTTTCCAAATACTTTGCTTGTGCTCCTCCACGATCAGCAATCGCCCTCTTCCTTTTGAACGTCTGATACACAAGAACAACATTTGAATGGATAAATATGGTATGATGACAGATGGAATATGTACTGAAAATGGATAGGCAGGCCGTATTCACATACACGATGTGTAAACTAAGCTAATGGCAGTTCAACAAAGTAGAAGCAATGCAAAGCATCAGTTGCAAGATATGTGCGACAAATATAACCTTGGAAAGTTAGAGCAAGCACCTTGATGGGTGAATAAGATAGGGCATCTTCCTCTGACTCCTCCACTAGGGAGCTACATTGACTTAGGTCTCCCTCTAGCTCAGAATCACTGTTAGGATCATATTCTGAGCATGAATCTGTAGGTGGAGAGCGTTTGCATTGCATTGCATCCAGACTTGATTTCAGTCCCTTAATGCCAAGTTTGACAGCCATGGCATTGTTCTGCTTTATTCTTTTCATGCGCGCAAGCTCATAATCATTATGATGCTGTTCAGAATCTGAGATTCATGAAAACATAAAAAGTAGTCAGATTATCTATGGAATGCATTGCGGATTCAACTCGAAGAGTGTCTCCCTATAAACCCCTGCATATGCAAAGTTCACCCCCCAACCGTGCTGACCAGACCACACACAGAAATACAAACCCCTTATGTCTCTATAACAGGCAGACACACATTTCAAAACTGAAGTAGGAACATTAGAATTATATGAAATTCGTATTTGAACAAATAAACTAAGGAATTATGAGTGGCATAATGTTTAGCTTCAAGGGTGGAGTGTTGGTAGTGCGACACAAAGCAAGTAGGCAGATTGTATTCCCTGTAAAAGATCGAAGCCTATGTAAAAGCTGGAAATGACACTTTCTTTCTATACAATGCAGTGTTCGTTGCCCACACATGATGGAAGAGATCACATAGAGAAATACTATTCACTCATGTCTACGGTTGCAGTATTTAGAAACAGGGTGGTCCACCCTAAAAGAATATTGACAACAAATATGACAAGGCAAGCATAGATGTAGTGAATCAATCATTTACTTGTGAGCTCACTAGGACAAGTATGCAGAATTGTAACTGCAGTAAGAGACCGTCCAAAATCTGAATCAAGAAGTTTGTCTAGCACTTATTGTTTGCAACTAATCGACGTGAATAATTGGATATTATATCGAATGAGTAAGAAAGACAAGTAAAATTTTCAACAAACCTGGCTTGCAGTAGTAATCTGGGTCAATGTCACTACGACCAACAATCCAAAATGACTAGTGTCTGTTCCTAGGGCCGGAATTTTGAAAACCCTGTGAACTTTACAGGTACTAAAGATTACCGAAATACATCTGAACCATTAAGTGTAGGTAGCACTGAGCACACAACAAACCCTAATGACAGTCCTGCCTAATGAGTAATGAATCAATTAGAAAATGGGTGATGAGGAGTGGCTGCTGAGTGTTGAGGACTTATCTCAGGATAAATCGGGTTGGCTTAGTGGGTGCTGCACGCCTGAGCCCTGAACGGACTGGGAAGGTAGGCACGGCGGCGCGCCCGGGCAGCGGTGACGCTGTTGGGCGAGCGGCTCCTGACCTCCTGTTAGTCCGGCGTCTCCTCCTAGAGTCATGCCGTCCGGGGACGGCAAGTCGCCGGCGAGGCAGGCGGCTGGGGGCGAGTAGAGATCGGAAGCGCGCAGCAGAACAGAGGGGAATCGGGGCCTGGGACGACCCAAAATCCCAGGGTGGGCGCCCACCGTGGCACCCTGTAGAGATACACACCCGAGCGGCGAACATGCATTTTCGAAACTAATTTAGGAACATTTAGCTGACCAATTAAATGAATCTGTTTTAATAATATCAGATTCGTATTTGAACAACTAAGCTTGTTTAGCTTGATGGGTCGAGCAGTGCTATTATGACACGAAGCACGTATTCTGATCGTATAGTGATCATAAAAGGGGGAAACCGGAGAAATGATATTTAGCAGCCATTGTTTGCTTCGAACTAAGAACTAAATTCTAAGAGCTGAAAAGAAAGTAGAGTAACCAAGTTAAGATCTATTTTCTGGTTGAGATCAAAAAGTTGAGGAGATATGAAGTACCACCTCTCTTGCGGCGCCGTGTAGGCATCGGGGGTGCGATGGCTGTCGGTGGCGTTGAAGCAGATCTACGACGGTAGACGGGTGCATCGGGGGATAAGTCCCGTTGCGGTGGAAGAGAAGGTCGTGTGAGCGGCCCCGGCAAAGAGGACGACGGCGCCGATGAAGCGAGAGGACGTGATGCAAGGCTCTTGGTCCGTCGCCGTGGATGAGAAACGTCCATCTCTAGCAGTGGACGACGCGGTCTTGGTAGGCGCTCCGGCATGGTGGAGGACGGTGGCGATGGATGTGGTGGAGGACGGCGGCGATGGATGTGGTGGAGGACGGCGGCGATGGATGGGGTGGCGGACGGAGGCTGGTGTGGGGATGGTGTTCTAGCGCGGACGGTGTATGAATGGGAAAATGGAGGGAGAGGTACGGGGAACCATGTTTTTGGGACGCGCCTGTCTGAAATATGGGAAAGTTACGAACTTAGCCCCCGTTTAAAATTTGGACGTCTCGTCGGTTGGGGATACGACGGTAATCTCGCATCTCGCCAATATTTGCCCAGAGCGATTTCGGGCGAGGAGAGGGTGGTTGGCGCCCATGGTTGGCGCCCACGGTGTATGAACGGGGCTGACAGGTAGGGCGGTTGTGTCACGTCTGAGTGAAGTTACAAACCTGCCCCTATTGAAAATATTTGCCTACATCGATTTCGGCCGAGTCGAGTTTGTTTTGCCGCCCACCGTGTATGAATGGGGAAATGGAGGGAGAAACAGAGGTCTTTCGGACGGGCTTGAATCAAATGTGTTTTGCCGCCCATGTTTGGCGCCCACCGTGTCGGAATGGGCTCAGAGGCGGTCGTGTCACGTCTTATTGAAGTTACTATCCTACCCCTATTTAGAGCAGTGGAAATCGGGCCGATGGATTGTCCGTGTAATGGGTAGACAGTAATTTCCATCTCCCAAACACTTGGCTTCGGGCAGCCGACGTGGGAGTGGACATTTTGCCGCTTCTTTCGAATTTTGGGACAATAAGCATCCACGTTTACCCTGGCAACTAAATTCGAATCCATTTTGTATTCCTATACGAATCTTTATAAATCATTCTATGTGTTTTTATATATCTTCAAAAGGACGACAAAGATGTATTCCACTGTCATATATGAATATGGTTTACAAATGCCGATACTCAAATTCAGAAGCTAGAATCCAGTTTAAGGTGAATTCGAATATTTGGAACACTTCATGTCCAACTCAAATGTCACACGCAGCATAATGTGTACTCCCATTTAGATATGTACACAAGCGATGTATCAAGATTCAAATACCGAGTCAATCAACCAAGAATGTACAGAACTAACAGACATATAAACACTTATAGAGTATATGGATCAATAATATCAACTAACATACATAAGCCAGGCCGCTGTACTTTTCTTTGCTACAACAACATCCTTTTTTTAGCCAAGCTACTACAGCATCTTGGCCCTTTCCGATGCGTGCCACTTATGGTCCATCTATACTACTATTATTGCTGAATGCACATTCAGCCCGATTGGCATATTTGTAGGTCTGGCACAGCAATCAAAATGAAATGTCTCCGAGTCTTATCAATTAATACAGACTTGTGCTCAAATAAAATTACAAACCAAAAAACAAAAAAACAAAAAACAATTATTACATGATCTCTAAAACAAATGGTTTGATTGATTACATGAACAAACAACACAAAGGTTATTCAACGATGGAAAGAACATTTCACCTATGATTTACCAAGTGGGAATTTAATTTCCTTTTTTCCTTCAGGACCTTAACAATGTGGTCAGTCTCAGCTTGCTTCGTTTTGAAATCCACCAAATATTTAATGGTTGTCTTGAGTACTGCTACTGATTGTGCTGTTTGCTTCCTCAACATGTCAACTTCATCTCTAAGTGCAGAAGCAGAATCTCTTTCTACCACTAGTTTAGCCTCTAGAGCATCAGCAGTTGGCAATTCATAATGCACGATTGGGCCGGTGCCACTGCTGTGGGATGATACAACGTCCATGGGGACCTCGCTCTTTGATCTTGGGCTAACCTGTTTTGCCATTAAAGTTCCGATTGGATTCAGAAAAGTTGAAGTTAGCAAAACATCTCAACTGGGAGTTATAACAGCAAACCAGTTAAACAAACAAGGAATTAAAGAGTTTCAATTCGATGCTGAAAAGTAGTTATTAACATCATTGTAACCCGTTGTTGCAGCAGCAAAGCAGTTAAACAAACAAGTAGCTATTTAAGTTCAGGCAAACAGGTAATTCTTAACAGTAAGTATCAAACACATAGATAGGTGCAGTCTATAATAGGATTAACAGGCTGTGGCATTATGTAATCAGTAGCAAACTAAATTAAGCCAAGCAACGTAATTGAACAATTTTGCAATAAGTGGCTAACTAAAATTCCGAGAAGCAGGTAACTGAACTTACGCTAGTTCTTTGTACAGGCACACTGCAACTTCTTTTTCGCTTACAAGGTTGTACGAAGGAGTCCATGGCATCAATTGCTTGGATACGCAGTCCCAATACTTCTTTCTTCCCACACTGCATTGGTAAGTCGAATGGTTAATCTGGTAAGATGGTGCGTCCTTGATATGTTATATGAGGACGTGTAGTCAGACTAGTTGTAGCCACACACATCACACTGGCTTTTACTGTATATTTCATGCGATTACTTTTGGCATATCGAGATCTAAGCAATCTACAATAGGATGAAAAGACTGGCATCCTTCACATTATTGGCGAACTCAGTTCATAGAAACAAGCAATTCAACCATTCTGTGGGTAAATCAAAAGCGCCACTGGAATATTTTTCACTACCCCTATCATACACGCAAAAAGGGGCGACGCCACCATAGGGGCTGGTATGGGCGGCCGCCTCGGGTGGCTCGAAAGTGTGCACCTAGTTTGAGTCGTCCAGGTTGGCCCAGGCTAGTTTTGTTCGTCCCAACGCACGAGCAGGCAATGTAAAAAATGAAGAAAAATGTTTCAATTTGGATAGGCCAATAACATAAGTGCAAGGCAGGCCCTATAGCAGGCTCGCGGCCCAAACGAGCGCCTCCCATATCGATCGACAGCAGGAAAAATCCCAATTCATCCGCTCCAGCCTCCAGTCTGGTTCGCTCCTAACCTAGCCGCCGCTGGACAGACCGACACAGCACTTCCTCGCGCCCTCGTTGGAGGGCGGTCGCCGGGCTTCAAGCGAACGGAAGGACAAGAAGATGAAGATCCAACCCTGGGTGTAGCCTGCGTGGGAGGCAGCGGCGGCAGCACGGGCATGGCATCGAGCTTGCGCAAACGGACAGTCGCAGCTTGCAAGAGTAGCATGCGCAACGAGCAGGTACATCACAGCCCTGATTATATCTAATTCAACTCTTCAATTTCTGGCCAATAGTTAAACCTGACGGTGTTGTAAAACTGCTTGTATGTAGGGAATCTATGAGAAAATGAAACCAATTTCTACTTATTTTATAACTCCCCCAATCAATACTGAACTGACTGAATCTGATGTATCTAATCAAGTTTCCGGTGCAAACATCCAAGCTCATGTTGTTCTTGAGCCTGAAGTGTCTAATGAACAGACTGCTAATGAAGGATTTGATGCAAACATTTTACATGCTCCTGGTGATGAACATATAGTGTCTAATGAGGCATCTAATGCAAGCATTTTGCAAGCTCCCATTGAAGGATTTAGTGTCTAATGATGATCTGCTATGTTGAGAGAGACATAGAGATTTGCAGGCATTGATGACAAGCAAATTATAGTGCATTTTCATGGCTTGAGGAAACGTCGAGGCCATCTACCAGAAAGTCCCCGTATCATGACAACGTAGCATAAATACTTTTCTAATCTGTTGTTTGAAACTATTGGCATACTTGTGCAGGATAGATATATTGATATGCAGTTTGCGCACTGGTTATAGGTGCAATTACACTTCGATATTTTCAGCCAGAGAACGAATAATTCAAGCAGGTACAGACCATGTTTGTAGTCCTTCTACACCATGTTGCATTTTGTGTTTTTTGGTGCTTGCATCATTTAGTGTTTATAATCTGAACTACTTTGGATCATTAGCTGGTTTTCAAAGTGCATGTAGCTTCACATTTCTCAAGTTATGTTGATTTCCGGAGTGCAAGTGCCTTCGTATTTTTTAAGTTAAATGTTCGCCCCTGGTAACTTGAATTCGTGGATCCGCCACTGCACACAAATCATACACGAATGCCAGTACGAATTAAATGAAATGCAGGGACTTACGCTAGCTCGTTGTACAGGCTCACTGCAGCTCTGCTTGCGCTTGGGATGTTCCATGTACAAGTCCATGTTACCACTTGCTTGGATGTGCAGGCCTTGTGCTCCTTGCATCCCCCTCTGCATTTTTGACACGGCGAATGGCTGATCAAATAAGAGGAATCGACCTTGCTGTTGTACCGGAGGACAGATACTTACAAGGTTATACGGGTGTGCAGGATGTGTACCAGATCCCGTAGCGCCGTCATGCTTCGCTAAAAAATGGATTTGCTTGTTTCAGATGATATCTCCAGAAGAAATAAGAGTTAAAGTCAGAGTTGGATAGGCGTGTAAGCTAAGAGAGCAGTGAAAGGATATCCAAACATCGTCGGAACAGTGAAGGGAGTGATGTGTGGATACCTAGTTCGGGCCGGCGTTTGGGCATGCTCGCCTAGCTAGAGTGCGGGTCACTTCAGAGCCGTTGAGGGTGATGCGCTGGCGTTGGCTGGCCGCGCACGGATGCAGATCTTGAGTGGCAGCGGAGCGCTACGATGCGGTGGACGAGACCGTTGGTGAAGCCCCAGCGGCCTCGGGGGGCGGAGGCGCGACGATGTGCTCGGTGAAGTAGCCCCGGTGAGCTGGGAGACGGCGTCGGTGAAGCGCACCTGATGCGGTGGAAGTCGGTGTCTGTGAGGCACGTCGGTTGCGGCGGCCGACGTTGTCGGTGGCCACCCGGTGCGGTGGACGAGGGCATAGATGAGGTAGCTCCGGTGCGGTGGTGAAGCGCGACCGTCGTCTTCGTCGTCGTCGTCCGGCACAGAGGTGGGGAAAGAGACGAGACGAGGGGCGATTCGAACTTTGCTTGGGTTGGCGGCGAATTAGGGATTTGAGCAATCTGGGCGCGGAAGGGGACGGTGGAGAAGGGAGATTTTGCAGGGCTGGAATTGGGGCCGCCAGATATTTCAATCCGAAACATGGAAGCGCGAACTTATTTTGTCGTCGTCCTTTTTTTGGGTGGGTTGCTGGGTGCTACGCGTCCGTCCGACACACGCGACCACCACGACACGACCCTGGTGCGCCTACATTTGAGAATGCAAACGAATCTTCTTTCATTTGCAAACGAATCTGTATGTATTACCATGCCCGTGTTTTCCTTGCAATAATTAGTCATTCGAAACGAGATACTATAAATTAATTAATGAGGAGTTATTTGAAAAAAATCGAAACGGTATCCACGCTAACGTGGATTAGAGTGTGTGTCACATAATTAGTTATTTGAATTAGAGTGTGTGTCACATAGCGATCTCCAATTCTAACGTGGATTTCGCATTTCACTGTATCCACGCTACTTTTTTAATACAAATTCGTATGTATATGATGAACACCATGGTAGTGAGAAAACTTTTGGATGGATTCAAACATATGACCTACAAAATAGCACAACAAATCGAGTCAATGTCAACTTTTCGAAACCTAGTATGGCACGAATTCGAAATAATTACCCATATGCATGGTCCTCAGTTCAAATCTTACAATGTACACCGAATTGAAACATCGATATTAAGTCTCGTACTATCTACATTCAAATGTTGTTTTTAGCCCCCCCCCCCCCCGCACACACGCTACATACTTCCTGTATCGGTCAATCTTCCTCTCCTAACCACCTTAGGAAGCTATCGGTTTCCAACACACATCCATTCTTTCTCTCCATGTTTCGATCTCTAACTCTCTCAACTACACAACCCCCTTTTTCCACTCTGTTACAAAATGTATTTACCTCACATACCCGCCATTGCACCCCATGCCGAGCTCTCTCTCTCTCCCTCTCCCTCTCACCCTCTCGCGCTAAATACATGCATTGCCTATCTAGCCCCCCAACCTCTCGTGCGCACGCACGCACGTTGTCTATCTAGGTCACTCCCTCGAGACTGTCTCACTCTTTCTTCCGCACGGCGGGCCACACTCGCTCAATCTCGCTCTCTTTATCTGAGTCTCGTTTAACCTCGTTTTCTTTCACACACAAATGATATATCTCCCTGTTCGGGCCTCGATCGACACACTCTATACTCTCTCACACAGATTGTCTATCTAGGTCAGTCCATCGAAGCCGCCCCCACTCTTTCGACCTCATGGCGGGCCACGCTCGCTCTCTCTCTCCCTCTCTCTCTCTCCCTCTCTCTCTCTCTTTGTATGTCTCGATTGACCTCGCTCTTTCTCGGACAAAAACGATATATCACCATGTTTGAGCCCAATTCGACTTATTCACATTGTATACTCTCTCACGCACATTGTCTATCTAGGTCACTCTCTCCAACCCGTCTCACTCTTTCGATCGCACGACGACCCTATGTGATCGATCGACCTTGCTTCCTCCCACGCACAAAATATATCTACACGTCTGTGACTGGATCATCTCTCAAGCTCTATCTTACAGCCCTCACCCTTGCCAAAAGCTCAATCGGACAATATCTCTCCAGAGCATATATATTTGTTCCATGAATGTCGGACCACACTCACTTTGTCTCTCTATCTATATGTCTCTCGATTGACCTCGCTTTCTCACGCCGTATCTTCCACACATTGAAGCTACCTCTCCATCCCTCGCAAAGCCGGAGCTATTTACATTGCGAGGGGCACTCCAACCTTGGATTAATTTGTGTAGGCATTTATTCCGGTCGGTTTAGATTATATTTTCGTAGCATTCGGCCCACAACTACTCGAAACACCGTTGCAACCCCCGCAACTCCCCTAGTTGATTTCCCTCTGGCTCGGTCATCGCTCTCTCGCACGTCCTTTCTCGGCTTCAACGTCGCACCATGGTATTATTGCAAAAAACTCTGTTGTTCTCTTTAATTATTATAAATAAGCTACAAAACTACACACCGATAGTCCACTTGGAATGGAACAAATTTGGACCCACAAATTAAAGTGCTACAAACTACACACCGAGGGGCCCACATGTCATGAAACAAATTTGGACCCATATACAAATTAAAAAATAAAGGACGAGGATCGAACATGCGACCAGGGCCTTCAAGCCGCACGTCAATAGGCAACATACGTAGAACAACAATGTTTGTTGTACCTCCCTTTGTTCACATAATGTTTTTATATTACCACAGCCTATTTAATTGATAACATGTAATATTATTTTTAGTACTATTCGCCTTCACTTACTGGTGGGTTCCATGTGTGCTCTCTCTCTCTCCTCCCCTTCTGCGTTTAGACGCACGGGCATACACGAAGAACTCGCGGGCGATGTTGCCGTTGACCATATCTGGACGCATTCATAAGTTACGGCACCAGTTTCACGTGCTAGCAGCACTAGTCAGTGTGTACGTGCAATGCACGTTAATTTGGAAGTATATTAAGTGCATGCGGATATTAAGTTGGATATTATTTGCGTGTTATTATGTGATTAGCACTATTTTTGGCATGAAATTAACTGCACGCTAAACGTGTTGAGCGCTCGACATTGAAGCAGTCTAGGTCGTTGGATGACAAGGAATACATGTGGCTTGATGACGTTTTATATTTAATTTGATACGGCTCTAGCAGAACATTCAATCGATCAAACCATAGATTTCGTTCAGTCTGACTCCAACTTTAAATTATACGACGATCGATCTAAAATAAACGGAAATGATAAACGTTCGGATTTTAAGCATGGCAATCCGAACGTTTTTCATGGCAAATTTAGATTACGCGGCGGCGGCGTCTTGCGGTGGGAAGCGGCTCCTCTGCCGTGCTCTGTGTGTCGTCGGGCCACTGACCGACGGCGACGGCGGCGTCTTGCGCCGTTGTTGGCATACTCATGGACGTTGGCCCTAGCTTCAAGGAAGGCCACAATGTTCTGGACTTCGGTCTCCAGGAGCGAGTCAGCTGGCGGGAGGAGGCGACTGGCGTTGGTGCAAGGAAGCGGTCGACGGCGGCCATCCATGCCGCTGAGGGGGGCACTGGCACTCGCGCGGGGACAGGCGCTGTCAACGGCGCGGCGGAGACATTCGTGTGCACGGGCACCGGCACCGGCACGCACATCTGTGCACGCGCAGGCGCATGCGCTGGCAGGTGCACGGGCGCGTGAAAGTCGGCGGGGACCTCGTGGAACCCCGTGGCATCAAGCTCGGTGACAATGTGCGGCTCCCAGCCCATCAATGCCACGGGGATGGGCGCTGGCGCAGTCGGGGCGATGGGAGCCGGAACGGGAGCGGGGACAGGCGCGACGCCTTCCCGCAAGGCCAGTTCAAGCTCGTCCCAAAGCGCCTTATGTTCTTGAGACTCCGGCTGGGTGTCTTCCTCAGGAAACTGGAAGACTAAGGGCAGACCATCGTGATGCGGCCTGGCGTATGTTTAGGTCAGGCTGGTTGGAGGTAGACAACAGGAGAATCGGAGAGGAAGAGAGAAGATTGTAGCGATACCGGGTAGTGCGGGGTTGATTTTAAACTGCGGCGCCGGCGACATTAAAAGTGGGAGCAGTTGGGACGAAGGTGGGCGGCGGAGCCTGGTCAAAGGGCTCGCCTCCCGGTGAGCCTGCACAGCGGTCTGCTCGCACGCCTCCCTGTCAGCCGGCGCAGCGGTCTGCTCGCACGCCTCCCGTCGACTCACACGCTTGCTCGGACGGCACCTGCCGATGAGAAGCGGGACTCGTGGCGGCACGTAAACGCCCACGGTTTCAATAGTGAAAGCGTTCGCCTTAACGTGACAGGTCTTTGTTCCAAAATACCTTGGCTCTTCATTTGTGCAACTTGTCATAAGCAGCTTGTCTCAAATTGAAGAAAAAAATTACGAAGTAATATTTGTGCCATATCACGTGACCATGCTCAGTTTCAAGAATTTATGGTCACTTTTGGATTTTCTGAAATTTAAGATCCAGGATTCGAAACAATATCATAACCTGCATCATGCAATAAATTTTCAAGCCATACATCTGTCCTGTTGTATTTCTTAAGAAAGGATTTGGTCAAACATTTTGCTTAGTTAGACTTCAGACAAGTTATATATGCAGAGCAAAAGGATAATCCCTCCGTACCAGTGCATTGCCTGATATATTAACTCAAGTACTAGGCACGAACAAACGGGCTCAATTCTGTGCTCATCCTGGTGTAGTAGTAGTAGTACTACTAGGCAATGCAGTTGACGGGTGACCTTGGCGAGCGGCGACCAAGGGAATTGAACCGTGCTCGGCAAGGTAGGTAACGTTGTCTAGTTACTTTTTTTGAACACAACGTTGTCTAGTTACTAAAGCATCCCTCCGTTGTTCATCGGTAGTCATTATGGACCGGGGACATGAGGGGAATTTCCTAGGGCTGGAATTCTGGCCGCCAGATATTTCGACTCGAAACGCGGAGGCTCGACTGGTTGGGGTTGCCTAATGTGCGTACCACGCACGCCACCAGAAGGACACGAGCCCGGTTTTTTTTAGGATCAACACGAGCCAAGGTCTGGCTGGTACGCCGTTGGGTCCTACCATTCGAGAATACGAAAGGAACCTTTTAAGTTGCCGAACGAATCTATGTGTATTGCAATGCCCGTATTTTCCTTGCAAATACTAATCTCAATGTGGTAATTGATTTATGACGAGTTGTTGAATTAGAGTGAGTTTGTGATATAGTGATCTCAACGTGGATTTCACATTTCATGGTATCCCTGCTAAGTTTTTCAATGCAAATGACACCCACACACGAACACAACAACAATCCAATAAGTATAGTGCATCTATTTTTCCAAACCATGCATGTATGACACGAATTCAAAAATACTCCTTCTATTCCTAAATATGAGTCTTTTAGAGATTTCAACAAGCGACTACATATGGAGCAAAGTGAGTGAATCTACACTCTAAAATATGTCTATATACATCCGTATGTGCCAGTCCACTTGAAATCTCTAAAAAAGACTAATATTTAGGAACGAAGGGAGTAAAATATAAGACGTGCATGGTCCTCAATTCAATATTTAAAACGAACATGAAACTGAAACATGAATATTAAGTCTAGTACTACAGTACATGCAAATGTTGTGTTTAATTAGGCGGAGCTATGATTGTCAGGGGTCACCCCCTCGACCTTAGGTAAAATTGTGAAGCTCTGTTTAGGGTTGTGTAGATTATATTTGTCCCCACTCTCCCAACCACCGATTGGTTGTGCACCCCCACCCCTCCTCCCCGGGAGAATATCATGTGCCCCCATACCTTAGATGCTATATGCCGATACAAGTTGCTTCGAGCTTGTAGATCTGAGATATAGCAGCTCACATGATGTCTTAATATTTTTACAGGAAACCTTGATGAGTTTGAGAATTGCACAATATTTGTACAAAAACTACTCAGATGCCCTTGAATCCCATATCCAACAACCTCTATCGGATGTGGGGTTCCGGCAAACCCTTAAGGTTCGAACACTGGGGTGCGCGCGAAGTCTTTCCCTCCTACCGATCTACGCTCTAGCTCGCTAAGATCTCGCGGACGAACTCGACGAGCTCGCAACACAGAAAGACACGAGGTTTATACTGGTTCGGGCCACCGTTGTGGTGTAATACCCTACTCCAGGGTGGTGGTGGTGGTGGATTGCGTCTTGGGCTGATGATGAACAATACAAGGGAAGAACAGCCTCCTGAGGTTGAGGTGTTCTTGTGGCTAGGCTCTCGATCAGGTTGGATCAAGCTAAGATGAGATGATCCCCCCTACTATGGTGGCTAGCTGTACTTATATAGGCCCTGGTCCTCCTCCCAAATATCGAGCGGGAAGGGAGCCAACAACGGCGGGCAAATTTAAAGGGGGACAGCTAGTACAAGCTATCCTGACAAAAGCGGTCTTCGCCTGCGAAAAGCTCTGGTGGTGACGCTGCCTTGGGCTCCACGATGACCTCCGTCTTGCCGTCCTCCTGGTCTTGGTCTCGTTGCACCAATATAGCAACCTTTGCCTGATGCCTCGGTACTCTTCGCCTGCGCTGGCCTCCTTAGCACCAAAGAGGAAATAAGGACGCTGCGCGCCCTGGCGCCTACCTGGTGCCGTTTGTCATGGCTGACGTCACGAGGGCCTCGTGAGGTTTGCCCCGCCTTGATATCTCCGCTCCTCGTGAGCCTGCCTGGCTAGGCCACTCCAGAGGAGGTCTTGCGTCGTCCGCCTCGCGAGGCTCGGACCCTCGCGAGGGTCTTGGATGCCTTGTTGATGAAGATGGGTCATACGACCTGCTGGCTTAGCCACGCTGTGGGCCGCAGGCAGGCAAGTCTGGGGACCCCCGTTCCCAGAACACCGACAGTAGCCCCCGGGCCCAAGGTGCGCTCGGGCTTGGCTTCGCGGCGAAGCCAAGGGTCAAGTTCGGAGCACCGCGGGCCCCAAAAGCCTGCAGCCTCAGTTGACGCGTGGCGGTTGATTGGACGTGGGCGTCTCCGCTTCCCCATGCTGCCTCGACAACTGCACGACTTGACAAGTCCCTGCGACATGCAAGGAAAACCATCATTATCTGCGATCGTGGGAGACGCCGGTTGGCCTTCTCTTGCTATAAATGGGGAGGGGGTGGAGCCCCCGTCGCCCATCTCTTCCTCGCTTGCTTGCTGCTCCACTGCTTGTAGTGCCACCGATGGCGCCACGAAGGAAGTTCTCTGCTGCCGAGAAGGGGAAGGCCCCTCGCGAGGGCCCCGGTTCCCCGGCGCCCAAGCACGGTCGCGGTCGTCCGCGCAAGCACGCCACGACCCCCGCCGTGGCCCACCATCGGGGCGGCGCCGCAGCACGCGGAGGGGATCGTCCCAACCATGGCGGTCCAGTTGACGAGGGGAGGAGCGCAATGTTGGTGCGGCCTCCCCGCCCGCGCTTCCATTCAGCGGAGGTGTCGCCGGAATTCGTCGTCTGGTCGGAGAACCTGGCCGGCAACTGGCTCCAGCTTCCGCGCTCCTTTGTCGGTGAACTGCTGGACCCTGGTCCAGGCGGGCTCTGGTTGCAAGCGGATGGTTGCTGCAGCAAGGCCTCTTGGGTCGCGGTCAAAACTTCCGCCGCGGGCAACATAGCCCTGGCCCGCGGCTGGCAGACGTTCGCCCGCGCGCGCGGCCTGGGTAGGCGGTGCACGCTCCACTTCAAGTATGACGGTGGATCGACCCTCTATGTGAGGGTGTTTGGGGAAGATGGTCACCGTGTCGGGTGCTGCCCCGAGACGAACGACGGCGAGGAGGTGCTCGGCCTTGGTGACGGTCGCGACGAGGATGAGGGCGAGCCTGCCCTTGACGGCGACAGCGTCTCTTCCAGCTACGGCGGTTCTTCCTCCGGCGACAGCTCCAACAGCGGTGGCTACAACCAGCCGCCACGCCACCGCGCCCGCTTCGAAGGAGGCAGCGGGTCATCTCGCCGCCGCGCCTCCGTGAAGCGCGAGGAGGGGTCTGGCTAGGCTCGGGGCGTTGCTAAGGGCCTGCCTCCGCAGATTGCTGCAACGCCGCTTTGTTTAGCTCTTTTTTCCTGCATCAAAAAACGAAACCAGTATGGGCCCGGAGGGGCGTGTATCGAACTGTGGTTCTTTGGTTATTGCACTGTGCGTGTTATTCCCATGTCGTGTTGTCATTTTGCGCAAAGATAACTTAACCTGGTGCATTTGGGACGCCCTTTCCCTCGCGAGGTGTTTGTGTTTGCTCAGAAACTGTAAAAGAAATTCGTTAGGGGGTGCGTTAGAGGATTTGCCGTCCACCCAAGCCTCGACTTGGCGCTTTGCATCACGGTACCCGAGGGGCACGGATTAGGAGAAATGCGCCAGCTTTCAGGCTCGAACGAGGGTGGCTTGCGAGAAGGCAGAGAGAAGAAAAATGCTCACGAGGGCACCTACCTAGCCCCCTCGCGAGGTATGCGAGAGAGAGAATACGAGCAAACCAGAGCCGAAAAATGCGGTAAAAGGCTAGGGAATCAAATCAGCAATGGACACCAAGAGCAACTTCGATTAAGGAAAAGCGAGCCAACTATGGAACGCAAATGAAAAGCCGCGTCCGGCACCTAATCTAGTCTTCAAGTCTTCTCACCAGCGCGGAGCTAAGTGCTGCCACTAGGCATGGGCGGGAGCCCCAGGGCCTGAGGCCGGCGCTCCTGAGACTCCGGGGCGTGTACAACCCCAACTCATTATTACGTGAGGGTGTCACGGGCGGCGATTCTTCACAGGCACCGGGCCTTCTTCACAGGCTCTGGGCCTTTCTTCACAGGCTCTGGGCCTTGCTTCATGGGTAGAACTTCCGGAGGTGTTGGATGTTCCAGGCATTTTGGATAGGTGTCCCTTCTTGCGTCTCCAGGCGCACGGTGCCAGGCCTGGAGATGTGGACGACCCTGAACGGGCCCTCCCACATGGGTGAAAGCTTGTGCAACCCTTCCCTGGAGAGGACCCGCCTCAGGACCAGATCACCCGTCTCGAGCGTTCTGGAGCGAATGTTGCGGCAATGGTAACGCCGCAGCGCTTGCTGGTACCTTGCCGCCCTTAATGCGGCTTCGCGACGACGTTCCTCCCCCAGCACGAGATCCATCCCCCGCATGGCGTCCTGCTGCATTTCGTCGAATGCCAGGACCCGCGCGGAGCGATGCTTAACCTCGTGAGGGAGGACTGCTTCGGCTCCGTAGACGAGGAAGAACGGAGTCTTGCCCGTTGGCTTGGTAGCGGTGGTGCGGATGGACCACAGCATGGACTAGAGCTCGTGGTGCCAGCCCCTGCCGCAAGCCTCCAGCTTCTTCTTGAAGGTCCTGGACTTGAGGCCCCTCAGGGCCTCTGCGTTGGCGCGCTCAGCCTGACCATTGCTCCTGGGGTGGGCCACCGAAGCGTAGCAGATCTGCGTTCCAAGGCTAGCACAGTAGGTTTTGAAGAGTTTACTAGTAAACTGCGAGCCGTTATCTATGATGATGCGGTTGGGTACCCCGAAGCGGCTCACGAGGCCCTTGATGAACTTGACGGCAGAGCCGGCCGAGATGGTACGGACGGCTTCCACTTCCGCCCACTTGGTGAACTTGTCGATGGCGACGTAGAGATAGCGATAGCCCCCTGGCGCCCGTGGGAACGGGCCTAAGATGTCCAGCCCCCAGACTGCGAACGGCCATGTGAGAGGGATGGTTTGGAGGCCCTGAGCAGGCTGATGGATTTGCTTGGCATGGAATTGGCAAGCTTCGCAGGACTTCACCAGCTCGGCTGCATCATTGAGTGCTGTAGGCCAATAGAACCCACTGCAGAACACCTTGCCGACAAGGGTCTGTGACGACGAGTGATGCCCGCAGTCCCCGCTGTGTATGTCAATCAGCAGCTCCCTTCCTTGATCGCTGGAGATGCAGCGCAGCGTGACATCGTTCGCTGTTTCCTGTACAATTCGCCATCTTGAATGCAGTATGCTGTGGCTTGCCGGGCCACGCGCCCCGCGTCCTCTTCCTTCTCCGGGCGCCCCGCGTGTCAGGTACTCCTTGAATTCCTTGGTCCAGCATTCCTCCTGGGGCTCGAGCGCCAAGAGCAGCCGAGCTCCTGAGGTCGGGCCACAGGCCGGGGCTCCCGTGACCGGAGGCTGTGGGAGCTCCTCCCGAGGCTGAGTAGTGTCTGAAAGGGGTGGCATAGCTGATGGCTTGAAGAGCCGCTCCTCAAAGACACCAGGTTCTTGTGGTAGCCGCTTGGATGCTCCCCTGGCGATGTCATCGGTCTCTTTGTTGGTGCCCCGGGGCACGTGTTGCAGCTCGAGGCCTGAGAACTGCTTTTCCATCTTGTGCACTTCCGCGAGGTAGGCCTCCATGTGCTCGTCCTTTGGCTCGTACACCTTGTTGGAGAAGTTGACGAGGAGTTGCGAGTCGCCTCTGACGGTAAGGCGCTTCACCCCCAGAGCTGCCGCAGCCTTCAGGCCAGCTATGAGGCCTTCGTATTCTGCGATATTGTTGGAGACCTTCTCGCTATGCTGGAAGCAGAGTTGGACGGCGTAGTAGAGCTTGTCCTGGGTTGGCGAGATGAGCACCGCCCCGGCTTCCGCGCCCTGGTGCGCGAAAGCGCCATCGAAATACATGACCCAGCCGTCCGGAGCCTCACTCCCTGGGGAGGTGGACCGGTCTTCCCCTTCCTCAAGTGCCAGGGCATCCGTCCATTCAGCCACAAAGTCAGCGAGCGCAGCCCCCTTGATGACCCTGGTAGTGCTGAACTCTAACTGGAATGCTTGCAGCTCGATATTCCACTCAGCAACCCTTCCAGCCGAATTCGGGCTCCTGGGTACCCTCTCCAATGGGTAAGCTGAGACGACCTTGATCGGGTGCCCCTGGAAGTAGTGTCACAGCTTGCGTGAGGCCACCAAGAGTGCGAGCAGGAGCTTCTGAGGCATGGGGTAGCGTGCCCTTGCGTCTCTCAGCACGGTGCTGACGAAGTACACCGGGTGTTCGACGAGGGCTGGCGCACTATCGAGGCTGGGGTCCTGCGGAGATTGGTGCATCTCCTGAGGTGGAGGGTTTCCTGAGACTTGGCTGTCCACAGGAGCCTCTGCGACGTTGTCCTGCCGAGCTTGGTCCTCCCCAGCTGATGCCTTTGCTGCATCCTCCTGACCCTGCGCCACTTCTGCTCTGGCTTGGCGCGGCACGCTCTTGGCTTGGTGTTCCTCCCTAACCGCCACCAGCGCTGCGCTGGCGGAATACGGGGTGGCGGCAAGGTAGAGTACCAGAGGCTCAAGAGGCCGTGGTGCCACCATCACCGGGGGGCTGGCAAGGTATTTCTTGAGGTCTTGGAAGGCCTGATCGGCCTCCGGGGTCCATTCGAACGGGCCCTTCTTCTTCATGAGCTTGAAGAAGGGTAAGGCGCGCTCTCCCAGCTTGGAGATGAAACGCCCTAATGCGGTCACCCGCCCCGCTAGTTTTTGCATCTCTTTGAGGGTCTATGGTGGGCTCATGTCCTCGATGGCCTTGATCTTCTCAGGGTTCGCCTCGATCCCTCTGTGGGACACGAGGAATCCCAGCAGCTTGCCGGAGGGGACACCAAACACGCACTTCTCCGGGTTAAGCCTCAAGTTCACCCGGCGCAAGCTCTCGAAGGTTTCCTCCAAATCTTGAATCAATGTCCTCGCCTCGCGAGACTTTACCACTATGTCATCGACGTAGGCCTCTGTGTTCCTCCCGAGCTGTCACCCTAAGGCGATGTGCATCAGCCGCTGGAAGGTGGCGCCTGTGTTGCGCAGCCCGAAGGGCATGCAGGTGTAGCAGTACACCCCACATGGTGTTAGGAAAGCTGTCTTCTCCACATCTTCCACCGCCATCTTGATCTGGTGATACCCTGAGAACGCGTCCAGGAAGCACAGCAAGTCACACTCGGCGGTGGAGTCGACAATCTGGTCGATGCGCGGGAACAGGAATGGATCTTGGGGGCAGGCTTTGTTAAGGTTGGTGAAGTCAACGCACATCCGCTCCTTCCCGCCTTTCTTTGGCACTACGACAGGGTTTGCCAGCCATTCGGGATATCGAACTTCCCGAATGGCGCCTACCGCCTCCAGCTTGCGTGTCTCTTGGACGATGAAGGCCTGCTTCTCTATGGACTACCGTCTGGCTCGCTGTTTCACGGGGCGTATGTTTGGGCATACCCTTAGATGATGCTGGATCACCTCTCTCGGGACCCCTACTAGCTGATTGGGCTCCCACGTGAATATCTCCTTGTTCGCGCGCAAGAACCTCACCAAGGCTTCTTCTTGCCCCAGGTCAAGGCCGACTCCTATGGTGAAGGTGGCCCCCAAAGTCCTGTCCTCATTGACCGGCACCTGCTTGGTTTCCGCCTTGTCTTGGGTGAACAACTGCTTCTTCTTGGTAGGCGCAGCCTCCTTGGCCTCGTGGGTACCGGCACCGGCCGGCTGTGCTGCTGCCGCGGTCTTGAAGGCGAGCCTAAGCGCCGCCATGGCCTCCTTAGTGTCCCCCTTGATGGTGAGGGCGCCCTTGCTTCCTGGCATCTTCATGAGGTTGTAGGCCGGATGGGTCGCCGCCATGAACTGAGCGAGAGCTGGGTACCCGAGGATGGCGTTGTATGGGAGACCGATGCGGGCGATGTCGAAGTCTACCAGCTCAGTGCGGTAGTTGTCGCGTGTGCCAAAGGTGACGGGGAGGCAGATCTGCCCCAGAGAGTGGGCAGCTCCACCACCCACTCCCGAAAAGGGCTTGCCGAGGTTGAGCCGCTCGAGCGGCACGTGGAGAAGGCTGAAGGCTTCTACGGAGAGCAAGTTGAGGCCGGCACCGCCGTCAATGAGGGTCTTGGTGACGGCCACATTGCAGATGGTGGGCGTGCAGAGCATCGGGAGCATGCCGGAGCCGGGGTGGTCTTCTGAGCCGAAGGTGAGGTCGGCCTCTGGGGCAGCCCAACCTGGCGGAGCCCCCGGGCGCTTGGAGACGGCCCCGATCTGACGGAGGAACGGTTTGACATGGCGATCTGAAGGCGGTGCTTGAGAGCCGCCCAACAGGGACGCGACCGCATGGTGCGCTGGCACCGCGTAGCGATCGATGAAGAGGTCACGGAGTTCCCCCCCAGGAAGCCACTGTGGATCCCGGGAGGTTGAGCAGCCAGGCGCGCGGCTCGCCGGCAAGGGCCATGGGGAATCATTTGGCCATGACCTTGTCGTTGCCTCCGACTTCGAGGACAACCCCCTCGTATGCCAGCAGGAACGGCGTCGGGTCTGCCGCGCCATCGTAACGCGACGGCATCTCCGGCTTGAACTTGGTCGGCCACCGCACTCGGTGCAGGGCGGGGCCAGGGCTCGGTACCCAGATGCCCCGCTGTCGACGTAGGTCGCGGAGGTGGGTGGCGGGGCACCCGCCATGGGAGCAAAGTGCGGCGGCGCGGGGCGCAGGTTGGTGGAGAGGAGCTCCGACGCACCCCTACCTGGTGCGCCAAATGTCGGATGTGGGGTTCTGGCAAACCCTAAAGGTTCAAACACTGGGGTGCGCATGAAGTCTTTCCCTCCTACCGATCTACGCTCTAGCTCGCTAAGATCTCGCGGACGAACTCAACGAGCTCGCAACACAGAAAGACACGAGGTTTATACTGGTTCGGGCCACCGTTGTGGTGTAATACCCTACTCCAGTGTGGTGGTGGTGGATTGCCTCTTGGGCTGATGATGAACAATACAAGGGAAGAACAACCTCCTGAGGTTGAGGTGTTCTTGTGGCTAGGCTCTCGATCGGGTTGGATCAAGTTAAGATGAGATGATCCCCCCTACGATGGTGGCTAGCTCTACTTATATAGGCCCTGGTCCTCCTCCTAAATATCGAGCGGGAAGGGAGCCAACAGCGGCAGGCAAATTTGAAGGCGGACAGCTAGTACAAGCTATCCTGACAAAAGCGGTCTTCGCCTGCGAAAAGCTCTGGTGGTGACGCTGCCTTGGGCTCCACGATGACCTCCGTCTTGCCGTCCTCCTGGTCTTGGTCTCGTTGCACCAATATAGCAACCTTTGCCTGATGCCCCGGTACTCTTCGCCTGCGCTGGCCTCCTTAGCACCAAAGAGGAAATAAGGACGCTGCGCGCGCTGGCGCCCGCCTGGTGCCGTTCGTCATGGCTCACGTCACGAGGGCCTCGTGAGGTTTGCCCCGCCTTGATATCTCCGCTCCTCGTGAGCCTGCCTGGCTAGGCCACTCTAGAGGAGGTCTTGCATCGTCCGCCTCGCGAGGCTCGGACCCTCGCGAGGGTCTTGGATGCCTTGTTAATGAAGATGGGTCGTACGGCCTGCTGGCTTAGCCACGCTGTGGGCCGCAGGCAGGCAAGTCTGGGGACCCCCGTTCCCAGAACGCCGACAACCTCGAAGCTAGTATCACCGTAGCATCTATGGTGAAGGAGGACATCATATTCTTCCGTATGTAAGAATATCATGTGCTACCACACCTTAGATGCTTTGGTGATACAAGCTCTTCGGAGCCGTTGGATTTGTGACCCAACGCCTCCTAGGTGGTTTGAATGGTTTTTTTGCAGAAAAGCCCCCAAAGAGTTCGGCCACTGCTTACAGGCACAAAGACTGCTCAGATGCCATTGGATCTCAGGTCAAACGACCTCGAAGCTCGTATCACCGTAGCATCTAAGATGAAGGAGGACATCATATTCTCCTGTATGTAAGAAGATCATGTGCTACCACACCTTAGATGCTTTGGTGATACAAGGTCTTCGGAGCCATTGGATTTGTGACCCAACGCCTTCTCGGTGGTTTGAATGGTTTTTTTGCAGAAAAGCCCCCAAAGAGTTTGACCACTGCTTACAAGCACAAAGACTGCTTAGATGCCATTGGATCGTAGATCAAACAACCTCGAAGCTCGTATCACTGTAGCATCCAAGCTGCGAGAGCACGTTATGTTTTCTCGCACGGGAGAATATGAGGTGCTCCCGCACCGTAGATTCTATGGTGATATGAGTTCACGGAGATCTAACGGCCCACAGTAGGAGGTTTGAATGTTTTTGCAATATACAGCTGAGAGAGTTTGGGAATTGCGCAGAAAGTACAAGTACGACGCATGTGCCATCTGATCATCACCGTAGCGGGTAATTAAGCTACAGGGAGCACCTAATATGAGCAATGGGGAGCCGTTGGATCCAAGATGCAGCGGCACACACGAGGCCTGAATGTTTTATTTGCAAAAAAACCTTTGGATAGTTTGGAAATTGCACATAACTACAAAAACTACTCCCAAGCCATTGGATCTCACTTCCAATGGTGTAAAAACTCGTATCACCATAGCATCTAAGCTGTGGGGTGGATGTGATATTCTATGCTGCTGTCATTTTTGTTCGTAAACTTGCAAAATATGTGTAACTTGTGTCGTTACATGTCTAACCGCGCAAAGTGTTTGTTAAAAAAACATCCTACACTGAAATATCGGAACAACACACAGGGTTCCCCACTTGTCATTAATCAAATTTGGACCTGAAACTAACAAATCTGAAAGACGAGATTTGAACTGGCAACCTGGACTACAAAGCGTAAGTCGATAGCCTGAAACAACAACGGTTGTTGGCTTTGTCCCATAACTTGATTTTATACAGTATTACGTTGAGTAGAGTAGAGGGAGTGCCTCGTCTACACGTGCATGACCGTTGACTCACTTACTGGTGGGTCCCAGGTCTGCGATCTCTCTCTTCTCTCCATCGTCTAACCTTTGCACGAGCACACACGAAGAGCGGCGCTAGCTTCCCGTGGTGTTATTACAACTAAAAAAAGCTTGGAAAATAGAAGGATCGCCTAGAACAAGAGACGTTGTGGCTGGTCGAGACGGAGCTAACCACACCTATCCTCCATGCCATGTTAGCATGATGAAGCTGTGTGGCTAGTGAGGTGTTTTCGACCAACTGGCTGGGTCCCGAGGTCGAACCATAGGTACTACGTCTGATACAGTAAATTTTTACACGCACATTTTTCCTCCGTGCTGAGACATGGCACACCCTACCACGCGGTTTCGGGGTCCTCCCGGGTGGTGCACGCATATATTCTTCCTGACGTGGGACGCCCTACCGCACGTTTTCGCCGAAGCAAGTAAATAAATGAGTCGTCAAATCACGAAAGACCACTTTTCCCGCCGAGTACATCAGTGAAGCACGGTGGCTAGCTAGTTGGGCTAGTTCGACCGATTAGCTAGGCCGCCGCCACATTTGTTTTTTCACCCCTTTTTTATCTACTTGCCGGCACGTAAATTTAAACATCCACTACGGCGTTGCTTGATACGTCTCCAACGTATCTATAATTTTTTATTGTTCCATGCTATATTATATTCTGTTTTGGACATTATTGGGCTTTATTATACACTTTTATATTATTTTTGGGACTAACTTATTAACCGGAGGCCCAGCCCAGAATTGCTGTTTTTTGCCTATTTCAGAGTTTCGTAGAAAAAGAATACCAAACGGAGTCCAAACGGAATGAAACCTTCGGGAACGTGATTTTCGGAATGAACGTGATCCAGAGGATTTGGACCCTACGTCAAGACATCAACCAGGAGGGCACGAGGTTGGGGGCGCGCCTACCCCCCAGGCGCGCCCTCCACCCTCGTGGGCCCCATGTTGCTCCACCGACGTACTCCTTCCTCCTATATATACCTACGTACCCCCAAACTACCAGATACGGAGCCAAAAACCTAATTCCACCGCCGCAACCTTCTGTACCCGTGAGATCCCATCTTGGGACCTTTTCCGAAGCTCCGCCGGAGGGGGCATCGATCACGGAGGGCTTCTACATCAACACCATAGCCTCGCGGAGATCTATTCGATGTAACCTTCTTTTGCGGTGTGTTTGTTAAGACCGATGAATTGTGGGTTTATGATCAAGTTTATCTATGAACAATATTTGAATCTTCTCTGAATTCTTTTATGTATGATTGGTTATCTTTGCAAGTCTCTTCGAATTATCAGTTTGGTACTAGATTGATCTTTCTTGCAATGGGAGAAGTGCTTAGCTTTGGGTTCAATCTTGCGGTGTCCTTTCCCAGTGACAGTAGGGGCAGCAAGGCACGTATTGTATTGTTGCCATCGAGGATAACAAGATGGGGTTTATATCATATTGCATGAGTTTATCCCTCTACATCATGTCATCTTGCTTAAAGCGTCACTCTGTTCTTAAGAACTTAATACTCTAGATGCATGCTGGATAGCGGTCGATGTGTGGAGTAATAGTAGTAGATGCAGGCAGGAGTCGGTCTACTTGTCTCGGACGTGATGCCTATATACATATTCTATCAATTGCTCAACAGTAATTTGTTCACCCACCGTAATACTTATTGTGACGCCCCCGATTTGACCGTACACGAATCATGCACGCAAATGTGTACGATCAAGGTCAGGGACTCACGGGAAGATATCACAACACAACTCTACAACATAAATAAGTCATACAAGCATCATAATACAAGCCAGGGGCCTCGAGGGCTCGAATACAATTGCTCGATCACAGACGAGTCAGCGGAAGCAACAATATCTGAGTACAGACATAATTTAAACAAGTTTGCCTTAAGAAGGCCAGCACAAACAGGGATACAGATCGAACGAGGCGCAGGCCTCCTGCCTGGGATCCTCCTAACTACTCCTGGTCGTCGTCAGCGGCTTGCACGTAGTAGTAGGCACCTCCGGTGTCGTAGGTGTCGTCGTCGACGGTGGCGTCTGGCTCCTGGACTCCAGCATCTGGTTGCGACAACCAGATAGGAAGGAAAGGGGGAAAAGAGGGGGAAAGGCAACCGTGAGTACTCATCCAAAGTACTCGCAAGCAAGGAGCTACACTACATATGCATGGGTATATGTGTAAAGGGGCATATCAGTGGACTGAACTGCAGAATGCCAGAATAAAAGGGGGATAGCTAGCCCTGTCGAAGACTACGCTGCTGGTCATCTCCATCTTGCAGCAGATAGAAGAGAGTAGATTGAAGTCCTCCAAGTAGCATCGCATAGCATAATCCTACCCGGCGATCCCCTCCTCGTCGCCCTGTTAGAGAGCGATCACCGGGTTGTATCTGGCACTTGGAAGGGTGTATTTTATTCAGTATCCGGTTCTAGTTGTCATAAGGTCAAGGTACAACTCCGGGTCGTCCTTTTACCGAGGGACACGGCTATTCGAATAGATAAACTTCCCTGCAGGGGTGCACCACATAACCCAACACGCTCGATCCCATTTGGCCGGACACACTTTTCTGGGTCATGCCCGACCTCGTAAGATCAACACGTCGCAGCCCCACCTAGGCTCAAAAGAGAGGTCAGCACGCCGGTCTAAACCTATGCGCGCAGGGGTCTGGGCCCATCGCCATATGCACACCTGCACGTTGCGTACGCGGCCGGAAGCAGACCTAGCCCCCTTAATACAAGCGCGAGCTTACGGTCCAATGCGGCGCGCGCCACTCAGTTGCTGACGTCAAAAGAGCTTCGGCTGATACCACGACGTCGGGATACCCATAACTACTCCCACGTAGATGGTTAGTGCGTATAGACCAAATGGCCAGACTCAGATCAAATACCAAGATCTCGTTAGGCGTGTTAAGTAACCGCGAACGCCGACCAGGGCCAGGCCCACCTCTTACCTAGGCGGTCTCAACCTGCCCTGTCGCTCCGCCACAAAGAACCACTCGCGGGTACTCCTACGAGCCGACCCGACTTTAGTCATCACATGTGCCATGTATTTAGTATATAAGTATATACCCGTGATCACCACCCAGGTGATCACGGCCCGATAGTATAGCACAGTAGACGGACAAGAATGTAGGGCCACTGATGGAAAACTAGCATCCTATACTAAGCATGTAGGATTGCAGGTAAAGGTATAAACAGTAGTAGCAAGGATAGGCTATGCATCAGGATAGGATATCGAAAAGCAGTAATATGCTACACTACTCTAATGCAAGCAGTATAGAGAAGAATAGGCGATATCTGGTGATCAAGGGGGGGGGGCTTGCCTGGTTGCTCTGGCAAGTAGGAGGGGTCGTCGACTCCGTAGTCGAACTGGGCAGCAGCAGTGTCGGTCTCGTAGTCTACCGGAGAGAAGAGGGGGGAAGAAACAGTAAATACAATGCAATCATAAGCATGACGATGCGTGACATGACAATGAGCGGTGCTAGGAGTGTCCTAACGCGACACTAGGTGGTACCGGTGAAGGGGGGGAACATCCGGGAGGTATTCCCGATGTTTCGCGTTTTCGGACAGACGGACCGGAGGGGGAAAGTTGCTAGTTCGATAGGTTAGGGAGGTGTAGTGGACGAACGGACTGCGTATTCGGATTCGTCTCGTCGTTCTGAGCAACTTTCATATAGAAAACATTTTCATCCGAGTTACGGTTTAAAAGATATGAATTTTCAAAGTTTATTTGAATTTCTGGAATTATTTAATTAACAGAAAAAGGGGTATGACGTCAGCATGACGTATGAGCGACGTCAGCGGTCAACAGTCTGGGTTGACTGGTCAAAACTGACACGGGGGACCCACCTGTCATAGACAGTGGGTTAACAGAAGATTAAACTAATTAATTTTTAGTTAATTAACTACTGGGCCCACCTGTCAGTGAGTGATTAGATTAATTATTAATTTTTATTTTTAAAACATTTTTCTTTTTCTTTTCTTTTTTTTATTTTTGCGGCGGGGCCCGCATGTCAGCGGCTGGGCCTGCCCAGTCAGCACGTTGACTGGGTGGACCCAGTCAGCGGGGCCCGCGGGGCCCGCTGGCAGTGACCCAGGGGTGGCCCCAGGTGTGCCACGTCGGTGGTGGCCGGCGGCTGAACACCGGCGACCGAAAATACGGCGGAGGCGCTCGGGACCTCGCCGGAATCCACGTACAGGGGGCCTTTTGGCCCGTGCGTTGCTGCGTTCGAACGAGTGAGCAACGCCGCATCCAACGCGGGTGGCCACGCAAGCTGCGATGGCCGGAGCCGCCGCCGGCGACAGGGACGGCGGAGACCCGAAGCACGGCGAACTCGCGCGCGATGAAAAGGAGGCTAAAACGGGCGGCGCGCTACTCCTACGGCGACTACTCGAAGCCACGAACGTGTTGGTGAGCTCGACGGACCGGGACGAGCCCTACCGTGATGGCTACGAGCTCGACAGCGGAGCCCGGGCGCGGCAATGGCGTCGCGTCGCGCACAGCTTGCTGCGGCGCGTAAACGGAGCTAGGACGGGGAGAGGAAGGGGTGGAGCTCACCGAGCGGCTACGAAAAGCCTGTGACAGCTTAGTAGCGCAGAGGTGGGCGGAGACGACGGCGGTCACCGGCGGCCGAGGCGGAAGGGGACGAGCTGGATCCGGCGCTGTGGTGCCTCCCGGCTCCAACGGCGGGCACTGGTCGAAGTGGCGGACGACGACGGACGCCTACGGCATGTCGGGGGTGCAGGGCGATGACGGTGGCCGCGGGGACGACGGAGAACGGCGGCGAGCACGCTCTGGCAGTGGGGATCGAAGGGGAGAGGGAGGTGGATCTGACGGGGGAGGCGCAGAGGCCGAGAGTGAGAGCGGGGGCGAGTGGGAGAGGGGCCCGAGGAGGCGGGGGCGCTGGCGTCCTTATCCTCCCCGTCGCCGGCGAGGGGGTGCGGCGGGGACGGCCCCTGTTCCGACCCCGGTCGGGGGAACAGGGAAGGGGAGGGCGAGTGGGAGAGGTGGCTAGGCCGGCTGGGCCGGGGGGTCGGCCCAGTTGGGCCAGGGGTCCAGTGGGGGGGGGCCTTCTCGTTTTGCTTTTTTTTTCTTGTCTGTTCTGTTTTCTGTTTTCTTTTTATTTGTTTATTTTCTTTTCTGTTTTATTTCTTTTAAAAGTATTTAGGCATTTTATAAAAATGTGTTTTCTCCACAAGAATTATCAGTGCAATTTCTGGCATGGCCCGAACATTTTTGTTTAAATTTTTGAAAACTTTTATTTTCCACTTTTAAATTTAATTGAAATTTGAATTAGGAGTTTGAAAAGGAATGTGATTCAAATGTGATCAAGCCCTGTTTAGCAACATGATTAGCTTAATCACAGAGAGTTACTGTAGCATGATCCTCAGGGTGTTACAAATCTCCTCCACTACAAGAAATCTCGTCCCGAGATTTAGGAGGTAGAAGGAAACAGTGCGGGGTATTCTTCGTGCAGACGATCGTCTCGTTCCCAAGTGGCCTCATCTTCGGAATGGTGCGACCACTGGACTTTGAGAAACTTGATCGCCTTCTGACGTGTGCGGCGTTCAGCTTGGTCGAGAATGCGGACCGGATGCTCCTTATAGGAGAGGTCTTGCTGCAATTCGAGCACTTCATGATCCACAGCTCGGATTGGGTCCTTGAAGCAACGGCGGAGCTGTGACACATGGAACACATCGTGAACCTGAGAAAGGTTCGGTAGTAGATCCAGTTGGTATGCCACTTTTCCACGCCTTTCAAGAATAGTGAATGGGCCAATATAGCGAGGAGCTAGTTTGCCCTTGATCCCGAAGCGGTGAGCACCCTTCATAGGTGTGACTCGAAGATAAGCCTTTTCGCCAGGTTGATAGACCATGTCTTTATGATGACGGTCATACTGACTCTTCTGACGTGACTGAGCAGTCTTGAGATTCTCACGAATAATGCGGACTTGTTCTTCGGCATCTTGGATAATATCCGGACCGAAGAGTGGACGTTCCCCAGTTTCTGACCAGTTCAGAGGGGTTCGGCACTTTCGTCCATATAACACTTCGAAGGGGGCCATCTTCAGACTAGCTTGATAGCTATTATTATAAGAGAACTCAGCATACGGGAGAGATTCCTCCCATTTCTTGCCAAAGGAAATGACGCAAGCTCGAAGCATGTCTTCGAGAACTTGATTGACGCGTTCAACTTGTCCTTGCGATTGAGGATGAAACGCAGTACTAAATGACAGATGAGTTCCCATAGCTTCGTGGAAACTTGCCCAGAATCTTGAAGTGAATAAGCTGCCACGGTCTGAGCTGATAACCAATGGAATACCGTGGAGTGAAACAATCCTGGACATATAGAGCGTTGCCAACTGGCTAGCAGTGATCGTTTCTTTGACTGCCAGGAAATGTGCAACTTTGGAAAGTCGGTCTATGACGACAAGAATAGCATCATTACCTTTCTGTGATTTGGGAAATCCAGTGACGAAGTCCATCTCAACATGGTCCCATTTCCATTCAGGAATAGAGATAGGTTGCAGAGTTCCAGCAGGCCTTTGATGTTCTGCTTTGATATGACGGCAAACGTCACACTCAGCAACATAACGAGCAATGTCTTGCTTCATATTAGACCACCAGAATCTCTGACGGATGTCTTGGTACATCTTTGTGCTACCAGGATGGATACAAAGAGGCGTATCATGAGCTTCTTTCATAACTTCCTGTGTCATATCCAGGTTTTTCTCTGCACATGGCACCACTAGGCGGCCCTTGAAGTATAAGGTGCCATCTCCAGCAATGGTGAAGAATGAGGGCTTTCCTTCTGCGAGGTAGCGCTTAATCTTGTGGGCTCCAGAGTCATACTTCTGTAGTCTTTTGATGCTGTCCTCGAGATCTGGTTTAGCAACTAGGGTATTGAGGGAACCCTGGGTAACAACGTGGAGGTTCACCTTGCCAAACTACTTAGGAGGAGGAGCGAGTGCACCCGGAGGAACAATATGGAGGTTCAGCTTCCTGAATTCTTCAACAAGCGAGGGCTGAACTTTATGAACCTGGAGGTGGTTGCAGTAAGACTTGCGGCTCAAGGCATCAGCCATTACATTAGCCTTGCCTGGTGTATAGGAAATGCCCAAGTCAAAGTCTGCAACAAGCTCCATCCATCTCTGCTGACGGAGGTTCAGGTCTGGCTGAGTAAACAGATACTTCAGACTTTGGTGGTCGGTGAAGATCTCGCAACGATTACCGAGAAGGTAATGTCGCCACTGCTTCAGCGCATGAATGACAGCAGCAAGTTCGAGGTCGTGAACTGGGTAGTTCTCTTCGTGAGGGCGCAATTGTCGAGAGGCATAAGCAATCACTTTGCGGTCTTGCATTAGGACACAGCCTAATCCTTGACGGGAAGCGTCGCAGTAAATGACGAAGTCCTTCTTAGTATCAGGTGGAGCTAGAACTGGGCAGAAGTCAACTTGTCTTTGAGTGCCTGGAAACTTTCCTGACATTTGTCTGTCCATTGGAACTTGACACCCTTATGCAACAGGTTAGTCAGAGGCCTGGCGATCTTAGAGAAGTTCTCGACGAATCGACGGCAATAGCTGGCGAGACCGAGAAAACTTCTGACTTGCTTAACGTTCTTGGGAGGAGTCCAATCAAGAATAGCCTGAACTCGTTCAGGGTTGACGGCAATACCATCCTTAGAGATGACATGCCCAAGATAGGTTACTTCCGGTAGCCAGAATTCACATTTGGAGAACTTGGCATATAGTTGATGTTCTCGTAGCTTTTCCAGCACAAGTCGAAGATGTTCAGCATGTTCTTCTTCGTTCTTGGAAAATACCAGGATATCATCCAGATAAACCACGACGAACTTGTCGAGGTAATCCATGAATATATAGTTCATCAGACGAGAGAAGGTGGCTGGAGCATTGGTTAAACCGAAAGACATGACGGTGTACTCGTATGAACCATAGCGAGTCACGAAGGCGGTCTTTGGGATATCCTCTTCGCGAACACGGATCTGGTGGTAGCCCAACCTCAAGTCGAGCTTAGAGAACACTGACGAACCCGCCAGTTGATCATACAGATCATTGATCCGAGGAAGAGGGTATTTATTCTGAATGGTAGCTTGGTTTATAGGACGGTAGTCTTGAACCAATCGGTTAGTCCCATCCTTCTTCTTGACAAAGAGAGAAGGTGCTCCCCAAGGAGAGCAACTTGGGCGAATGAATCCTTTGCGAAGAGATTTGTCGATTTCCTCCTTAAGCTCAAGGAGTTCATGCGGCGGCATTTTGTAGGGTCGCTTGGCTATAGGAGTGGTGCCTGGTTTCAAGTCGATGATGAATTCGACAGCTCTAGCAGGGGGAATCCCTGGAAGTTCTTCAGGGAAGACATCGAGGAATTCACGCACGACGGGAATGTTTTCAATGCCCTCGAGTGGTGCAGCGTTCAATGCATTCAATGCATAGAGCCTTGCCTCGGCATTTTGCACCAGATGAGCTTGGTAAGCAACTATTTCATCTGAAGGGTGTAGCAGATGGACGGTCTTAGTGGCGCAAACTATAGAAGCAGTATGTGCTTTCAACCAATCCATACCCAAAATGAGGTCGATGTTAGACGACTTCAGGATAATGGGAGAGGCATAGAATTCCAGCCCTTCAATTTCCACGGGGACATCGATGCCAACCAAGGAGGTTTGACACTGTCCCACGGGGGTTTTAACCAATACAGAGGTGTTCATCTCCTCACATTTAACGTCGTGCTTGTATGCAAAATCTTCTGACATGAATGAATGCGATGCACCTGTATCAAATAATACGCATGCTGGTACTGAATTTACGAGGAGTGTACCCATCACAGTAGCAGGTTGGTCTTGAGCTTCGTTGAGATCAACGTGGTTGGCATGAGCACGACCATAAGGCTTAGCATTGTTGTTGCGGGGCTGGTTGTTACCACGGCCCGTTGCTGGAAGGGCCAGTTGATTCTGATTCTGATGGCAGTCCCTGGCACGGTGACCTGGTTGTCCACACTTGTAGCACAGTCCATTATTGGGAGTGGGAACAGGAGCTTGGGCTGGTGGAGCTGGAAGTCTTGACTGCCTAGATGGTGGTGGAGGCAGACGAGGTGCAGCATAAGTCTGCCTTGGGGCAGATGCATTTGGACGGTACATGCTGTTCGGGATCCATATCTTACGCTTCTGTGCGGGCGAGCCCGAAGATGAGCCCGTGTCACGGTTGCGTCTGTGAGAGCTCTGGTATTCCTGCATACCTGTTTCGACATTGATGGCCTTGTTCACCAAGGTGGCGAAATCAGCAAAGTCATGCACTAGAAGTGCGAGCTTGATGTCAGCTTGAAGGCCATCACGGAACTTTTCCTGTCTGCGTGCATCAGTTGCAATGTCCTCTTCAGCATAGCAGGATAAGTCCAGAAACTCCCGCTGATAAGCTTCAACAGTTTTGTTGCCTAGGGTGAGGTTTCGGAACTCACGCTTCTTCCGGTCCATGACTCCTTGAGGAATGAAGCGGGCACGGAAAGCAGCTTGGAAGTCTGGCCATGTGATGATTGTTCCAGCTGGCAGAGTACGCCTGTGGCTGTCCCACCATTGAGCTGCGGGTCCCTTCAAGAAGAAGGAAGCAAAGGTGACATAGCTGGCAGGGTCTACATCAGCAGACTCCATCTCATAGGTGATGTCACGGAGCCAGTCATCAGCATCCAGAGGCTGAGTTGAGCTGCGGTAGATGGTTGGGTTGAGGCGTATGAAATCTTGAAGAGTCACTTGGGCTGGCTGCTGGTTCATATTGGGGCGAGGAAACTGAGCCATCATATTTTCCATGAACTGGCGGTTCAGTTCAAACTGTTGGATCATACCAGCCATGTACTCAGGTGGTGGTGGGGCATCGCCACCACGACCACGACCACCTGGTCTAACCATCCTGCTAATATATAACAGGGGTAGTTCAGCATTGAGAATATATGCTAAGACAGAATCATTCATGATGAAACATGCATAACGAAAGGAGCACGATAGCTACTACATAGTAGTCGGCATAGCTTACAAAAGGGGTCATGCATAGAGTTCAGTACACAGAGTTCAGTACATAGACTAAAACATCATAGGCGGCACACAGGCTCGCGGCGAATGCCTCTAACACTACAAGCAAGCCTACATCAGTCCCAAGAGGTACTGTGGAGGTAATCGTAGCCCGACAGCTGGTAGTGAGGCAACGGATAGCCCTTGACGTCAGCAGACTGGGGGCCGCGGATACTCAGGTGTAGAGCCCGACGCTCAGGTGGCAGAAGAGGGCCAAGTGCGGGAGAGTAGCCTCCCACCTCTGGCCAACCGACACCGTGGGGCATCACGGTCCTGGCTGGGTAGATCGCAGTACGCGGTACCTGTCCAGATCGGACAAAGGGGTGCAGCAGCGTCAGAGCATGGTAAAGGTGCTGACGGGTGGTGTACATCTCGTGGCGAAGAGCTCGGTTAGCTCGATCCAGCCCATCAGCATGCAGAACCAGGTGCTGATGGTAGAAGGGCTCTCGGGTGACAGTGGAGTAGGCAGCAGTATAGTATCCCTCCGCACCAACATCAGATGCGATAGCAATGTGCCTGAAAGGGGAGGTGTCCAACTCCTGATACTCTCCACGAAGACGTGTCAGAGCAGCATAGGCAGCATCGTGGACAGCCATATCGATGGTCACACCAACACCATGTGCGGTGTGCAGCACAGTAGTGGAGTCGTACTCCCGAGAGTAGAGGTGGACGATGGCACGGTACTGCTCCTGGTTAAAGTCCTGGTACTCCTCGTAGACGGTGTACTCAGGGTGCCAGCGATAACCCAGATAGGTCATCATCTCAGCTAGCACCGCAGGTGATCCCGAGGCACCAATGGCCGTCGTGTGGCGCACGACCTGCCTCGTGGGTTCCATCTGAAAGCAAAGACGTTTCAAAGGAGTCAAATGACAGTGTGTGAATTGTTCAATATACTATTCTAAGAAACAACTATGGTTTATCCAACTTTGGGGTGAACGCGGTCACGGGATCCTAGTGTTAAAGTTAGTAAATTCGTTTAACCCGAGTAGAAGAGAGTTCAGAGTCCCAGAGTAAAGGTCGAGGAGTAAAAGATCCTAATACCACCCAATGGCGACGTGGGCCCGTAAGACACACAGCCATGTTAGTAAAAGTTTTGTAATGTCTAGACTCGACTTCGGCCAAGGAGTGTGGAAAGGGGGATTCCTACAGGCAGTCGGCTCTGATACCAACTTGTGACACCCCCGATTTGACCATACACTAATCATGCACGCAAATGTGTACGATCAAGGTCAGGGACTCACGGGAAGATATCACAACACAACTCTAAAACATAAATAAGTCATACAAGCATCATAATACAAGCCAGGGGCCTCGAGGGCTCGAATACAAGTGCTCGATCACAGACGAGTCAGCGGAAGCAACAATATCTGAGTACAGACATAATTTAAACAAGTTTGCCTTAAGAAGGCCAGCACAAACAGGGATACAGATCGAACGAGGCGCAGGCCTCCTGCCTGGGATCCTCCTAACTACTCCTGGTCGTCGTCAGCGGCCTGCACATAGTAGTAGGCACCTCCGGTGTCGTAGGTGTTGTCGTCGACGGTGGCGTCTGGCTCCTGGACTCCAGCATCTGGTTGCGACAACCAGATAGGAAGGAAAGGGGGAAAAGAGGGGGAAAGGCAACCGTGAGTACTCATCCAAAGTACTCGCAAGCAAGGAGCTACACTACATATGCATGGGTATATGTGTAAAGGGGCATATCAGTGGACTGAACTGCAGAATGCCAGAATAAAAGGGGGATAGCTAGTCCTATCGAAGACTACGCTGCTGGTCATCTCCATCTTGCAGCAGATAGAAGAGAGTAGATTGAAGTCCTCCAAGTAGCATCGCATAGCATAATCCTACCCGGCGATCCCCTCCTCGTCGCCCTGTTAGAGAGCGATCACTGGGTTGTATCTGGCACTTGGAAGGGTGTATTTTATTCAGTATCCGGTTCTAGTTGTCATAAGGTCAAGGTACAACTCCGGGTCGTCCTTTTACCGAGGGACACGGCTATTCGAATAGATAAACTTCCCTGCAGGGGTGCACCACATAACCCAACACGCTCGATCCCATTTGGCCGGACACACTTTTCTGGGTCATGCCCGGCCTCGTAAGATCAACACGTCGCAGCCCCACCTATGCTCAAAAGAGAGGTCAGCACGCCGGTCTAAACCTATGCGCGCAGGGGTCTGGGCCCATCGCCCTATGCACACCTGCACGTTGCGTACGCGGCCGGAAGCAGACCTAGCCCCCTTAATACAAGCGCGAGCTTACGGTCCAATGCGGCGCGCGCCACTCAGTTGCTGACGTCAAAAGAGCTTCGGCTGATACCACGACGTCGGGATACCCATAACTACTCCCACGTAGATGGTTAGTGCGTATAGACCAAATGGCCAGACTCAGATCAAATACCAAGATCTCGTTAGGCGTGTTAAGTAACCGCGAACGCCGACCAGGGCCAGGCCCACCTCTTACCTAGGCGGTCTCAACCTGCCCTGTCGCTCCGCCACAAAGAACCACTCGCGGGTACTCCTACGAGCCGACCCGACTTTAGTCATCACATGTGCCATGTATTTAGTATATAAGTATATACCCGTGATCACCGCCCAGGTGATCACGGCCCGATAGTATAGCACAGCAGACGGACAAGAATGTAGGGCCACTGATGGAAAACTAACATCCTATACTAAGCATGCAGGATTGCAGGTAAAGGTATCAACAGTAGTAGCAAGGATAGGCTATGCATCAGGATAGGATATCGAAAAGCAGTAATATGCTACACTACTCTAATGCAAGCAGTATAGAGAAGAATAGGCGATATCTGGTGATCAAGGGGGGAGGGCTTGCCTGGTTGCTCTGGCAAGTAGGAGGGGTCGTCGACTCCGTAGTCGAACTGGGCAGCAGCAGTGTCGGTCTCGTAGTCTATCGGAGAGAAGAGGGGGGAAGAAACAGTAAATACAATGCAATCATAAGCATGACGATGCGTGACATGACAATGAGCGGTGCTAGGAGTGTCCTAACGCGACACTAGGTGGTACCGGTGAAGGGGGGGAACATCCGGGAGGTATTCCCGATGTTTCGCGTTTTCGGACAGACGGACCGGAGGGGGAAAGTTGCTAGTTCGATAGGTTAGGGAGGTGTGGTGGACGAACGGACTGCGTATTCGGATTCGTCTCGTCGTTCTGAGCAACTTTCATATAGAAAACATTTTCATCCGAGTTACGGTTTAAAAGATATGAATTTTCAAAGTTTATTTGAATTTCTGGAATTATTTAATTAACAGAAAAAGGGGTATGACGTCAGCATGACGTATGAGCGACGTCAGCGGTCAACAGTCCGGGTTGACTGGTCAAAACTGACACGGGGGACCCACCTGTCATAGACAGTGGGTTAACAGAAGATTAAACTAATTAATTTTTAGTTAATTAACTACTGGGCCCACCTGTCAGTGAGTGATTAGATTAATTAATTATTTTTATTTATAAAACATTTTTCTTTTTCTTTTCTTTTTTTTATTTTTGCGGCGGGGCCCGCATGTCAGCGGCTGGGCCTGCCCAGTCAGCACGTTGACTGGGTGGACCCAGTCAGCGGGGCTCGCGGGGCCCGCTGGCAGTGACCCAGGGGTGGCCTCAGGTGTGCCACGTCGGTGGTGGCCGGCGGCTGAACACCGGCGACCGAAAATACGGCGGAGGCGCTCGGGACCTCGCCGGAATCCACGTACAGGGGGCCTTTTGGCCCGTGCGTTGCTGCGTTCGAACGAGTGAGCAACGCCGCATCCAACGCGGGTGGCCACGCAAGCTGCGATGGCCGGAGCCGCCGCCGGCGACAGGGACGGCGGAGACCCGAAGCACGGCGAACTCGCGCGCGATGAAAAGGAGGCTAAAACGGGCGGCGCGCTACTCCTACGGCGACTACTCGAAGCCACGAACGTGTTGGTGAGCTCGACGGACCGGGACGAGCCCTACCGTGATGGCTACGAGCTCGACAGCGGAGCCCGGGCGCGGCAATGGCGTCGCGTCGCGCACAGCTTGCTGCGGCGCGTAAACGGAGCTAGGACGGGGAGAGGAAGGGGTGGAGCTCACCGAGCGGCTACGAAAAGCCTGCGACAGCTTAGGAGCGCAGAGGTGGGCGGAGACGACGGCGGTCACCGGCGGCCGAGGCGGAAGGGGACGAGCTGGATCCGGCGCTGTGGTGCCTCCCGGCTCCAACGGCGGGCACCGGTCGAAGTGGCGGACGACGACGGACGCCTACGGCATGTCGGGGGTGCAGGGCGATGACGGTGGCCGCGGGGACGACGGAGAACGGCGGCGAGCACGCTCTGGCAGTGGGGATCGAAGGGGAGAGGGAGGTGGATCTGACGGGGGAGGCGCAGAGGCCGAGAGTGAGAGCGGGGGCGAGTGGGAGAGGGGCCCGAGGAGGCGGGGGCGCTGGCGTCCTTATCCTCCCCGTCGCCGGCGAGGGGGTGCGGCGGGGACGGCCCCTGTTCCGACCCCGGTCGGGGGAACAGGGAAGGGGAGGGCGAGTGGGAGAGGTGGCTAGGCCGGCTGGGCCGGGGGGTCGGCCCAGTTGGGCCAGGGGTCCAGTGGGGGGGGGCCTTCTCGTTTTGCTTCTTTTTTTTTCTTTGTCTGTTCTGTTTTCTGTTTTCTTTTTATTTGTTTATTTTCTTTTCTATTTCATTTCTTTTTAAAGTATTTAGGCATTTTATAAAAATGTGTTTTCTCCACAATAATTATCAGTGCAATTTCTGGCATGGCCCGAACATTTTTGTTTAAATTTTTGAAAACTTTTATTTTCCACTTTTAAATTTAATTGAAATTTGAATTAGGAGTTTGAAAAGGAATGTGATTCAAATGTGATCAAGCCCTGTTTAGCAACATGATTAGCTTAATCACAGAGAGTTACTGTAGCATGATCCTCAGGGTGTTACACTTATGCTCTTGAGAGAAGCCACTAGTGAAACCTATGGCCCCCGGGTTTATTTTCCATCATATTAATCTTCCAACACTTAGTTCTTTTTATTGCTTTCTATTTTACTTTGCATCTTTATCATGAAAATACCAAAAATATTATCTTATCATATCTATCAGATCTCACTCTCGTAAGTGACCGTGTAGGGATTGACAACCCCTTATCGCGTTGGTTGCGAGGATTTATTTGTTTGTGTAGGTGCGAGGGACTCGTGCGTGGCCTCCTACTGGATTGATACCTTGGTTCTCAAAAACTGAGGGAAATACTTACGCTGCTTTACTGCATCACCCTTTCCTCTTCAAGGGAAAACCAACGCAGTGCTCAAGAGGTAGCAAGAAGGATTTCTGGCGCCGTTGCCGGGGAGTCTACGCAAAAGTCAACACACCAAGTACCCATCACAAACCCTTATCTCCCGCATTACATTATTTGCCATTTGCCTCTCGTTTTCCTCTCCCCCACTTCACCCTTGCCGTTTTATTCGCCCTCTCTTTTCCGTTCGCCTCTTTTTTGTTTGCTTCTTGTTTGCTCGCGTGTTGGATTGCTTGATTGTCACGATGGCTCAAGATAATACTAAATTGTGTGATTTCACCAATACCAACAACAATGATTTTCTTAGCACTCCGATTGCTCCTCTTAATGATACTGAATCTTGTGAAATCAATGCTGCTTTGTTGAATCTTGTCATGAAAGATCAATTCGCCGGCCTTCCTAGTGAAGATGCCGCTACCCATCTAAATAGCTTTGTTGATTTGTATGATATGAAAAAGAAGAAAGATGTGGACAATGATATTGTTAAATTGAAGCTATTTCCTTTTTCGCTTAGAGATCGTGCTAAAGCTTGGTTTTTGTCTTTGCCTAAAATAGTATTGATTCTTGGAATAAATGCAAAGATGCTTTTATCTCTAAGTATTTCCCTCCCGCTAAGATTATCTCTCTTAGAAACGATATTATGAATTTTAAGCAACTTGATCATGAACATGTTGCACAAGCTTGGGAGAGGATGAAATTAATGATACGTAATTGCCCTACGCATGGTTTGAATTTGTGGATGATTATACAAAAATTTTATGCCGGATTGAATTTTGCTTCTAGAAATCTGTTAGATTCGGCCGCGGGAGGCACTTTTATGGAAATCACTTTAGGGGAAGCTACTAAACTCCTAGATAATATTATGGTTAATTATTCTCAATGGCACACTGAAAGATCTACTAATAAAAAGGTGCATGCGATAGAAGAAATTAATGTCTTGAGTGGAAAGATGGATGAACTTATGAAATTATTTGCTAATAAAAGTGTTTCTTCTGATCCTAATGATATGCCTTTGTCTACTTTGATTGAGAATAATAATGAATCTATGGATGTGAATTTCGTTGGTAGGAATAATTTTGGTAACAACGCGTATAGAGGAAACTTTAATCCTAGGCCGTACCCTAGTTATTCCTCTAATAATTATGGTAATTCCTACAAAAATTCTTATGGAAATTTTAATAAGATGCCCTCTGAATTTGAGACTAGTGTTAAGGAATTTATGAATTCGCAAAAGAATTTCAATGCTTTGCTTGAAGTAAAATTGCTTAAAGTTGATGAATTGGCTAGGAACGTTGATAGAATTTCCCATGATGTTGATTCTTTAAAACTTAGATCTATTCCACCTAAGCATGATATCAATGAGTCTCTCAAAGCCATGAGAATTTCCATTGATGAGTGCAAAGAAAGAACCGCTAGGATGCGTGCTAAGAAAGATTGCTTTGTGAAAGCGTGTTCTTCTAGTTTCTATGAAAATAAAGACGAAGATCTAAAAGTTATTGATGTGTCCCCTATTAAATCTTTGTTTTACAATATGAATCTTGATAATGATGGGACTGAATATGATCCACCTTCACCTAGAAGGCGTTCCAAAAATTCGGAGGTTATAGATCTTGATGCTAAAATTGATAAACGTGGGAATGAAGAGGTCAAAACTCTAGATATTAATGAACCCACTATTTTGGATTTCAAGGAATTTAATCATGATAATTGTTCTTTAATAGATTGTATTTCCTTGTTGCAATCCGTGCTAAATTCTCCTCATGCTTATAGTCAAAATAAAGCCTTTACCAAACATATTGTTGATGCTTTGATGCAATCTTATGAAGAAAAACTTGAGTTGGAAGTTTCTATCCCTAGAAAACTTTATGATGAATGGGAACCTACTATTAAAATTAAAATTAAATATCATGAATGCTATGCTTTGTGTGATTTGGGTGCTAGTGTTTCCACAATTCCAAAAACCTTATGCGATTTACTAGGTTTCCGTGAATTTGATGATTGCTCTCTAAACTGGCACCTTGCGGATTCCACTATTAAGAAACCTATGGGAAGAATTAATGATGTTCTTATTGTTGCAAATAGGAATTATGTGCCCGTAGATTTTATTGTTCTTGATATAGATTGCAATCCTTCATGTCCTATTATTCTTGGTAGACCTTTCCTTAGAACGATTGGTGCAATTATTGATATGAAGGAAGGGAATATTAGATTCCAATTTCCGTTAAGGAAAGGCATGGAACACTTCCCTAGAAAGAAAATAAAATTACCTTATGAATCTATTATGAGAGCTACTTATGGATTGCCTACCAAAGATGGCAATACCTAGATCTATCCTTGCTATTATGCCTAGCTAGGGGCGTTAAACGATAGTTGTTGGGAGGCAACCCAATTTTATTTTTAGTTTTTTGCTTTTTGCTTCTTTTTAGGAATAAATCTTTGATCTAGCCTCTGGTTAGATGTCTTTTTATGTTTTAATTAGTGTTTGTGCCAAGTTTAACCTATAGGATCTTCTTGGATGATAGTTATTTGATCTTGCTGAAAATTCCAGAAACTTTCTGTTCACGAAAATAATTGTTACAAATCACCAGAACGTGATAAAATATTGATTCCAATTTCTGCAGATCAATAAACAAATTCTCTAGGTCTTCCTATTTTGGTAGATTTTTTGGAGTTCCAGAAGTTTGCGTTAGTTACAGATTACTACAGACAGTTCTGTTTTTGACAGATTCTGTTTTTCGTGTGTTGTTTGCTTATTTGATGAATCTATGGCTAGTAAAAGAGTTTATAAACCATAGAGAAGTTGGAATACAGTAGGTTTAACACCAATATAAATAAAGAATGAGTTCATTACGGTACCTTGAAGTGGTCTTTTGTTTTCTTTCGCTAACGGAGCTCACGAGATTTTCTGCTGAGTTTTGTGTTGTGAAGTTTTCAAGTTTTGGGTGAAAGATTTGATGGATTATGGAACAAGGAGTGGCAAGAGCCTAAGCTTGGGGATGCCCATGGCACCCCCAAGATAATCTAAGGACACCTAAAAGCCAAAGCTTGATGATGCCCCGGAAGGCATCCCCTCTTTCGTCTACTTCCATCGGTAACTTTACTTGGAGCTATATTTTTATTCACCACATGATATGTGTTTTGCTTGGAGCGTCTTGTATGATTTGAGTCTTTGCTTTTTAGTTTACCACAATCATCTTTGCTGTACACACCTTTTGAGAGAGACACACATGATTTGGAAATTATTAGAATACTCTATGTGCTTCACTTATATCTTTTGAGTTATATAGTTTTTGCTCTAGTACTTCACTTATATCTTTTAGAGCACGGTGGTGGTTTTGTTTTATAGAAACTATTATTCTCTCATGCTTCACTTGGATTATTTTGAGAGTCTTAAACACATGTAATTTGCTTAAATAATCCTAATATGCTAGGTATTCAAGACTAGTAAAAACTTTCTTATGAGTGTGTTGAATACTAAGAGAAGTTTGATGCTTGATGATTGTTTTGAGACATGGAGGTAGTGATATCAAAGTTGTGCTAGTTGAGTAGTTGTGAATTTGAGAAATACTTGTGTTGAAGTTTGCAAGTCCCATAGCATGCACGTATGGTAAACATTATGTAACAAATTTGAAACATGAGGTGTTCTTTGATTGTCCTCCTTATGAGTGGCGGTCGGGGACGAGCGATGGTCTTTTCCTACCAATCTATCCCCCTAGGAGCATGCGCGTAGTGCTTGGTTTTTGATGACTTGTAGATTTTTCCAATAAGTATGTGAGTTCTTTATGACTAATGTTGAGTCCATGGATTATACGCACTCTCACCTTTCCATCATTGCTAGCCTCTTCGGTACCATGCATTGCCCTTTCTCACATTGAGAGTTGGTGCAAACTTCGCCGGTGCATCCAAACCCCGTGATATGATACGCTCTTTCACACATAAACCTCCTTATATCTTCCTCAAAAAGCCACCATACCTACCTATTATGGCATTTCCATAGCCATTCCGAGATATATTGCCATGCAACTTTCCACCGTTCCGTTTATCATGACACGTCCATCATTGTCATATTGCTTTGCATGATCATGTAGTTGACATAGTATTTGTGGCAAAGCCACCATTCATAATTCTTTCATACATGTCACTCTTGGTTCATTGCATATCCCGGTACACCGCCGGAGGCATTCATATAGAGTCATACTTTGTTCTAGTATCGAGTTGTAATCATTGAGTTGTAAATAAATAGAAGTGTGATGATCATCATTTTCTAGAGCATTGTCCCAAGTGAGGAAAAAAAGAGAAAGTCCATAAAAAAAGAAGGCCAAAAAAATGAGAGAAAAAGAGAGAAGGGACAATGTTACTATCCTTTTTTACCACACTTGTGCTTCAAAGTAGCACCATAATCTTCATGATAGAGAGTCTCTTGTTTTGTCACTTTCATATACTAGTGGGAATTTTTCATTATAGAACTTGGCTTGTATATTCCAACAATGGGCTTCCTCAAGTGCCCTAGGTCTTCGTGAGCAAGCAAGTTGGATGCACACCCACTTAGTTTCTTTTGTTGAGCTTTCATATATTTATAGCTCTAGTGCATCCGTTGCATGGCAATCCCTACTCCTTGCATTAACATCAATTGATGGGCATCTCCATAGCTCATTGATTAGCCTCGTTGATGTGAGACTTTCTCTTTTTTTGTCTTCTCCACATAACCCCCATCATTATATTCTATTCCACCCATAGTGCTATATCCATGGCTCACGCTCATGTATTGCGTGAAAGTTGAAAAGGTTTGAGATTACTAAAGTATGAAACAATTGCTTGGCTTGTCATCGGGGTTGTGCATGATGAGAGCATTCTTGTGTGACAAAAATGGAGCATGACTAAACTATATGATTTCGTAGGGATGAACTTTCTTTGGCCATGTTATTTTGAGAGGACATAATTGCTTAGTTAGTATGCTTGAAGTATTATTATTTTTATGTCAATATTGAACTTTTATCTTGAATCTTTCGGATCTGAATATTCATACCACAATTAAGAAGAATTACATTGAAATTATGCCAAGTAGCATTTCACATCAAAAATTCTGTTTTAATCATTTACCTACTCGAGACGAGCAGGAATTAAGCTTGGGGATGCTTGATACGTCTCCAACGTATCTATAATTTTTGATTGTTCCATGCTATATTATATTCTGTTTTGGACATTATTGGGCTTTATTATACACTTTTACATTATTTTTGGGACTAACCTATTAACCGGAGGCCCAGCCCAGAGTTGCTGTTTTTTGCCTATTTCAGAGTTTCGCAGAAAAAGAATATCAAACGGAGTCCAAACGGAATGAAACCTTCGGGAACGTGATTTTCGAAACGAACGTGATCCAGAGGACTTGGACCCTACGTTAAGACATCAACTAGGAGGGCACGAGGTTGGGGGCGCGCCTATCCCCCCCAGGTGCGCCCTCCACCCTCATGGGCCCCACGTTGCTCCACCGACGTACTCATTCCTCCTATATATACCTACGTACCCCCAAACTACCAGATACGGAGCCAAAAACCTAATTCCACCGCCGCAACCTTCTGTACCCGTGAGATCCCATCTTGGGGCCTTTTCCGGAGCTCCGCCGGAGGGGGCATCGATCACGGAGGGCTTCTACATCAACACCATAGCCTCTCTGATGATGTGTGAGTAGTTTACCTTAGACCTTCGGGTCCATAGTTATTAGCTAGATGGCTTCTTCTCTCTTTTTGGATCTCATTACAATGTTCTCCCCCTCTCTCGCGGAGATCTATTCGATGTAACCTTCTTTTGCTGTGTGCTTGTTAAGACCGATGAATTGTGGGTTTATGATCAAGTTTATCTATGAACAATACTTGAATCTTCTCTGAATTCTTTTATGTACGATTGGTTATCTTTGCAAGTCTCTTCGAATTATCAGTTTGGTTTGGCCTACTAGATTGATATTTCTTGCAATGGGAGCAGTGCTTAGCTTTGGGTTCAATCTTGCGGTGTCCTTTTCCCAGTGACAGTAGGGGCAGCAAGGCACGTATTGTATTGTTGCCATCAAGGATAACAAGATGGGGTTTATATCATATTGCATGAGTTTATCCCTCTACATCATGTCATCTTGCTTAAAGCGTTACTCTGTTCTTATGAACTTAATACTCTAGATGCATGCTGGATAGCGGTCGATGTGTGGAGTAATAGTAGTAGATGCAGGCAGGAGTCGGTCTACTTGTCTCGGACGTGATGCCTATATACATGATCATACCTAGATATTCTCATAACTATGCTCAATTCTATCAATTGCTCAAGAGTAATTTGTTCACCCACCGTAATACTTATGCTCTTGAGAGAAGCCACTAGTGAAACATATGGCCCCCGGGTCTATTTTCCATCATATTAATCTTCCAACACTTAGTTATTTTTATTGCTTTCTATTTTACTTTGCATCTTTATCATAAAAATACCAAAAATATTATCTTATCATATCTATCAGATCTCACTCTCGTAAGTGACCGTGTAGGGATTGACAACCCCTTGTCGCGTTGGTTGCGAGGATTTATTTGTTTGTGTAGGTGCGAGGGACTCGTGAGTGGCCTCCTACTGGATTGATACCTTGGTTCTCAAAAACTGAGGGAAATACTTATGCTGCTTTACTGCATCACCCTTTCCTCTTCAAGGGAAAACCAACGCAGTGCTCAAGAGGTAGCATTGCTATGGTGTTTGAGTGCGGCAGGATTTTTAATTTTTTGATTGACGGGAGCAGGCGCGGCAGCAATTAGTCACGATGACTCCGCCTGTAAAACCCACTACTCCCTGATGTGAGAAGTCGTCGACTGGTGTTTTACCATGGTGAAAACCAAAAGATTCCCCGCTCCTCGGCTGGCTCCCTCCGCCTTCCCGTAGATTGCATTGCCTTTCAGCCGTTTCGCCCCCTGCATCACCAACGTCGTGCGCCTCGAGAAGCAGAGGGACTTCGGTGGTGTTTAGGCGCCCTCTGCATGGGCATGTCCATGTCACGGTGCAACATGACCATTGGATCAAACTCAGACGGTGCAGATCAGTCACTGTAGCACAAAGCGTGTGGGTGTGTTTGGTTGCATTCTCATCTCAATATAGTGTGTAAGTCACCTTACGAAAACCAAATAATTCCAAAACACTTAGGCACGGTACATTAACTCCCTCCCCGTTTCTTGTTTTGTGACATATCAACCAATAAGAGACGTGGGCCGTGCATGCTTTCAATGACTTGAGACTAATAAACATGACATGCAGTGGTTAGTTCATTGCATGCAATGCTATTAATTAGCAAAAAGACATTAAGTTTTCTCGTTTTCCTCTCCGCCTTGGTCGCAGTGCACAACGTAAGATAACTTACACGCCTATACGGAGTAGTTGTTTCCTCTTCGTGTATTTGTGTTAACCTACTAGTGTGGACTCATGCACCCTTCATGCACTATGCCAAACACCGAAAAGTGGGTCGAGAAGGGAACTTTTGCTCCCATCCCGTGCACCCTTCATACACCCTGCCTAACACTATTCGTGCTTCATATGGTTCATGTTTCGTGGAGTACTGTAGCACCATACTCTCCGTGCACTGTAGACCTAGTTCTGTTAACATTGATCTCACCGTTCATTCTCGACCGGACAGTCGAGAAAGCGTACTATGTCACTACATTACCGTTCATATAGTTGACATGCGCACAACATCATTTGTCGTCGTCATATCTTACTACACTAGCAACAAGATTATGTAGTACTGACGTATGAACCACTGCACATGCCTAGTAGTAGGAGCACTGTGTATGTTCAAGTGGCTGCCGTGTTTCGCACTCCTCCGTCGTAAGAGTGGAAACGCTTGCTGTAATCATTTTTTTCTTCAGAAAAATAGTGGACACGCTCTACCGTGCGGATCCTCCTCCAGCCATGCACTAAATTACTCACTTTCGCCGACGTGTGGGACAGCCAGCATCGGGGTCCACCAGCCATGCACTAAATTACTCCGTAGTAGAGTGACGGTAGACTACCCCGATCGAAGCACCGCAGTAATGCCCAATGAGCCGTCAAATCACAAAAACCCCTCCTTTCCAGCAGTAAGTTGGACGGACGAAGCAACCATCATGTCACTCTTCTCTCTCAGCTTCCTCTCTACCCAACCCTCGCTTCTCCCTCATCTTGTTCCTCATTTCTTCAAGAAAACCCCGACCTGCTTCTGCCATTGTTCTTCTCTCCCAAAGAAGGAAAGGTGAGCGCATCAATGGTGTTGATTCTGGCCAAGGCCCGGTCTTGCAACCCCGAGACTGATCCTATAACTCCCTCTCTTTTCTTCTTTTGGGTTTGTGATTATGGTTTCTTTTCTTTTATTTCTATTTGACAGTTTCTTGATGGACGCTGGAGCACCGGCCGAAGTGATGTCTATGGCTCTGGCCAAAACCGTCGAGGCTCATGGTACGAAGAAGCGCAAGCACCCCGCCGAGACTACCGTAGACAAGCTCAAAGCCATCGCCCTGTCCAAGCCCCCCTCTCCGGGATCCCTCATTAAGCAAGTCCAGGTAATATCTCTTCTTGACGATCTTTTTCTCGATCTTGATCGTGTTTTTTCATCTAACACGCAGTACTAGTACTAGTAGTACAATTTTCTGGGTGATCTTGCATGTGATTTTTGTGTGCCAAATGACGGTTCTAAATTCCTCTTTTGACCAAAACATGCGAGAGGTTGACACTGATTTCTTATAGATTAATTTCAACTACTCCCTCTGTCCCAAATTTCTTGTCTTAGATTTGTCTAGATACGGATGTATCTAATACTAAAATGTGACTTGATACATCCATATCTAGACAAATCTAAGACAAGAATTTTGGGATGGAGGGAGTACTTTATGAACATCAATGCTACCTTTGAAGAGGGCATATTTGCCTCAGTAACTTGTGTTATGGATATTGCAAGTAATCCCTCTGCTCTCATGCCTTTGAAGACATGTTCTAGTGTCTTTGTTCACTCATTTCTGTGCGTATATGTAGTCATATATGGAGTATAATATCGAAAATCATCTTATATTTCTGAATGGAGGTAGTAATAAAATATGGTTTCTGTTTGAATTAGAACCAGATCCGCGGTGGAGATGAAGTTCTCAAAGTCATGCCGTGTGAACTGGAAGACCTGAGGATGAGTTCTACTGCTAAACTATCCAGCTGCTGTGTCCTTGTCGCCACGTGTCCTAAACTAGTGTTTTCCTGCAGCATTGTTGTCAGGCATGTTCTCGAGTCTGTACTTGACCACAACAATTTCCTGGTTGTGCCTTCGATTACGAAGGGTGTGGTTCTTGTAAAGCTTCCAACAAATCTGACGCGGCCTGTCTTCATGATCATGTTTATGAGTGGAAAGACCACTCTGTTGGGTTCTCCAAGGTTGACAAGATGGTGATGGTGCATGTAGACATCTCTCACGAAGTCCATGGCCTAGTCAGTTATGCGGGGTTCATCCCGTAGGTCGGTGGCAAGAATAGTCTGCAGAGTTTAATTAGTGCAACTTTGCTTGTCTGTAGTAAGTACTATTGTTCAGTACTTGATTTGTGTTTGTGAACCCTGTATTGTTTATTAGTACTGCCGCTTTTGGTGTGTGGTCAGTCCTGAGAACGGTCTATGTTAATGTCTGTCCACTCAATTCAGTCTGTATATTTTGAAGTATCCAGATCATCTTTTTTGTGAGGATGGTTTATCAATTATGGTTACACTCCAATATCTGTATGCATTGCAGGGTTTATCGCACCCACCAGGATTTCCAGTCCCATGGATGTTCGGTCCATACGATTTTTCACGACCTTTGGACTGTCCTGCTTGTGGGAGTAGGCGGGGCCCCTGCATGCCACCCGTAGTTGGACGATCAATCTTCTGTTTAGTACTTCAGCATAGTGATTTCCTGGTAAGGATTCACTCGTGTCACATCAAGTAAATCTTATTGATTTACTGTCTAAATCTTATTGATTTAATGTCATGTTTTCTTTCTTTTCCTGCAATTTTACGATGCAGGTTTTGCCATGTGACATTCATCACATAATAAACCATTTGGTTTGCTCTACGGTGGCTATTTTTGCAGGTTTCACTTCTTATGTCGTGTCAGTAACGAAGGCACTGTTGATTACTTATATTACTAGAAAAAATTGGATCAGTCTGTTGTATGAGTACAAGCTGAATCCCTATGATGAACTGCAGTTTGGTTTAACAAAAACGCCACAATTAGTCCTTCTCGCGTTTAAAAGAAATGAAGAAAAAACTGGATCACGGTCACGAAGCCTAGTCAAGTTATAAAGCTGATCATACCAGACCAGACACGATCGCCGCTATCTCGCACATCGGTACCACCTTCAGCAACGGATCGAGCACCGGCAGTTGCTCTAGCACTGACAGCGGCAGCAACTCAGTCTGATCCAGCTGAGGATTGGGCATCGACACCGGCACCGGCTCTACAAGGAGCACCATCTTTGGCAGCGGCGGCGGCTTCGGCACCTGCACCAACACTTGCACTTGCATCTGCTCCGGCCCGTGCAGCGGCAACCGAACGAGTTGTTGCACCGGCAACAGACTGGGCTGCAGTCCGCACTTCATATACCAAAGTCCTTACAAAAACTGACATGTCCACCTTCTTGGTAAGCATTGGCCGCCCAAGTGTTTCGTTCTTTTTTATTTCCATGTTGTTTCGCATGATTCACTGTGTTGATCTAACTGTTTGGGTATGTCTTCTTGTTTGCAAACAGAGAATTCCTAGAGCAAGGAGGGAGTCGTTCAACAACCCGGGCGACAGCGGCCAAGTTTCTCTTACCATGCGCAGCCTTGGTGTGAATGAACCTGCTCAATATACCGTAAGTACAAAGGATGGTCGCATGATGATGGATGCTAAAGGATGGTCAAGGTTAATCTAAATCATATCTTGCGGTAGGGGATGATGTAAAAATCGAACTTTCTTGGCAAGGAGAGCTGGTCCAAATCAACTTTGAAATTCTTCAGTACTGCCGAACTGATCTATCCGCCGAGAGATTTTGATGTAATACTCTGGCATGGTGAAACAAGTGTCATGTGTGTATAAGTAGTACGACAATATCATTGATAGAATTGCAACTCTGATTGCTGGTTAGGAACTGTCATTTGATTTCATTCCAACAGCTGCTGTGCTTTATTCAATTTTGTGTATTCGCCTTGCGATAGCATCTAAAACCAGCGCCGTACCGATCGCTCGCAATATGAAAAGCGCTGAGGTAGAACACATGGCCCCCCAAACATGCAGGCCCACCGGCCTATGGCCCAAAGTCCAGAACCGTGAGCCTGTCTGAGTATTTCTCAGCTGAACCCCCATAATGCCTGTGCGTTGCACGTAACATCAAGATGCATTTGTATGAGTATTTTATCTTGTGAGATAAAAGGATGAACGAGGGAAGGCCTTATTTGAAAATGCGGAGAGGTGTGTGGGTACCTTTTTGCAAAATTGCCATAGTTTCCTTCCTATCCGTCAGATATAAATCGGACGGCCTATATTGCAGGATGACAGGCACACCATCATCACCAACTCGTCTATACCGTGTTAAAAAAACTCTGTTTTTTATTAATATATATGTTTATGTATAAAGTTGTGATATAAAAGATCTTTATATTTCTTTACAGAGGGAATATCTCTCTGTCAAAAATATATTTATGTGTAATAACTAGTTACTCCTGTCTTTCTACTTCCTTGCGCTGATATGTGGGGCATCCGGCAATGGGGTCCGCATGCCATATGCACCAAATTAGAGTGCACAACTGCATGGTAGACACACCCCGGTCGTAGCGCCGCATTAATGCCCAATGAGCCGTCAAATCACAAAAACCCCCACCTTTCCAGCTTTAGCAGTAAGCTGGACGGACGAAGCGGCAATATTTCACTCGGCCTGAATCCCTTCTCCCTTGTCTGCTTGTTCATAGAAAACCCCCGCTCGGCGATTGCATAGGGTTTTCTCATGGAGAACCTGGTACGAATTCTTCATCCATCCCCGATAAATCCAAGTCCCTTGGTCGCGGGTACTCCTAGGATGGCAGCCGCCGCCATTGATGCATTTCTGTTCCTACTGAATCTAGTGTATTTCATTTGCAGTGCCCAAAGTGCGAGGACCCTACAGGTTTCTGCGCCCTCGGCGAGACGCCACACTTGTTCCTTCTCATCCTAACACAGGATTTTAAAACGCGCACAGTATGTTCCTAGAATCCTCTTTTCTACCCGGGAGGGTGGGGTTTTTTGAACATGATGTTGACTAATTTGGAAATTTGGATTGCTATATTTGGATAAAAGGTAGTAGTACCATGGTCAACACTGACGTGAAGGACGAAAGTATTCCTAGATTTGGATATAGGGAATACATTGTGTTCTCATATTATTTTTCCTGCAGTGCATTCCTTGCTTTGCCAGAACACATGTACTCAAGATGCTCGGCCTTGCCATAACTGAATACACCAGTTTAATGGTAACAGTGAAGACAAGCCATGGATATAAGTTTCGAGTTGGGTTCATGAACCAAGAAGATCGCTGCTTTTTCATGGCCGAACTTGGATAAACTTTCTCAAGTGTTATGGACTGAAAGTTGGCGCACGAATGTTGATGGAAATAGCAGAACCTGGTCTCATCTTCACTGCGATCTTCCACCCCAACGTCGTTCCAATTGTTCATCCATGTTAGTTTTGTATCTGGTTCTTGCTTGTTGCCTCGATTACTTCTTAATCCACCTATTCTATCTAACTGATCACAATTTAACTTTAGAAGTAGCAACGAATCTCTCACGAAGATGCTACTTCTAACTAATATTTTCTTATAATTGGTGGCACGTGTAGGTTTTTTCAGAGTTAAGCAGGCTGCTCGTTTGTTATTCTGTAACAACTCGGCTGTGACTGATGGCACTGAAGTTGACTGGGACGACATCCAAAAGTTCCTACACTTTATTGATCGTCTTGAGGTCCTTGTGGGGCGTTTCAATGGTGGAAGGCCACGTGGGATATGTGTGCCACTGCTGCACTCGTTGAACAGGTCCAACTGTGTCGAGAAACTTATGGTACGAGCTATTTTCTGTTATATATGTTGTTCATAAACTATTGCTTATACACAGTTTTACAACTTTGATCTTCTTGAAACAGAAACTGCCCAGTTCTATTTTTCCTATATAGATGCCTGACCATGGTCGGGTCAGACTTGCACTTGGTCACAACATGATGTTTATGTCGACCTACTCCATTCCCCTTGGAGGTGAAAAGATACTTATTCATGGGTGGTCTCAAATAATGAAGGCCCGTCCATCTTGGAGAATAGGACAGAAGATTATGTTCCTGCTTTTCCATTTGTCTAAAGCGAATATCCTGTTTATTGACCACATTGCGAGATGAAGCCGCTTTGAGAAGGTTATGGATGCGCGGGGTGGCGCCTGGGCCTTGTCCTCGGGCTTCACGACCTCACCCTTGGTTAACTGTAGGCAAAGTACCACTGTTCGAGGCGTGCTTTGTACGGTTGAACCTGTATAAGTACTCATACTGCTTTCAGCTATGGTTGTTAAGTGCCCCTGCTGGTTTCAGTTAAGGTTGTTAAGTACTCCTACTGCTTTTACAGTCTGTCGTGTTTCTTCAGAACTGTCTTCCTCCAGCCGCCATAACCAAACCAGCGCCGGCGGGGCCGCCTGCTTCCGCCTCCCACGGCTGGCTGCGCCTCAACGCACGCATCACCGCCCCACCGTCTCCTAAATCGTTAACGCCGACGTCCGAGGCCTCGCCGTCGTCCTCCGTGCGCTTTGGTGCGCTCGCCGCGGCGCCGCCCTCTCGTGTTGTCAACATGGTCAACAAACAATAGGAATCGGCAGAAGTACGTGGAGAGGATGACATTAGGGCCCACCATGTCAGCGTATGGAAAAATAAAATGCTTCCTCCTAGTGTTTTCCTGACATCTGGGACCCACGACATTGTGAGCGTATATAGTCAATGGACAAGAGAACAACACAAGATCGGCTGACACCTGGGACGTAGCAGCTCGAGCAGTATTTTTTTGTTATTGTTGAGACGGAGTAGGGTTTGAACTGGGCTGTGGCCCGTCTAGCCCATGTTTATATTTTATGTTCACCATGTGACCAGCCCAGCTATTTTTTCTTTGTGAAAATGAGCCCAGTTTATTTTTTCTGAAGAATACCCAATGCAAGCCTACTTATTTTTCTATGCCCTGATGGGCTGTAACTCTTTCAAGACGCCTGCAAATCTTGAAAGTAATATGAAATGGGTTGTAAATATAAAAACAGATGACAAATTGGCAATTACTTTATAATTTCTGAATTTTTTCACATTTTCAGATTCCTATTTCACTGGGCATTAACCTAATTTAAATATATCTTCAAAGTACTTTAAATCTGGCTCGACATTTCGGTATTAAAAATAGTTTGGAACCCACAGAAATATGCGAAATTGGCCCTGGCCAACCAAAAAGAACGGACTGCAATAAATTGCACAAGAAGTCGCAATGAGCTATACATAAATAATTAAAAAAAAGAGGGAATGCTCTGACTTATGGGCCTATTAAGTTGACGCGTATGCAAGATTTTTTTAGTTATTATATACATCAACAAACGATTCTAGCAGACGTAACCGTTGGATGTCAATCCAACGGTCGTCGTGTTTCTTCAATCTCTGATCTTCTTGCTACAGCCGCCAAATCCAGCGCCGATGGGACCGCCTGCTCCCGCCTCCCGTGCAGGCCTCACCGCCCCTACTACTCCCACCGCTGGCCAGGGCATCCCTCTACTCACCCACACCCCCTGTTATTCTGCGGCGACGGCAGCCTCACACCGCAGCCGAACCAGTGAACCCTCGTACTCCTCTCCACGTGGGCATCCACTGCCGCGTCTTCCCCGGCTCTGCGTGGTCCCCTTCCTAGGCCTCGCCGTCGTCCACCGCCCTGGTGCTCTCAGTGCAGCGTGGTCAACGTGGTCAAGGAACGACTTCCATCGGAAGAGTACTGTACGTGGAGAGGCTGACAGCTGGTTCCACGGCCGCACACAAGGAAATGCCTCTTATTACGCGCAAAATAATGATTCCTCCACCTGACATCTGGGACCCGCCGAAAGGGCCTCTGTATTTCGCGAAAAAAACGTTCCCTTCGCTGACAGGTCGGACCCACCAACTATATCTTCGCACGCATGGAAGTGCCTCCTTATTGCGCACAAAAAAATGAATACCCCCTGCCAGCTGGGACCCACCACAGTGGGAGGCTGACTTGTGGGCCTACTAAGTTGACGGGGACGGAGGGCTTTGTCAACTTAGTCAATATGAACGATTCTAGCTCCAGTGACCGTACGATGTCCATCCAACGGCCTTAGTGCTTCTTCAACTCTGGTCTTCTTGCTCCAGCCGCCCAAAGCAGCGCCGGTCGTGCCGCATGCTCCTGCCTCCCGCGGCCGGCTGTGCTACCGCGGAGGCCTCACTGCCCCCTACTATTCCCACCGCTGGCCAGTCCCTGCGGCGACGACAGCCTCACACCGCAGCCGAACCAGTGAACCCTAGTACTCCTCTCCGCGCGGGCTTCCACTGCCGCGTCTTCCCCGGCTCCGTGTCGTCCCCTTCCTAGGCCTCGCCGTCGTCCACCGCCCTGGTGCTCTCGGCGCGGCGTGGTCAACATGGTCAAGGAACGGCTTCCATCAGGCGTGGACTGTACGTGGAGAGGCTGACAGCTGGGTCCACGCCCGCAGCAAGGAAGTGCCTCCTTACTACGTGCAAAATAATTATTCCTCCACTTGACAGCAGAGACCCACCGGACGGGCCATCGTATTTCACGAAAAAAACGTTTCCCCCTTACTGCTGGGACCCACCAGCTACATCTTCGCACACAAGGAAGTGCGTCCGGGCAAAAAAAAAGACGATTCGCCCCCCTGACTGCTGGGACCCACCAGCTACATCTTCGTAGGCAAGGAAGTGCCTGACAGTCGAGACCCACCTAGTCGAAGCGTACGTAGCATTGTCATTCTGGTCGCGAACGTGTACGTACATACTGGTCGATGCAGAGGCGCGCACGTGTTGTAGTAGAGGCGCGCACGTAGCATGTACACGTACGTACAGCGGCCAGGGTGCAAGAAAGTAAATACGGCCACGTACGTACATACGGGTGTGGTCTCGAACGCCTACTCGCGCGCACGTACGGCCAGGGCTCGTGTACATGGCTGGGTCGGAACGGACAAACAACGTCATCATCGTGTTCATGGGGAGCTAACCGGCTGGGTCGAAACGGAATGCGTCGTTGTGTTCATCGGGAGGGCTTGGACGGAACAGCCGATGGAAACGAGGCATGGCGTACCGCAGAACGGAGGAAACGGCCTTGTGTTCGATCGGCCATGTTCGAAACGGGATCCTGTTCATCGGGAGGGGTCTGGCGTACCGCAAAACGGAGTAAACAAACCTCCTATGGTCGAAACGGGGGTCCTGTTGATCGGGAGGGGTGTGGCGTACCGCAAAACGGAGGAAACGGACTTGTGTTGGAGCGCTACGGTCGAAACGGGGGTCCTGCTCATCGGGAGGGGTGTGGCGTACCGCAAAATGGGACTCCACGGGATACTGTTCATCTCCACCATCGACCCCCTCCAGCCTCCACGGGCTACTTTTCATCCACCGTCGACCTCCTCCAGCCTCCACCTGTGACTTTTCATCCACGGGCTCCTGTTCATCTAGCCTCCACCGCGCGCTACTCCACGGGCTCCTATTCAACCAACCCTCTCCACGGGCTCCTGTTCAACCACCCCTTCACGGGCTACTGTTCATCCAACCCTCCACCGTCTACTGTTCATCCTACCCTCCACGGGGTGGTCCTATTCATCCTGCCCTCCACGGGGTCCTGTTCATCCAGCCCCAACCGGCTCGAAAGATCGGGGTCCTGTTCATCCACCCCACCGGGAACTGTTCATCCAAACCCCCCCAGCAACGCTCACTATTCATCCAGAGGCAGCATCGATCGGCTTCAGTTAGCAGCAGTAGCGAAGGAATCGCTCGATCGGGTTCAGTTAACAGCCATCGATCGATCGCTTGGGTTCAGTAACACGTAGCCTGCAGTGCAATCGCTCGGGTTCAGTTAGAGCCCAACGCCTCGCTCGGGTTCAGTTAGAGCCCAATGCCTCGCACACACGCGCGTACGTACGAGAGAAACGCGCATCGCTCGGCCCCCGACCACCCACTGTAACCGGGGACTCCCCCATATTTTCCGCGCCCTCGCTTCTACCATGGTTTTTTCCGTCATGGACGACCCAAAGAATGTCATGCAACTGCGTCTCCGGCCTGCCCAGGACAAAAAGCCCATTTTCTGTCATGATTTTTTGTCATAGAAGTAGGACCCCACCACATCTATGATGATACCGGGTTTTGTCACAATTATCGTCATAGAAGTGTAATAAGTATGACAGAAAAGATTTTCGTTCGGCCCAAAATGTCACGGATGTGTCTTTTTTTGTAGTGACTACTACCACTTGCATACGTGGCAGACTTAAGATAAGACTACCTTATCAACCATTGTACATGCCCTTACCAACCAGCCCTACCAAGAAACAACTACTCTAAAGGTGTCGTTATACGCATGTTTCAACCCATGTCGCCCCTTAAGTCAACGCCTTCTATTCGACCGGCAAGTTTGGCATTATGACTTGTGGGACCTACATGTCAGTCTGCACAAAATTCCCCGAGTGACCTCCTACCTCCGGCCCGTCCACCTAGTCATCCTCGACCATGGGACGCAGCTACCGCCGCCGGCAAAAGGCAAGGTCAAAACCGCCGGCGGTGCGGAGCCCATCTTGCGACAGCCCGGATGCCAGCTCCGTCCGGCGCTCGCGGCCACTAGCTAGCCAAGATAGCTCCGTCCAGCTGCTTGTCTGCAAGGTTTGCTAGCTAAATTGGCACAGCGGCGCGGCGGCTTGCTCGCTCATGAGTCACGCTCGGGCTAGCCTGCCAACCCGTGCGGAGGCCAGTGCAGCGTCCGGCCCGTCCGGCGAAGCGGCAGCCAACTCGCTCATCACCGGCACCACCGACGAACACGCATCGGTACTGTTTGAAGTAATGTTCAGGAAAGATAATGATTTGAGGGGGAATAACAGGATAGAAGGTCAGATGTGGGTCCCTCGTGTCAACGGTCAAACAAAATGTGTTGGTTTAAGCTGCCTCGTCAGCACGGACGTGTGGGCCAACCCTGTCATAAACGGGTTTAAACGAGCCTAATCGGCACTAGCTGGTAGTTTTTGGCGCGGATTAAGAAATTTTGGGTATGTTTTTGCTATTTTTTGTACAATAGTTTCTTCCTAGGGCTGGTTGAAAGTGGTAGTTTTTTGTTAAATACTCTACATATTGTAAGTAGGAGTGAAAGTTAAGCTTTGGAAGCCAATAAGCAAGGCTAGTTACATAGTGCATATGTGTACGTGATTGAAAGTAAATATCAACCATGAGTGACTAATATCTTGATGGAGAACTCGAAACTATGGAAATACTAGCATTTTTTGCATGGTTGGAAATACTAGCAATGTTCACGTGCGTTGCAATGGATCATAATTAGAATAATACTTATTCACGAACTTGATACAAAACACTCTAATTTTGATATACATATATCACTAGAGATATATTATGTTTCAATCAGAATATATTCCTTGGGCTGTTTTGGTGAGGTGAGGGAGGGATGTGGTTGGTTTTAAGATACTAATTATGGGTTTTTCTGCAAATTGGTAGAGAAGTCGGATGTTGGTGAGAAAAGGCAACAACTTACCTCACATTCGTTAGATGTAGATCTAATGGTCAAAAATGACGGATGGCAGACACACCATCATCACCAACTTAGTCTTCTGTAGGAGTACCAGCAAGATGTCCGTGCATTGCATGGAACACCAAGATGCATTTTTTTATAAAACACTTGTTGTGATTGACCCATGCGGGAGTAATCCCATGTGTAAAAACTAATGATATCTCGAGAAATAGGAGATAAGGTGAAGAGGAGTGGGGCGTGGTGGTGATTGGTGGTCGGACTGAGCGGATGATACGTCTCCAACGTATCTATAATTTTTGATTGTTCCATGCTATATTATATTCTGTTTTGGATGTTTAATGGGCTCTATTGTACACTTTTTTATTATTTTTTGGGACTAACCTATTAACCGGAGGCCCAGCCCAAATTGTTGTTTTTGCCTATTTCAGTGTTTTGCAGAAAAAGAATATCAAACGGAGTCCAAACGGAATGAAACCTTCGGGAACGTGATTTTCGGAACAAACGTGATCCAGAGGACTTGGAGTCGACGTAAAGAAAGCAACGAGGAGAGCACGAGGCAGGGGGCGCGCCTACCCCCCCAGGCGCGCCCTCCACCCTCGTGGGGCCCACGTTGCTCCACTGACGTACTTCTTCCTCCTATATATACCTATGTATCCCCAAACCGCCGGAGGCATCCACGAAAACCTAATTCCACCGCCGCAACCTTCTGTACTCGTGAGATCCCATCTTGGGGCCTTTTCCGGCGCTCCGCCAGAGGGGGCATTGATCACGGAGGGCTTCTACATCAACACCATAGCCTCTCCGATGATGTGTGAGTAGTTTAACTCAGACCTTCGGGTCCATAGTTATTAGCTAGATGGCTTCTTCTCTCTCTTTCGATCTCAATACAAAGTTCTCCTCGATTCTCTTGGAGATCTATTCGATGTAATCTTCTTTTGCGGTGTGTTTGTCGAGACCGATGAATTGTGGGTTTATGATCAAGATTATATATGAACAATATTTGAATCTCCTCTGAATTCTTTTATGTATGATTGGTTATCTTTGCAAGTCTCTTTGAATTATCAGTTTGGTTTGGCCTACTAGATTGATCTTTCTTGCAATGGGAGAAGTGCTTAGCTTTGGGTTCAATCTTGCGGTGCTCGATCCCAGTGACAGAAAGGGAAACGACACGTATTGTATTGTTGCCATCGAGGATAAAAAGATGGGGTTTATATCATATTGCATGAGTTTATCCCTCTACATCATGTCATCTTACTTATAGAATTACTCTGTTCTTATGAACTTAATACTCTAGATGCATGCTGGATAGCGGTCGATGTGTGGAGTAATAGTAGTAGATGCAGAATCGTTTCGGTCTACTTGTCACGGACGTGATGCCTATATACATGATCATACCTAGATATTCTCATAACTATGCTCAATTCTATCAATTGCTCAACAGTAATTTGTTCACCCACCGTAATATTTATGCTATCTTGAGAGAAACCACTAGTGAAACCTATGGCCCCCGGGGTCTATATTCCATCATATTAATCTTCCAATACTTAGCTATTTCTATTGCCGTTTATCTTACTTTGCATCTTTATTTCTCTTTATTATAAAATACCAAAAATATCACCTTATCATATCTATCAGATCTCACTCTCGTAAGTGACCGTGAAGGGATTGAAAACCCCTTTATCGCGTTGGTTGCGAGGTTCTTATTTGTTTGTGTAGGTGCATGGGACTCGAGCGTGGTCTCCTACTGGATTGATACCTTGGTTCTCAAAAACTGAGGGAAATATTTACGCTACTTTACTGCATCACCCTTTCCTCTTCAAGGGAAAACCAACGCAGTGCTCAAGAGGTAACAGCGGAGGCATGGGCATGGACGACGCCGGCAGCGGCCACCAGGCCAGTTTGTTCCAAAGGCTTCCTTTTTTAATTGCTCAACAATGAGGTTGTTGGAGATAAGGATGAACGAGGGAAGGCCTTGTGTGCAAGTGTGGAGAGAGGTGCAGGTATCTTTTAGTTTAATTTCCATCCGCCAGATATAGATCGGACGGTCTATACTGTAAGATGGCACGCATACCATCATCACCAACTCGATTTTTTATAAGAGAAGAAATATAAGTATGGAGATACAAACGTATTATCGATACTTGTTTCCGTAAACTAGGATCTACATTCTATTCAACGCCTCAGCATGTGGGGCCTTAGCACAATGACTTCTCGACTGTGTAAAACAAAGGTTTTCCCGTCGCCCATAAGGAGGGGGTGACGGCGGCACGTTTTCGGCTTGCTCTAGTCCTAGTAGTCATACTAGGTGGTCTACACACATGTAGATTTATTCTTTTTCACATCTCGTGTTTGCCATACTGCCACGACTGTTGATGAATAGACGGTAAGTTATGCACGGGGAAACCCTTGTTGGGCGTGTTTGCGAGAGAGAGAGAGAGACAGTGTGCGTGTGTCATATGTCTAGATACTGAGGCAATGATAAGAGATTCTTTGTGTCTATGTGTGTGGAGGATAGAGAGAGACATGTACATGGGGCTTTGTGTTGTGTAACGTGGAGACACATAGACATAATCAGAGAGTGAGTGTGTGAGTACACATGCGGACATGGGGACAGATGAGGATCCAGATAAATGGGTGTTTGTGCGTGTCTGTGTGTGTTTGTGTGCGCATTTGTGTGTGAGAGGGAGTGTGTGTATGTGGAGTAGAGAGACCACTAATGATGTAAACCTAGTATAAGGGAAGGGGGAATGGTGTGACGTGTGTGTCACAGAGAGACAAAGGCATGTGTAGTAGCGGGATAGCATGGGTGCGGGCGGGGAGCAGACTATTTGGAAGAGACATCGAGTGTGTGTGGGAGAGGGGTGTGAGAGCCAGCGAGAGAGAGAGAGAGGGGGAGAGAGAGAGACGGAGAGAGAGAGGAAGAGAGGGGGAGAGGGGTCGTTTGTGTGCATAAATGGCGTATAGATAGGGAGACAATGTTGATGTTGTTCGAAATTGGCTTATGTACGGAGAAGCAAGGGAAGCGAGTCATCGTATGTGTGATAGGGACTTCACGAGAGATCTAGAATAGATGGTGTAGAGAACAACGTGCGAGATTGAGAACAATGATACATTAGGGAGTTATGGAAAGAGTCACGACATATATGTATACAGGGAAGGAGCTGGGGCGTGTCCGCATGTGGGAGAGATAGAAAGAGGAGAGTGGTGCACAAGGAGACAAAGTGTGCTTGTTTGCAGTGGGGGTGGTGTGTGAGGTGAGTGTGCGAGAACCACATAACTAGGGAGATAGACGTTTGGGGGTGACATTTTGTGTGTATGGGAAAGATACACTCTACATAGTGCGTGTGCTTGGCAAAGAGAGATGCCGGGAGACCTAGAGAGTGGGGGAAGAGATGTGTGCATGCTCGAGAGACAAGATAGAGACCTATATTGTGGTCAGGACTTTAGAAGAGAGGGGGGCGTTAATGTGCTCGTGTGTTCGTGTCTGGGGGAGAGAACGACTTGTGTAATTGAGATATATATGGTCAATAGTGTGTGCACTCATGGTTGATCAATTTGTTTCACAGTTTGGACTATGAGATAACGATACTTTTGAACATGCGTGATATACCTTGATGTACCAGAATTACAAACCTAAGATTGGAATTTTGGAATTCGACTCCATCATTAGCTTTTGTAATTCATTTAAACGGAGGTACATTTTTTAAGCCGGGATTTCGTGATTTCAAATTCATATATCAAACCTAGAGATATACACATACGGGCTTGTCCAAACTTTATAATCATCTACTTTATTCATACACATACACATTTTTGCTTTTGTCATCATATTTAGGATAAGCACATTTGGAATTTCATTTGAATTGGACCGTATGATGGTATTTGCTTGTACTAGCTCAATGATCCATATTTGAATTGAATGGACAATCTAAGTTTCGAGTTGGAGACATTGATTTTCAAAACTTGCACTTTTTTTTGCGTGCAAAACAAATAAATTCTCGGCCATGATATCATAGTCAGCCATACAAGAGCAGAACACTTACAATTTCACGCGCCAAAAGCTTTCAAACTTCCCGCTCACATCGAAATATCTCGCGCCCGAAAGTTTAGCCCTGCGATATTCCTGTTTTACCCCTGCCACAAGAACGAAAAAGGGCTGCTTTGGTAACTCCATTGTTTTCCGCTCTTTGCCCCCAACATTCTTCCCCAGAGCCCCTCCCCTTCCCCTCCCCGGCCCCCAACCCCGGCAAGCCGCCGAATCTAGTCCTCCGCCGTAGCGGTGGACCTCACACCCCGCCGGATCTACCTTCCGCACCATGGAACCCCCAACTGCCAACTCACCACTTCACCAGAGTCGCTTCAGCGATTGGCTTGTCCACCGTTGCAGATCTCCTTGACCGCCATCATGGTCCACCGCACCAGATCTGCTTAACTGGCGCCCTCGTCCACCACAGTGTAGGCCCTTCACTGACTCCCTCGTCCGCCCCATCACTGGCCCTTCATACAAGCCCTCGTCCGCCGCAACAGATCCGCCTCACCGAAAGCACTGTACACCGCGCCCGCCGAAGCCTTCGTCCACTGCACCGGACCCGCTCCACGGACGCCATATTCAACTCCACCGGCTCTGCTTTACTGACGCCGTAGCCTCACCAGGTTATTTATATTTGTACTCCTTCGGTTTTTCTCTTCTTGATCGTGCAACTGTTCACTTACCACAGATGAGCTTTCTTGCATGTCGACAGGCACCGCAACTGAAGCACCGGAGCCGCTTGAGCGACGGCGACAGCCGGCCCAAACTCAACGCAACACGAGCACCATCGACGATCCTTAGCTATCAAGTATGACAATGATACCCATACGCCGCCGAGAATCAGGTACTATTATCCAACGGCCAGCGCCTACGTTCACTTTCTTAGCATAAGCACCGCACCTTTGAATTTCTTTAGGACATCATTCAATTTTTCATGAGACGCGTTATTCTGCTTGCCCCTGTAGGGCCATACTTCTGGCAGTGAACATGTTACATGTGTTAAATTACATACCAGTGCACATATAGTTAATATGCTTTAGTTTTGTCCTAAGTATTACTGTACTTCCTAGATATCATTGCCTACTATTTTACTTCTTGCATGCTATATTTATGATAATGGTGTTGTTCTGATGCCACATGTTGGTTCCATCAGACTGCTTCATGTTCTCTATGCTTAATTACACATCAGCAAACTAGCATGTGGTTCCACTGCTTTTTGTTCGTTTTACCCTACATTTTCTGATGCTAGCTATTACATCACTGCTCTGAGCCTCTGTACATTACTTTTTTGTGTGTTCTCTTCCCAAGTTGCATGACTAATTTGATGCTTCTATTAATTATGGAGCTGCCAACCCCATCAAGCAAAATATTTGTTCTTTTGGGGCTGGCACCTCGAACAAGCATAAAAATAGAGGGAAGCAGGTATATTGTCGTGTATGCACACACTCTTCTTTCATTAGTTTAGATGAACCATTGATGATCAATTCGAACCAGTGCATGCAATTAAAATTAATTTTACCTAAATAGAGGGTGCTGAATAAACTACAACAACTAGATTTGCAACCATGGGATGCTGACGATATCTTCAAAGAACATTGCAACAACAACGAGGCTTCACAGCAACATATGGTAAGCCAGTGTGTTTTAGTACATGTGAAATGTAATGCGTGCGGGCTGCTTTCTTGGCTTGTGCCCTCAACCTGTAATCCTACAGAATTACAAATAGTTCAGTTGTCTGCTTTGCTGTATTGCTTGATTCGAATGCTTGTTTGTTACTTGTTACGCTATACCTGAGTTGGCCGATATGTCAGCAGTGCATGCTATACTATCGTAAAGAAATGCATGCCTAGTTCATTTGAGCCCTTAACTTTTCCTCTGAACTTCATCACAAGACTGTCTTCGTAGTTTATATGAGGCCACATTGTTAAGTGCTTTCTCAGATTATTTCAACTGCTTAGATGCCTTGGCAACTTAAATATAGCGGTGGTACACTCCCTTTCAACCAGGGATGTCAACTGGGTCCCGTTTAATCCTGATTAAAGTACACTAGTGGTATGATAGTTAAAAAGAGTTTTTGTTTTTTGAGGAAAATGAACTAGGGAGCTAGCAAAAACTAACTAGATGGGACTGGTGGATGTCATTTATTTGCCACTTACATCCCTAGTTTCATCTTACCATTTTAATCTCTTTTCGGCTGATGCTGCTTCGAACTATTTAAATATAGTTTGCCATGCTTGGCAATAATTCGTATGTCGTTTACCATGTAAGCTTACTGCCTGGATCATGCGCTAACCATCTCTTACTTATGTCCAGCGGAAACCTTTCAGGATGTCGTTCACACTAGGACACAATGTACAACCCCAGAATCTATTTTATACGGGACGCCTCGGAAACGATCTTTCACGGTGCCAAAGAACTCACAAGGAGCAGCAACAAACTCACTCGAAACTTGTTTCAACAAACTTTATTTCTCTCAAGTGGCAAGAACAAGAGGAAACACTCTCAGATAAATTGCAGCGGATAACTAGCTTGGTTTACAAGGATGAAACCCAAACCATGAAGCTTGTGAACCTATGAAGAATCACAAGAGGGAACCACAAGGATCCTATATGAATTGAGGATAGGCCCTCCAATCCACACACGAGCTAACACTCAACGATACTAGTGCTCACAACACAACACAACCTCACCGGCTGTCTACAAACATAAACTCAGAAATCTCATCCCCCCTTCACATGGAACAGCTGGGGAGTATTTATACTAGAAGCACCACTAGTTAGGTGTGAAAACAACTCAAAATGAAGGGTAAATTCATGAGCCCCAAGCTGTAGCAGGAGCAAACTTGTTGAGCCTCGCGCTGTAATAAATTCCTGGACAGCTTGCATGGAAACTTGCACAACTTTTGACTCAAGACCTCAAATGATGCACCGTTTTTTGAATGAAAGCTGACTTCAATGACCATCTTTTCCAGCCTCTATAAAGTGCTAGAGACTTCCATAATTAATTAGGTTTAGGTGGGAAGTTGCAGCTGGAAATCTGATGTGTCATTTCTCCCAAAATAGGCATCGGAAGCTTCCCAACTAAGATAATGGTTTTGCCCTTGTCTTCCTTTCACTACAAAAAAAGACACATCCATGACATTTTGGGCCGAATGAATTTTTTTCTGTCATACATATGACACTTCTATGACGATAATTGTGACAAAACCCGGTATCATCATAGATGTGGTGGGCTCCTACTTCTATGATAAAAAATCATGACAGAAATGGGCTTTTCGTCCTGGGCGGGCCGGAGACGCAGCTGCATGACATTCTTTGGGCCGTCCATGACGGAAAAAGCCGTGGTAGAAGCGAGGGCGAGGAAAATTTCGGGGAGTTCCCGGTTACGGTGGGAGGTCGGGGGCCGAGCGATGCGCGTTTCTCTCGTACACGTACGCCCGTGTGTGCGAGGCATTGGCTCTAACTGAACCCGAGCGAGGCGTTGGGCTCTAACTGAACCCGAGCGATTGCACTGTAGGCTACGCGTTACTGAAACCGAGCGATCGATCGATGGCTGTTAACTGAACTCGATCGAGCGATTCCTTCGCTACTGCTGCTAACTGAAGCCGATCGATGCTGCCTCTGGATGAACAGTGAGCGTTGCTGGGGGGGTTTGGATGAACAGTTCCCGGTGGGGGTGGATGAACAGGACCCCGTGGTGTTGCCTCTGGATGAACAGGACCCCGATCGATCAAGCCGGTTGGGGCTGAATGAACAGGACCCCGTGGAGGGCAGGATGAACAGGACCACCCCGTGGAGGGCAGAATGAACAGTAGACGGTGGAGGGCTGGATGAAAAGTAGCCCGTGGAGGGGTGGTTGAACAGGAGCCCGTGGAGAGGGCTGGTTGAACAGTAGCCGGTGGAGTAGCGCGTGGTGGAGGATGGATGAACAGGAGCCCGTGGATGAACAGTCGCAGGTGGAGGCTGGAGGAGGTCGACGGTGGATGAACAGTAGCCCGTGGAGGCTGGAGGGAGTCGACAGTGGAGATGAACAGTATCCCGTGGAGTCCCGTTTTGCGGTACGCCACACCCCTCCTGATGAACAAGACCCCCGTTTCGACCGTAGCGCTCCAACACAAGTCCGTTTCCTCCGTTTTGCGTTACGCCACACCCCTCCCGATCAACAGGACCCCCGTTTCGACTGTAGGAGGTCCGTTTCCTCCGTTTTGCGGTACGCCAGACCCCTCCCGATGAACAGGCTCCCGTTTCAAACATGGCCGGTCGAACACAAGGCCGTTTCCTCCGTTCTGCAGTACGCCAGGCCTCGTTTCCATCGGTTGTTCCATACAAGCCCTCCCGATGAACACGACGACGCATTCCGTTCCGACCCAGCCGGTTGGCTCCCCATGAACACGACGACGACGCTGTTTCTCCGTTCCGACCCAGCCATGTACACAAGCCCTGGCCGTACGTATGTGCGAGTAGGCGTTCGAGACCCTGCCCGTATGTACACATACGTGGCCGTATTTTCTTTCTTGCACCCTGGCCGCTGTGCGTACGTGTACATGCTACGTGCGCGCCTCTACTACGACACGTACGCGCCTCTACTATGACACGTGCGCGCCTCTACATCCACCAGTATATATGTACGTACACGTTCGTGACCAGAATGACAACGCTACGTACGCTTTGACCAGGTGGGTCCCGACTGTCAGGCACTTCCTTGCCTGCGAAGATGTTGCTGGTGGGTCCCAGCAGTCAGGGGCGAATCGTTTTTTTTGCCCGGGCGCACTTCATTGCGTGCGAAGATGTAGCTGGTTGGTCCCAGCAGTCAGGGGGAAATGTTTTTTCGCGAAATACAGTGGCCCGTCCGGTGGGTCCCAGCTGTCAGGTGGAGGAATAATTATTTTCCACGTAATAAGGAGGCACTTCCTTGCTGCGGGCGTGGACCCAGCTGTTAGCCTCTCCACGTACAGTCCACGTCCGATGGAAGTCGTTCCTTGATCACGTTGACCACGCCGCGCCTAGAGCACCAGGGCGGTGGACGACTGCGAGGCCTAGGAAGGGGACGACGGGGAGCCGGGGAAGACGCGGCAGTGGAAGTCCGTGCGGAGAGGAGTACGAGGGTTCACTGGTTCAGCTGCGGTGTGAGGCTGCCGTCGCCGCAGGGCCTGGCCAGCGGTGGGAATAGTAGGGGGCGGTGAGGCCTCCGCGGCAGCATAGCCGGCCACGGGAGGCAGGAGCATGCGGCACGACCGGCGCTGCTTTGGGCGGCTGGAGCAAGAAGACCAGAGGTTGACGAAGCACTATGGCCGTTGGATGGACATCGTACGGTCACTGGAGCTAGAATCGTGCATATTGACTAAGTTGACAAAGCCCTCCGTCCCCGTCAACTTAGTAGGCCCACAAGTCAGCCTGCCACTATACTGGGTCCCACCTAACAGGGGGTATTCATTTTTTTTGTGCGTAATAAGGAGGCACTTCCTTGCGTGCGAAGATATAGCTGGTGGGTCCGAGCTGTCAGCGGCGGTAACGTTTTTTTTCGCGAAATACAGAGGCCCTTTCGGTGGGTCCCTGATGTCAGGTGGAGGAATCATTATTTTGCGCGTAATAAGGAGGCATTTCCTTGCGTGCAGCCGTGGACCCAGCTGTCAGCCTCTCCACGTACAGTCCACTTCAGATGCATGTCGGTTGTTGACCACGTTGACCAGGCCGCGCCGAGAGCACCAGGGCGGTGGACGACGGCGAGGCCTAGGAAGGGAACGACACGGAGGCAGGGAAGACTCGGCAGTTGTTTCCCACGTGGAGGGGAGTACGACTGTATGAGGGTTTACTGGTTCGTCTGCCGTCGCCGGAGAATAACAGCAGGTGTGGGTGAGTAGAGGGATGGCTAGGCCAGCGATGGGAGTACGGTGGGGCGGTGAGGCCTGCGCGGCAGCAGAGCCGGCCGCAGGGAGGAGGGAGCAGGCAGTCCCGCCGGCGCTTGTTTGAGCGGCTGGAGCAGGAAGATCAGAGATTGAAGAAGCACGACGGCCGTTGGATGGACATCCAACAGTCAGTGCTTGTGCGTCAACCTTTTTTTTTAGGAAAGCCTCAAATCAGTGGAAAACAGCATACAACCCATCTGCCATTATTTCTAATAATTTACAGCCCATTTGCTAATTATTAAGGTTTTTTTGGAGTCCATATTCTTTTTGTTAGCATTACAGGCCATATTGTGGCCACGGTTAAAAAATTATACGAAATTTTGCATATTTCGGTGCGGTCCGAACTGTTTTTAATCCCGAAATTTCGACTCACATTCAAACTGATTTTAAAAATAAATGTATATCAATATAAAATCCAACAAATTCTCCACGCATAAAAATTAATGTAATTTAAAATCTCAAAATGAAAAAAAAGATATTTGAAACTAATTGCCGGTTTGATGTGTTTTAAAAATGTACAACCCATTTCTCATTACTGATGGGCCATTTTCTCGGCCAGCCGAATGAAAGCTCTCCTCGTCTTGAAAGATTTGCAGCCCAACAGGCCTGACAAAGCGACTTACTTGGCAAATCACAAAAAACTGGGCTGTGGTCGTGGACCCAGCTGTCAGCCTCTCCACGTACAGTACTCTTCCGATGGAATGTCGTTGACCACGTTGAGCACACCGCGCCGAGAGCACCAAGGCGGTGGACGACGGCGAGGCCTAGGAAGTGGATGACGCGGAGCCAGGGAAGACGCGGCAGTGGATGCCCACGCAGAGAGGAGTACGAGGGTTCACTGGTTCGGCTGCGGTGTGAGGCTGCCGTCGCCGCAGGGCCTGGCTAGCGGTGGGATTAGTAGGGGCGATGAGGCCTCAACGGCAGCACAGCCGGCCACTAGAGGCAGGAGCAGGCGGTCTCCCCGGCGCTGGTTTGGGCGGCTGGTGCAAGAAGAGCAGCGATTGAAGAAGCAGTAGGACCGTTTGATTCAAATCCAACGGTTACTGCTGCTAGAATCATTTGATGACTAAGTTGACAAGCCCTGCGTACGTTTCAACTTAGTAGGCCCACAGGTCAGCCTCCCAACCGGTGCGCCCCAGATGTCAGTGGGAGGAATCATTTTTTTCGCGTAATAAGGAGGCAGTTGATTGCGTGCGGCCAGGCCAGCGGAGGGAGTAGGGTGGGCCGGGGAAGCCTGCGCGGCATCACAGTGGGCCACAAGAGGAGGGAGCAGGCAGTCCCACCAGCGCTAGTTTAGACGCCTGGAGCAGGAAGATCAGAGATTGAAGAAGCACGTCGGCCGTTGGATGGACATCCAACAGTCACTTCTGCTAGAATCGTGTGTTCACTTACAAAGCCTTGCGTAAACAAGTCAGCCTCGAAATCTGTGGCGTGTACAACCCATTTGCTATTATTTTTATAATTTTTACTAATTTTCTAATTCATATGGAATTTATTGCAGCCCGTTTTCCATTTTTAGAATTGCTGGCCATTTTCTGGTCAGTACCAGGGTCAAAAAATTAACTAAACATGTGGGAAATTTTGAAAATTTGCAAATTTTTGCTGGGGAACGAAATATTCTTAATCCAAAAACTAATAGCCATACTAAAACAAATTTAAAAATAAATTAGTACTATGTCATGTTAAATCCAATGAAATACGTATAAGATATCAGTGAAGAACAAAAACAAAAAAAGAAACTTATATCCCATTTGCTATAATTTTTTTTGGAATTTTCAACCCCTTTTGATATTACTTTTAACAGACATTGACCATACTCTTAAGCCAGGCCGGAATGCATCCCTCCTCGTCTTGAAAGATTTGCAGCCCAGTAATTCGGAGAAAACAAATAGGCCTAGCTTGGGTATTCTTCAAAAAGAAATACTGGGCTACCTATTTTCCCAAAGAACTGGTGCATGAGCATTTAGCTTTATTTATTTATTTACTTATTTATGTTTATGGGACCATGAGCATGTACCTGGGCCGGATTCAGGTGAGAGCCTCCCTTCCAGTTAATTATGGGCTTCTCTATTGGGCCTTCATCAGTGGGTTGCATGTTATCAACAAGTGGAAAATGTGTTCCGTACAAAAAATAGTATGCGCTACGTACGGTACGGGGCACTAAAGGATCGAACCGTGCAACGACTTCCAAAACATTGTGTTTGTCGTTATAACAACACATTTATTCAACCAACAGACGAAATATACTACTGATTGTACATTGAAAACAGCAGCAGCAGCAACCAGGGCTGGGGGTGCAACAGAAGCAGTAAGCAGGCCAGAAGAGTGAAGACGCAGCTCTCTCTTCCAAACCAAACACCAACCATCATTACAAAAGGGCTACCAAAAAAGAACAAGTGTATGCATCAAACTAAATAAAGATCCTACTACACCAAGTGTACGCATCTAACTAACTGGCTCAGTTAGACGTTACTATTTATTAAGCTATGGAGATTGGCTGACGGCTTGAACCAAATGGGTGCCTGACGGGGGAAACTCCAGCCAGCAGGTCGAAGTCTGATACTTGCGACCCTCTCTCCTACTTTGGGCTGCAGAGCTTGGCGGCACATATCAGGGTATGGTGCATGCAGAGACGCATGGTACGCTGTGTACACACAGTTTTGCCTGATGAACGAAACCGCGCTGCCATCATGATCCTTGCCGTCGGTTATCTCCTGGTTAATCGGATAATTTAGTCTGACAAACAGAGAGCGTGTACCAAGGTTACTTACCAGCCTCCAGTCAAAAATTCCTGAAGGCCCAGAGAAGTTGGGATCCTGCTCAAAGACCTTGCAGTGACTGTGATTGTATTCCGCGAAACAACACGTCCGGTACATGCGAACGATCATCAATCTTTCGTCGTCGTCTGATCGAGCCAAGATCCACCTGCAACTGCCATGCCGCTTTTCTTTGAAAGGTTCTAGGATTAGGAAGGGTAGGGACACCAAGCGGCCTACAACATCATATCAGGTTGGAGTCAAATAAAAAAGGGCTCTTGATTTAGTCAATCTTAAGAACAACATGTTATGAGCATGAATATTTTTTCAGCAAGACAGTAATATAAGCAAGCCATCATGATATCATAGGAAAGTAACATACTGCTGTAACAACTGTTTGTAGCGATGACTGGAGTAGGCCAGCAATACGTCCAACCATAGAAGGAGTTGACAGCGTAAATGAAGCCCTTGTGTTCAATGGCATCAGAGAACCATGGAGGATGTATGATCCTGCGATGGACGTGCAGATTTATCCACTTACCGCAGTGACCTGTCAGATAGGCGAGACCGCGGTTGAAGAACGCAATTAGCCTGAAGTCTTTATAATTCACAGATCTTGTGGGCACTTGGCAGATTACAACCTTGAGCAAATCAAACTTGGTATCATGTTGGCTACTGTAAGATTCCGAGTATTCTGGGCCGCGGTGCCAAAGCAGTGCAGTGTTAATCGAAGGAAGGGGGATCAATCGCCGGGTGTAGACCTCCACGAGCATCCAGCTGCCGCGACCGTCGACGAGCACCATCCAAGACGTGTTCATGCCGACCCAGTACATACCGTTAATGTAGTTGAGGCTTACGGGGATCGGATCGCAGTCAAGGGGGTTGATGCTCGCCACCCTACGATCATTATGCTGCGTGACACGCCGTTTCTGAAGATCAGACGGCATCAGCAAGCAAGGAGCTGGCTTAAAAAGCTCCGGCCTGAGTGCTTTGAGTAAACGGTACAGCCCCGACGAGCACATGGCGAGCGGCATGGTATTGAGATTGTCCACACGCGAAACAATGAGCTTGATTATCTCTGTGGGGAGAGGATTCCAGCCACTCTTTCGGCGGACGCTGCTCGGTTCTGCCATTGTTAGCGGGGATGGAAGATTGGACGAGATTATGTGCGGACAAAGATGGAGAAGCGAATATGTGTTGCGGGAAGTGGACAGGTGATGATGACTACAGCACGCCGCTTGACTTACGAGACACATACCAGCCGCGTAGGGTCATGTCGATGCCAGACAACTTGCTTGAGTGATCACAGTACTGGTACTCCCTACAGTGCTATGCCCTAACTTGCTTGAGTAGAGTAGTAGAGTAGGACTCTACTCTACTACTAGCACCAGAGTAGTATATTCTAATCTAAAATAGTTACAAACTTCAATGCCCGAGCGTGGAACGACTACGAACCGTGCTCAAAGACCGTGTCTACGTGGTGTTTGGACATGGGCGACAACCTCAACGCCAACGGTGCTACTCCCGTTGCACCGTATGTGTTTCTGTCCTTCCTGTTCGAAATCGTGGTAGAATTCATGTTTCTACTCTATATCCTACTACTATGCTAGTCCACATGATTAGTTTCATCTCTGTTATAGCCGTCATGATTTATTTTGTGCTTATTCGGATTAAATCTCGTAGTAACTTGCTCATATATTCAACTGGCGCAACGTCCCCTACAGCCACTCCCTTTCATGGATGGCCTGGTCGATGCCTCCAAGGAGCCCTTCGTCCACTGCTATGAGTGCCCGATGCCGTTTTGTGGCTCGCCGGCGGACATGGTGCATCACCTCACGGATGCGTGCAGCGGTCACTGCTGGCCCTTGGCGGAGAACATCAAGTACGAGACGTGCTACCCATTCACCATGCCGGAGTCGTTGGAGGATCACCGCCGCCTGCTAGTCTCGGAGGAGGACGGTAGCATCTTCCTCTTGATCGTGGGCACCGGCAAGGCCCGCGCAGGCCGCCGCCCCGTCTCTGTAATGTGCGTCAGGGGCGACGCTGATGACGCTGACACTGACACGAGGCCGATGTACGGGTGTGTGGTCAGTGTTACTACCCCTCCGGGTCGCGTGGGCGGCGACACCGGCGTCATCGAACGGACTTGGACTCTGGGGAGATGGGACTATCCCGCCAATGTGGACTTGGAAAACCCATGGCCTCCTTTACCCGCCGACGCGGTGCACGGGGACTCCAAGGTGGTTCACCTGGAAGTACGCATTATCAATTTAAATGTTGATCATTAGTCTTCGCTCAATGTAATCCGCTGTCTAAGCATGTGGAGACTTCCATGCAGGATCTCGCTCTATTGGAGTATCGCGCATGAATAAAAGTGTATCCGTTTATGGTTTAGTCTAGAATCTTCCATGTATGAATTTTTACTACAGTACTGGTGAAAGACTTACGATGAACGATTTCTTACATCTCCTCTGCCCGCTTGCAAGTCATCCTGATTTAATCCCTCCGTCTAGGTGTATAAGGGCATGGTTAATATTACTTAATAGTATAGCCAACTGTTGACTATAAGAAAGTGCCATGTCATCTGTAGCCAACATGTATAACAATCAATACTCAAAAACTAATTCTTAAAGATCATTTCTTGCAAAGCACAATAAGTGTTATTTCTTCACAAGTTTTGGATGCAGGTTGAACAGTTGAACGCTTTTGTTTGCAAAAGATACCTTTTTATCTATTTCACCCAGATGTTTGTGAGCTCTAGAGATGAAATAATATCCGAAGAAACCTATCGATACCCGTTACACATGAGATGACCCCCACATCCTTTGTCAAAATAAACAACTCCCCGATCAATGCATTTCACTCTTCGGTGCAACGCACGGGCACCTTACTACTATAGATTAGTACGACCAAAAATTGAACTAACATTATATATAGTATGATAAATGCTGATGCATGTCACCTAAAATTATATCATTCAAAACTAATGTTCAAATACGAATCCAACGATATAGTTTTTGTTGACATGCACTAACATTTTGTCAGTTAAATCTTCAGTCAAATTCAATGGGGGACTAATAAACCACGACCGATGTAGTACAAGTGTAGAGGGCGGCACTGCACGGGAGTCTCACCTCTCACCCCGCTCGTGGCGCGGCAGTAAAGCCGTCATATCACAAAACCCAACCACTCCCAGTAATAAGTGGCCTGGTAAAATAAACGGACAAGCAACCATCACATCCCTCCGTCTTTTTTGCATTTCATCTCTCTGCATTTACTTTCTCCGGTTCATCTCGCACACTCGATCCCTAGCTACTACTCCTAGGGCCAGTTCTTTTGGCGGCTTCCCCAGCTTTTCCCTCAAGACTAGTCACAGTAGAGAGTAACAATAAGGCGCCTCACTCATTTATTTGGGCTTCTAAACTACTACTCCATCCTGGTTTATTCCTCATCATTGTAATTTGTGCTAAATTTTGACCAAAGATTTAACTGGTTTATTCCTCACCATTGTAATCCCTCCGTCTAGGTGTGTAAGTCATCTTACGAAAACTAAATAATCCCAAAACACTTAGGCGCGGTGCATTAACTTCTACCTCGTTTCTTGTTTCTTGACATATCAACCAATAAGAGATAAAGAGTGTGCATGCTTTCAATGACTTGAGATATCAAACACGACATGCAGTGGTTAGTTCATTGCATGCAATACTATTAATTAGCAAATAAACATTAATGTTTCTCGTTTTCTCCTCCTCCTTGGTCACGGTGCACAACCTAAGATGACTTACTCACCTAGACGGATGGAGTAGTGCATGTGACATGCACTAACATTTCATTAGTTAAATTTATGATCAAAATTTGACACAGATTATAATGGGGACCAATAAACCAGGACGGAGGTAGTAGTTAGAGCATGGTTAATAGTATAGCCAGCTGCTGGCTATAAGCCAGTGCCATGTCATCTACAGCCCATCTTATAGCCAACATGTACAATAATAGATCAAAAGAGTGTACTAGTTTTTTATTATGTGGCCCACTTCTCATTCTCACAAAGTGCCTAGGAGCACGTGCAAGAGCTGGCTCTTCACGAAGAGCCTGCTTACCTTCTCTCTCCTCTTCTCTATCCTTCAACTAAGCAGAAATATACTAGTTTATTTCTTATAGCCCGCTGACTCAGCTCTATTGTACTTGCTCTTATGGGATTACTAATCTAGAAGCCTAAAAGAACTGCCCCCTGGTACTCCTACTAGTAGTAGTACTCAAGTTGGAATTCCAATTGCACGACACAACTTGTTAGGCAAAAAATTCGATACAGGGTGTAGGAAGCGGTTTGGGAATTTGCATGCCTTTCCAACCAGTGAGATACTCCGTACAAAGTACGACAGAGAAATAACCAGAGAGAAGGAAGCTAAAAGTAAACAATCAAACGAGCATTTTTGCATTTGTTTTGCATTGAATCGTTTCACAAGCTTGACTAGTGTTGTTTTTCTACTTTTACAAAAACCGCATCGTAATGTTAAAACGTGCATTTGCACGTACATAAGTAATAGTAGTACTCCCTCCGTTTAGGTGTATAAGTCTTCCCTCCTTGGTCACGGTGCACAACCAAAGATGACTTATTGACCTGGACGGAGGGACTAGCACAGTCTGCAAGCATATATCGAGAGAGACGTGTAGTGCGATAGTATATAGTAAAGTTTGTGCTATATGCACGTACTTGCAAAATGCGTACGAATACACAAGGTTTCCAAACTTTCCCTTTTACATACTTAATTAAGGACGCTAAAAATTCCTGAATGTTCGGGATTTATCATTTGCGTCCCAAAACTAATGAGATCGCCTTACGGAACAAAAATTATACTCCTCCTAAAAGCCATGGCGCTCGCAGGAGCGCTTGCGGCGCGCCACGAGTGCCCTGGTGCGCGGCCGTTTCCCAGCGCGCCGACACAACGCCTCTTCCTCAGCCTCGCAACTCGCGAGGTGCTGATTGGCGGCTTGCCGGCGGGCGAGCGCGATCTCACCGGTGTGGTGATCCGGCGCCAACAGCTACTCCTCCTCGCTGGAAGCGTGCACCCGGTCCACGTACCGCCAAGCGTAGATGAGGCGCTTGGGCCCGACTGCACTCAGGGCGTCGGCGCGGGCGTCCTCCGTCACCCTCACGGCCCTCGCACGAGCCTTCTGCCAAAGAGCCAATTGCCTGACTCTCTCGGACGCGACATAGGCCTCCCAGGCAGCTTGTTCCGCGGTGCGCTTCTCTTCCTCGGCCTTCTTCTCCGCCTCTATTTTGGCGTGCTCTGCTGGAGGCAAAGCCTCCCACAAGGCGATAGTGTAACGCCCACGATGCGGCTATATCTCTCACGTGTCGAGGCATGACTTAGAGGCATAACCGCATTGTGGTTCTGTCGCAAGAAGGGTCATCTTCACACAATCCCATGTAATGAACAAGAATGGGATAAAGAATTGGCTTACAATCGCCACTTCACACAATACATAGTAAAATCATACATCATTCAAGATACACACATAGGTCCGACTACGGGACCAAAATAAAAGAAGACGACCCAACTGCTAGATCCCTGATCGTCCCAACTGGGCACCACTACTGATCAACAGGAAACGAAACAACACTACGAACAAGATCTTCATCGAGCTCCCACTTGAGCTCGGTTGCGTCACCTGCACTGGTATCATCGGCACCTGCAACTATTTTGGAAGTATCTGTGAGTCACGAGGACTCAGCAATCTCACACCCGCGAGATCAAGACTATTTAAGCTTATAGGAAAGGATGGGGTAATGAGGTGGAGCTGCAGCAGGCACTAAGCATATATGGTGGCTAACATACGCAAATAAGAGCGAGAAGAGGAGCAACGGAACGGTCGTCAACTAGTAATGATCAAGAAGTGATCCTGAACTCCTACCTACGTCAGACATAACCCAGAAACCGTGTTCACTTCCCGGATTCCGCCGAGAAGAGACCATCACGGCTACACACGCGGTTGATGTGTTTTAATTAAGGTCAAGTGTCAAGTTCTCTACAACCGGACATTAACAAATTCCCATCTGCCACATAACCGCGGGCACGGCTTCCGAAAGATAATACCCTGCAGGGGTGTCCCAACTTAGCCCATCATAAGACCTCACGGTCAACGAAGGATAAACCTTCTCCCAGGAAGACCCGATCAGTCTCGGAATCCCGGTTTACAAGACATTTCGACAATGGTAAAACAAGACCAGCAAAGCCGCCCGGATGTGCCGACAAATCCCGATAGGAGCTGCACATATCTCGTTCTCAGGGCACACCGGATGAGCAAGACGTCGGGTTGGCATAGACCCTGGTTGCCCAGGGGGCGCCGGACATCGCTCGGTTTGGACCAACACTCGAAGGAGAACTGGCCCGGGGGGTAAATAAAGATGACCCTTGAGTCTGCAGAACCCAAGGGAAAAAGGCTTAGGTAGGCGAATGGTAAAACTAAGGTTGGGCCTTGCTGGAGGAGTTTTATTCAAAGCGAACTGTCAAGGGGGTCCCATAAATCACCCAACCGCGTAAGGAACGCAAAATCAAGGAACATAACACCGGTATGACGGAAACTAGGGCTGCAAGAGTGGAACAAAACACCAGGCATAAGGCCGAGCCTTCCACCCTTTACCAAGTATATAGATGCATTAATTAAATAAGAGATATTGTGATATCCCAACATAAACATAATCCAACATGGAGCAATCTTCATCTACACCTGCATCTATCAACGCTATAAGAAGGGGCTGAGCAAAGCGGTAACATAGCCAAACAACGGTTTGCTAGGAAGGGTGAAAAGGTTAGAGGTTCATGGCAATTTGGGAGGCTTGATAAGCAAGTGGTAGGTAGCGCGACATAACAATAGAGCGGACAGCTAGCAAGCAAAGATAGAGGTGATTTCGAGGGTATGGTCATCTTGCCTGAGATCCCGCAAGGAAGAAGAACGAGTCCATGAAGAAGACAAGCAGACGTAGTCGAACGAATCCTCACAACTCCGGAACGAAACCAAAGGTAACGAGAGAAGCAACCCGGAAAGAAACAAACAACATAGTAAACAACCATCACAGAAACATGGCATGATGCACAATCAAGTATGATGCATGTCCGGTTTAATGAGGCATGGCATGGCAAAGTGCAACAAACAACACTACAAATTAAGTGGAGCTCAATATGCAACGAGTTGCATATTGACGAAACACCACATCAATTATTTAGTTCTCTCTCATTTATGTACCCAACAATATTAAATGTTGATTAACATGGCAAGAGGTGAGACATAAGTAAACTACACATTTTAGGCAATTTAAATGAGGCCGGAACAACAAACAACAATTCCGGAAAATCCTCATATGCATATTTTGGAATTGGTACTGTTCTGCCCTAAACACAATTTTAATGTTGTTATACAGCAAAATAAAATGCACCAAGTTAATCTATGCATTTTTCTACCCCATTTACGTATAAAGTTTAATAAAATCCAAGCTATGGTTATTTAGTTTTGAAATAAATCATTTTAACATGTTATTTGAGCAAATTTAATCAAACAGCATTTTAAACAATTTTAACATGGGTGAAAGTGGCATATAATTAAACTAGATGAAATTCTAGACATTTTTCATATATAAATTATTTTAATCCGATGCACGGTTAAAGAGTTATTATATGCATGAAGTTTTGGGGGTTTTCTGTAAATCTGTAAATCCTGGGATAAATGATTAAATCCGTCCAGAGGAAAAAAACACTATAGGGGCCGAAACTGGCTGGCCCAACAGAGCAGAAGGGCTGGAGGGGCTGCTCACCCATGGGCCACGGCCCGTTGCTGAAGCGGCTGGGCTGCGGCTGAGGCGCGCTCGAGCTGGGCCTGGGCCTGATCTGGAGGCGCGCTGCCCAGGCGTGGTCAAAGGAGAGACGAGGCGAGCAAGCTGCTGCTGCTCGTTTCTGAAGAACAGAAACAGCAGCAGGCGATGCAGAAGACGACGGCAGGGGTCCTGGCGACGGGGTCGGCGGGAACCGGCCGGAACGGGCGAAACGGAGCGCGGGGAGGCGCCGGGGTCCAAATCCGGCAAGGGGAGGCGCGGATCGGGGCTCGGTGCAGCGGCTTGACTCCTGCTCGTTGCAGAGGGAAGGAGAGGCCGGCGACGGTGGACTTGGTGAAGGCAGCGGCGAGACGGGACTTGGCGCAGGGCCTTGGGGCTCCGGCGAGTTGAGGAGGTCCGGCAACGACGGGGAGGTCGGGACCCGACGGATCCGAGGCCAGGGCGGCGACGTCGGATGTTGACGAGGCGGGCAGTAATTGAAGCTTCGAACGACCAAGGCTCCTGTGCGAAGAACACACAGTTGAGAGAGAGGTCAGAGAGAGTTGGAGAGAAGAATGCAAGGAGGGAGAAGAGAAGAGATGGGCGCGAGGCTCATCTGATGGTCAACAATGACGACGCAGGACAGCGTCGGGCACGGGGTTGGGGTCCGGCAAATGGCGCAGGGCCTTGGCGCGGGGCGGGGCATGGCGGAGCTCCTCTCCTCCGGATCGAACAGGAAGGAGAAGGCAGCAGGGCGATGGCGTCTGACGAGGCCGGTCGAAGACGTCGGCCTCAGGCAAGGGAGCTTGGCCTCCTGGATCAAGAGGGGGCGCAGGAACTCGGGCGCCGTGGTGCTCTGCTCCCCGGCGAGCTCAGGCGAGGCAAAGGGGATCCACGAGCGTGTGGAGCTGCTACTACGGGTGTGAGGAAAAAACAGAGGAGGCCGAGGGCGCTCCTGCGGGGATGGGGCTGCTCTGGTTGGGGTGGAACTTGGGCGACGACGAGGGAATTGGTCTGGTTGGAAATTCGAGGGAGGATTTTGGATCGGGGAAGAACCCGAGGCTGGAGGAGACAACAGGAGTGGCGGCGTGAGGAGGATGGGACATCTCCCTAGATTTTAGAGTTTGTCAGGTTATATAGCATGTAGATTAGTTTAGGGGCTATTCGGGCCCTCTGATTAAAATTGAGCAGTCGAGAAAAATAGGCTAGGAAGTCCAAATAAGAAAACGGAGATGTTTTGTAGATGTTAGGGGATGATCCGGATCCAACGGTAACAACAAACCGGGTCGGGTACGGGACAACTTTCGGACGCGCGGGAGGGGATCGCGGGCTGACGAGAGAGGTTAGTTGGTTTGACAAGAGGGAACAGAAAACACGGTTGGTCTCGGAACGGTCAACGAAAGCAAGGGGGACGCGGCAACTACTAGCAGATGCAAGTTTGAAAAACATGACGGCAACGGAGTGCCGATGCAATGCAAATGATGCGATTATGAATGCAACACAGAAATAAAACACAGCTGACTCGCAAAACAAGGAAGGCAATCAGAGCGTCGGTCTCGGGGCGTTACAACACTCCACCACTACAAGAGGATCTCGTCCCGAGATCTAGGATGGCACCAGAGAGAAACGGAAGGGGAATAGGTAAAACAAATTTCTTCTTGACAAACGAGTGAAACCAAAGAACCTTTAGAGATTGAACGAACGAAAAGAGAGAATACAAGGGAGATGAACGAGATTGAAAACACTCCGTTATCAAAGAGAAACAAGGAACATTGCGAGAACCTTTGTAGCTGAAGAATATGAAACAAGAGCTTAACGAATCAAAAGGAATATGAAAGCACACCGGTAGAAAAGAGACACAAGGAACACCATGAGAACCTTGAGGTTAAGTGACAGAATAGATATTTAAACCACTCCGGTTAAAACAAGATAGAGAAGGAATAAGAATGATATAATTTGGGCAGCACTACGACTGTAAATGGAAGGAATTGAACATGATCTTGACAAGATGAGAGGATAGTCGATGAAATTACCAACACATTGCCTCCGGAACTAATGAAAGAATGGCACAAGGGGTAAGAAAGATTTCAGACAGCACTCCGGTTGAGGAAGGAGACAAAACTTGACAGAATGGGAAGAACTTGAAAAGAGGGCACGACACTCCAGTTGAGAATGGATAGGCACGAAAAGAACACGGTCCTCACAAACCGAGAAGATGAGTGAAGAGAGCAACATCACAATGCCTCCGGAAGAAAAATAGAAGATAGATCATTAGAATAAAGGAATGGAGAAGAAAATGACAACTTCTGCCACAAATGAATTTGGAAAGTATCCTTGCAAGAAGGTTAGAACGGAGTTGTTGGAAAAAACCAACAACGAAAAGAATAAGCTTGTAGTGGGCTTATGGAAACACTTCGAAAACTTGAGGTGAAATTTTGCAACTAACGAAAAACCACAGATTGGATTTATATGAACAAGGAGACGAGAAACTTATTTCACCGGGAGGACAAATGAAGAACTTGGGTCATTTATAAGCACCATAAATAGCAACAATCCTTAGGGAAAGCTTTAGGTGAAATATAACCCAAGATAACCCCAATGAAGAGATTGATGGATTTAAAATACCTCATTCTTGACAACATGTGAATCATGAAGCATGAAGGGAAATTGTCAAGAATGACATAACACCACCTCAAAAGATAAGGTAGAAAGAATTGCACTTCGGAATGCAAGAATGCTTGAGCTCCAACAAGAATCTTGAAGAACACTTCGAGAATGAATTAAATCCTTGATGAACCACCATGTATAGCCTCCATGAAGAACTCCGGTAATAAAAGAATGATCAAACGAAATGGAAAGTTGAAAAGAACCCCGGGAGAAGCCTTGCAATGATTAGATGAAGCTTTGAAATGATATAATTGAAATAACTTGAAGCTCCGGAAAGAAAAGATGAACAACTTGGAGCCGAAAATTTGATATCATGAACGAACTCCGAAAGAAGGAATTAATCACTTGGAGGAAACAAGAATAAGAATTACATTACGCGTATCCTTCACCAATTTAGATTGATGACAAGCAACGGATTTGGCATACTACTTATTCTCGTAGAAAGGATTAAGATAGATATTGCGCAAACTTGTGAAGGTCTTCATCGAACCACCGGTAGGATTGAAACAACGAATAAATTGATATGATAACGAAGGGAGAGAAAATCTTGAACGAACCACCGCGAGAATTGAAAACAATTGAAGAAAAGAGGACGAAACACCGTAAGAATTAAAGAACGCGCGAAAATACTCGAGGGAAATGGCGCAAGGCCTTGGCGCGGGGCGGGGCATGGCGGAGCTCCTCTCCTCCGGATCGAACAGGAAGGAGAAGGCAGCAGGGCGATGGCGTCTGACGAGGCCGGTCAAAGACGGCGGCCTCAGGCAAGGGAGCTCGGCCTCCTGGATCAAGAGGGGGCGCAGGAACTCGGGCGCCGTGGTGCTCTGCTCCCAGGCGAGCTCAGGCGAGGCAAAGGGGATCCACGGGCGTGTGGAGCTGCTACTACGGGTGCGAGGAAAAAACAGAGGAGACCGAGGGCGCTCCTGCAAGGATGGGGCTGCTCAGGTTGGGGTGGAACTTGGGCGACGACGAGGGAATTGGTCCGGTTGGAAATTCGAGGGAGGATTTTGGATCGGGGAAGAACCCGAGGCGGGAGGAGACAACAGGAGTGGCGGCACGAGGAGGATGGGACATCTCTCTAGATTTTAGGGTTTGTCTGGTTATATAGCAGGTAGATTAGTTTAGGGGCTATTCGGGCCCTCTGATTAAAATTGAGCGGTCGAGAGAAATAGGCTAGGAACTCCAAATAAGAAAACGGAGATGTTTTGTAGATGTTAGGGGATGATCCGGACCCAACGGTAACAACAAACCAGGTCGGGTACGGGACAACTTTCGGACGCGCGGGAGGGGATTGCGGGCTGACGACAGAGGTTAGTTGGTTTGACAAGAGGGAACCGAAAACACGGTTGGTCTCGGAACGGTCAACGAAAGCAAGGGGGAACACGGCAACTACTAGATGATGCAAGTTTGAAAAACATGACGGCAACGGAGTGCCGATGCAATGCAAATGATGCGATGATGAATGCAACACAGAAATAAAACACAGCTGACTCGCAAAACAAGGAAGGCAATCGGAGCGTCGGTCTCGGGGCGTTACAGACATCCATTTCTTTCCAAAGCTCCTCAAGGCTGGGGGGCTCGATGGGCGGCACGGCGTTCTCCTCGTAGCGGGTAGCCGACGCGTCCTCCGGTGCGCGTGCTGGTGAGATTGGGAACGCCGACGCGTCCACCTCGACGTGTCGCGGTGAGGAGCGGAACGCCGACGCGTCCTCCCGGACTAGTGGCGGCGAGGAACGGAACGGCGACGCGTCGCGGCGAGGAACGGAACACCGACGCGTCCTCCTCTACTAGTGGCGGCGAGGAACGGAACGGCGACGCGTCGTGTAGCGGCAAGGAGCGGAACACCGACGCGTCCTCCTCGACTAGTGGCGGCGAGGAACGAAACGGCGACGCGTGACCGTCCGCGCGATGCAGCGAGGGGTCCTAGGGCTCGGGAGGGGCGATGCCATGGTGGTCGATGTGAGAGGGAGGGGGAGGAGATAGCGATGAACGTGAACGTGAGGGGGAGGAGATAGCGATGTCGTGGGAGGCGCAGTATTTATAGCGAGCAATGGCACACCTACGTAAGATATGGACTGAGTTGCACTGACTTAACTGCAGGTCCAGTTGCGTCACTGACATGTGGGCCAGACCCCTGTTGGGCCCATATGTCAGTGACCCATTGCACCTGCAGTTAAGTAACAGCTACGTGGGCATATTTGTTGGAGTAAATTACGGGGGAGCGAAGGGGTGGAAATATTGCTGGTCACAACGGATTGGACGAGCGTGGGAGGAGGAGAGTCATGCATGCAGATTTTTTCACACGGGGTGGAGTGGTGGGACCGCCGGAGGGAGAAGGAGAGTTTGGCAGGCATATTGTTTCCACACATGGAGAGGAAAATATTTGGAGACGAACGGGCTTCCTGCAGGTATGGGGAACGGTGCATAATAAGTCATCTTGCATGCCGGGCTAGGTATAGTCTCATGTCATTAAAAACATACACGCCCCACACATGTTCATATTTCAAGGTGCACTAAATTATTGCATGCGATGATTAAGGCTGGCCATAATGGTGGTATCTTAGCTGGTATCATGCACACGGGAATAGCAAGCATGCTGATGTGACAAAGAATTAAAGAAGAGAGGGGGGTTAGAGTAACTACTGTTCATGCATGCATTGGTAAACACATTTTTTTGTGAAGAACGACAACACTAGTTGAGTACTTTTGCAGACTTCAAAAACTATTCCACCGCCTCTACTATCTTGCTAAGAGTAGGTGAAATTTTTGAATCGTGCCCTTTAAACTAGAAGGGAGGTAGTGGTACTCTAAGGCTGGTCATAGTGGGGAGTAACTTAGACTAGTAACATGCATATGTTACTAGTCTATGTTACTACCTCTATAGTGCATAGTATCATAGATTAGTATCATAGGTGGTCTCATTTATTGCCATGCATGACACATAGTAGCATCACATTTATTATGTTACGGTATCTACCTATGTTACTATAATCATCTCTCTCTTATACTCATTATAATCAGTATTGTAGATATTGATATTTTTAGTATAAATTTGTTCATGGGATTTCATTGATGCCTGTCAAAGCGTGGAGGAAGCGGAGCTTAGGGCTTGCATTGTTGGTCTCTACATAGGTATTTCTCTTCAGAATCCTGTAATTTTAGAGACTGATTGCGCTTTTGTGGTACGTCTCTTGCATCGGGGGACTATGACAGGTCTACTATGCGTGACCTGAAGATGAAAGCGTTGAGCGTCTCGAATTTGATCAACAATCTTCAATTGTCAAAGATTAGCCGTTCGGCCAATAAGGTGGCACACTTAATCGCTAAGTATAGCTTTGACAATAGATTAGATGGTATTCTTGTAAATAACGTACCGCCCTGTGTGGTGAATATTGTATCGAATGAGTGTACTGGTGTGGCTGGTTAATTAATATAAGGTGGTGTTCAAAAAAAGTATAAATTTGGTCAAACACTTTGCAAACGGTTGGCGGGAGTAAAAAGGACCAGAGGGAGTAACATGCATGCGGAGTAGGCAAAAAAATTGCTTGTCTAAAAAAAAGGCAAAAAAATTTGCTCATTTATAGCCGGTTGAAGTCTCAAAGGGCGTGACCGCGCGAGGGAGGCGAAGGTCGTGGGAGGCGCGATGTTTGACAGAATTAAGTGAAGTTACATCCACGCGCCGACATGGCGTGCGAACAGGCAGAAGCTATACCGTCAGGCCTAGGATATGGGTCTAGGAGACATGACATCTAGTGGGTCCCGCATAGTTCTCGAGAACTCTTTGGGGGCTTGCAGCCGTTTATCCATCGGGCAAGCCAGCAACCCCACGCTGTTCGCACGCCCTACTCGTCCCCGTCTTCTACCTTACAACAGTTCGCTCCTAGTCGTCCTGTCCTTTCACATTAGTTCGCTCCTAGTTTTTTTTGCGGGGTACAACAGTTCAACTTCTCCTAACCCTCCTCCAAAATCCATGGCCTCCCAAATCTCCATGGTCGTCGCTGAGTACCAGGTTAGAGCCATCACCGGCGATCAGTTCATCGTCATCTACACACGTGGATCCGAGACGGTGAAAGCATGGCTTGCTCGCTTCCTACGCATGTTCAACAGTTCAACGAATGAGTGGGTCGCTGGGCTAGATGTTGAGTACACCACAGTCCTGGGACGAGAGAAGGATCTAAGGACGAAGAGAGGAAGAAGCCCGCCGTGATCCAGGTTTGAGTACATAATGTTTGCTTGGTCTACCACATATGCCATGCCGACGTTGAGTGCCAGGATTTTAAGAACTTCCTCAAGGACAAAAGAGTGAAATTCGTTACTGTAGGCTTTAAGAACGACAGGGATGTCCTGCGTCGGATAGGTCTCGTTGTAGGCCAGCCCTTCGATCTCCAGAAGGCAAGCCTGGTGTCCTCCTCTCAACCTTCAATGCTGACCCTGGCAGCAGCCATGATTGATCCTTCGTACGCTAAACTGAAGAAATCTCATCACGAGTTTCATCATGCATGGGAGTCGAAGACATTAGATGAAGATCACATCTTGTACGCAGCAATGGATGCCTACCTTTGTTTAAATATCTACAAGGGTTGGATGAAGAAGCAGAGCCCAGTGTCCGGTTCAACCAAAGAAGCGTCGGCGAAGAGGAAGAGGAAGAGGGACGAGGACGAAGTCGAGGACATGGACTCGGACTCCGAGTAGGTGGCAGTGCCGTCGCTCATGTTGGTTCTACTGCAGTGTCAAGCGGACTAGTTGCTTAGTTTATTTTCAAGGGTGTGTTGTGCTGACGCCCCAGGAGAACTATGTTTATGTTCTTTCTCGTTATTTGAACTCTTTAGTACATACAGTAGTACTAGTACTATGTCTTACTACTGTTCTTCTTGCGGTTGGTACTACTGCTCGTATCTTCGTGTTCATACTATACTTAATACGTTCGTACTAGTAGTATAATTTGGGTCAGTCGATTTGTGAAAGAAGTTCGACGGAGCGAAGGAAGAAGACGGCAGAAGAGGTGGAAGAAGCCCTTCTAGCCATCCATGTTGCATCAAACGGCTCACATGAGTCGACTGACCCAAATTTCTCCTTCAGATTGCAGGATCCACGTGGTATTCAAGGTCTCGAAGGTAGATTCCGCGTCCGCAGCCGGTTTGCGGGCACGACGCGCGCGCGACCGGTTTCCGCCGCGACAGCCACCATGCGTGCCTCCTCCGCGCGGGCCGAGACGACAATGACACGCTAGTTCCTCCTCGCCGGCGTGCTGGAGCATGCGCTCGTCCTCCTCTTCGTACGGTGCGTGCATAGACGCGGCTCCACCAGCTGCTCGCGTGCTTGGCAGTGCGGCGGCATCGCGAGGAGGGACTGCAGACGACGTGAGCGGGCGAGCCTTCGGCTTCATGGCACAGGGATGGCGGCGACACGGCGGTGATGGGCGGGAAATTGTTGGCCGGTGCAGGCGGGCGCCGGCATGCGCAATGGCGCCCGCGGCATATTGATGAGTGCGCGTGTGGGAGCTTACTTTAGTTTTATATATAATGTTGGTCAAACTTAAAAGAAAACTGTACTAGTACACGTAAACATTAGACTTAGGCAGCGCTTTTACTAGTTAGTACCACAGCCACGATACGGAATCTTGTGCAAGCGCGTGAACCGCGGCCGCGCGGTCGATCGAACGGTGCGTTACCGTGTCGCGCTCGAAGGACATCCACCGAACCTTTTTGTGTGTGTGAAAACAATCCTCGAATATTACTCAACTTTTTTTTCCTATGGAAGTTCTTGATGCTGCAATATTTCCATATATTTGAATTTAGCTCCAGTTCGTGTTTATTTGGATTTGGACATTTTAGGTGCGCCCTAGTTTTTTTTAATACTGATTTTGTGTGTGTGACTGAGAGAGAACGTGTGTATGTGTCCATATGTGTGTTGTGGCAGAAGGACAATGTGGAGATGGTGTGCGTGTGATACAGACATAGAGAGGTCTGAATGTGCAAATGATCATGCATGAGTGAGACATAGACAGATGCCGATACGTTGTGTATACATGAGAGAACGGTCTTCTAGTTTACTTTGTGTGTGTGTGTGTATGTGAGTTTGAGCATGTTGTGAAGTACTATAGACCTTGTATACATCTTGGGATTCGACAATGATTGTAACTATTGAATTGTATAGACCATTACATTCGAAGTCAATAGCCTAATATATTTATTTCACAATTTCAACAAATAATTAGTTCACTACAAACTAAGAAAACAAATGTGTACTCCCTCGTTTTTATTTAAGTCCGCGTATTAGCATTGTTCAAAGTGAAGTTTTGTAAACTCTGAGAAAGCTTATAACAAAAAATATTAACATATACAATAACAAATAAATACCATTAGATTCATTATTGAATGTACTTTCACATCATACATATTTGTTATGGTAAATGTTTATATTTTTCTATAAACTTGGTCAAACTTTAGGAAGTTTGACTTCGGTCAAACCTAATATGCAGAGTTTACTACTACTACTCGCTAGTTGCTTAGCCAAATCACTCAACACGCCACATGGGGAGTCCAGTGTCACAAAATTTTGAGGTCGGCGGGAAAATCTCCCGCGACCCTGATTCGAGCAGTGGGAAGTTACCATCATAGCCTTCGGAACAGGCCTACGGATGACGCTTGGTAGGGGGCTGTTTTCGTAACTTTAGGTTCACCCTACCCAGCCAACCCCACCCCGGCACCTAGAGTAGTACACTTGACTACTCCCCATTTTCTATCCCCACCGCAAAATAGACTTCTCCACGGCATCGCAGCCTTCGTGCTCCTCCCCTTTACATCGGCGCACTCGTCCACCGCAGCGCATCTGCCTCATCGACGACCTCGTACGCCGCACTGGAGCCGGTCCACCGTCTTCGTCGTACACGGAGCCTCTTCCCCGGCATCGTCTTCCACGGTCTCGGATCTGCTTCCCGGAAGTCGACGCCAAGCGCAGAAGTACCACCGTCGTGGACAATGAACTGACTCCCGTTGCCGACCATGACTCACAGAGGCCGCCACGACCATCGTTCTCCTCCTCGATTGGTAATGTGTGTATTGAATCACTTAGCAATACATGTGCAGTTCCAATTTTGTTCATACTACCCTTCAAATTTCCTGGGTGCTATTGTTCCCGTAAAAGTAATTGGTTATAGCCTCCATTGTCCAACAGAATATCAGCTTGTAATTGTGCGTCGCTCCTGTATCGCGCTGTGCTTGGGTGGGTTTTTCATCTGCAACCAGTAGTGTGGCAAATGATGGAAAGGTTTTTAGAACTAGCAAGATGCCCATGCCTTGCACGCATCAAGATGCATTTGTATGAGTAGTTTATCTTGTGGGAGAAAAGGATGAACGAGGGAAGGCCTTATTTGGAAATCTGGAGAGGGGTATGGGTATCTTTTTGCAAAATTCCCATTTGTTTCCTTCCTATCTGTCAGATATAAATCGGACGGCCTATATGGCAAGAAAAAAAGTATAGAGAAAAAAAGTAGACGGTAAAGGAAGTAGAGATAAATATTAAATATTAAATAAATATAACAGTAGAGAAGAGAGTAGAGATAGCAGAGACGTCGGGAAAGGATCGCGCGCGCGGGAAAAGGCGGCCGGGCGTGCGCTAGTTTTGGCGTGCGGCGTCCGGCATGCTTTATAAAATCCAACGCCCTCCCACCGCTCTGTGCCTTGCCACCGCTCTCTCCCTGCTCTGTGCCTCGCCACCGCTCTCTCCCCGCTCTTTTTCGCCTCGCCGCCGCCGCGCCACCATGCCGCCGCGTTGCCGGGAAACTTGGGGATACCGCGGCGTCCGCACACGCCCCTCCGGCGGCTTCTCCGCCGAGATCCGGTTCCGCGGGATGCGCGTCGGCCTCGGCAATTTCGACACCGCCAACAAGGCCGCCCGCGCGTACGACGCGGCAGTGTGGCGCCTCCGGCGGCCTCATAGAACATTGAACTTCCCCAACGTGTCGACGCGGGAGCGGGCGCAGGAGCTCGCGCCTCTGCCGCGGCTTAGCACCGACGAGGATCATCGCGACAACCGGAGGCGGGAGCACCGTCTCGGCATCGCTGAGATGGACGAGGAAGCCATGGCGCTATGGCGCCAACACTTCCCGCAGGACATCATCAAAGAGCGCGAGTTCTACGCGCAAAGGAGGGCGGAGAGGGATAAGAGGAGGGCGGAGCGAGCCGCCTATCGCGAGGACAAGCGTAGGCGAAAAGCGGACGCTCAATTCAACATGAGTCTAGGAGCAGCGTCGCCCTGGGAGTCCGACGATGATCGGTATCTTCATGCCTACAATCAGACGTCGGAGGAGGACATCACCGAGGAGGAGTCGGACGACGAGGAGTAGTTGAATTATCTTTTTTTATCTATCTATGCTGAGAACTATCCTCTACTCTCTAGTATCTACTTCTCGATCTCAGCACTGTAAACGCTTTTTTAAAGCGCCGTGCGTTGCGATTCTGTTGGAGATGCTCTAACATGGCAGATGAGTGCTTTAATGTTGCCCACAAGATGCGCGAGTATTACTAGTAGTATATTTTTCTTGCCATGTTGAGATTTTAAAACCACAAGTGCGAACATGCAGAGGAGCAATGAAGACCAAACACGGGATATTCGGGACATCTTCAAGGAGCGTGGCAAGTTAAAGAGGAGCTGCACCAAACCTGTAAAACGAGCTTTGGTAAGTAAGAGCCTTTCAATTACTTTCGTGTAGCCTCGTGTTCTTTGATGTGTATATATTGTAGTTTCTGTTTCTCTTAAGCGTGGTGTTCTTCGATGTGTAATAAGAAGAGTCTTAATCGTCCTAATGCTTTCATTTTTAGCTTGATGTAGGAAGTGGGTGTTCTCACCTTGTAGTCTTTTTTTCCCTTTTGAATTCACTTCTCCGAATTCTGTTTATCTGGCTTCTACTAAATGGATCTAGGTTGCTCTGAGTATTGATCTAAAAAAGAAGTAACTTCATGTCAGGATGCAGTTCCTGCGAGGAGGGAAGTATGGTCAACCTCGAGATCATGTTTCCAAAATGAGGCTAGATTGCACACAAGGTGTCAGTTCCCTAATTATGCTGGATTAGACACAAGGTGCAAATTCCTAGATGATGCTGGATTACACACAAGCCAGGTGGAGTCGTCAGCTGTTCGTGTCCTCGTGGCATTAGTAAAGGCTGAAAGAAAGCATGCAGCAGCCCTTGAGAATGTAGCTAAGTTCCTGAAGAAGCGAAAAGAGCAATCAGATGCTCTCTTCACCCAAGCCAAAGAAGAGATGGAAGAAGCCAGAAATAAGCTAGAAGAGGCAGAGCAGGCTAGGCGTCTCCTACTATCTAAAACTGTTGTCAATACAAAATTTCCTTCATAATAGCTAGGTTCAAATGTTTATCCAGTCAGCATGCCTATTGTGATGTTCGTGCATCTACTGATGTGGCACAAAATGTTTTTTCGGGTCATGTAATAACAGCAATTACTTTCCAAACAATAACAGACGAAGCATTGGACACGGTATAGTTCACGCGCAAGCCCGACATTCAAGTTCAACTTCCACATCAAACTCATGTTCATAGATATCTGCACATTCATACATAATGTCCACAACCATGATTCACTTCAAAGCCAAAAAAATGTGAGGAGAGTTATAAATAAACAAAATCCTCTACTAGTTCCTTCTACCAGTGCGAGCACAACAAGTCAAGACCATGCGTAAATTAATCATATTTTAGTCATTTTTTGTGTTCTAAAATGCCTGCCGGCTCGTGGAAGGACATGTTGCCGGCACACGTGCGGATTCAATGAAGGCAGGCGGGGCAGTCTTAAGCTGGTTGCACGCGGCGAGGAGGCGTGCTCAGCCGGGCCTGCAGCGAGTGTGGCCCTCTTGGCCGGCGCGCCGGTTCAATGCCTGCGCTATGAGAGGTCGCGTCCATGTCAGAGCAATCACTCCCTCCAGTACTTTTTTGTTTGGGTATAACAAAATCTCGTTTTCCATTCACATTTTACAAGTAAAATTCGTGGACAAACTTTGACCCAAAGTACGATGGGGACTAGTAAACCAGAATGGAGGTAGTAGTTTTTTTAATCAAAGAAGGGTTTCCCCTTCCGATTTTCATTACTGAAAACCAGCATCTAAATCTAAACCATAGTATTTGCCCTAGAACTACCAGGTTCAACATCTCGCAACATAAACCCATACAACCTCCATCGCAAAAAAAAAACCATACAACCATATGCCAAGGAGGTACGTAGTACTATGAATTCCATTTTCACTCCATACCAATCGTTCTAAAAACTACTTACTACTTATAACGCGCCATTGAAAATCGGAACTCTTAACCCCGCTAAAAAAACGATATTTTAAACGTGGCTACTCGATCTGTGGCAACTGGCGAGCCACCGCGCTCCAAGTCGTTCACCTGTGGTCCCGACCATCAACTCCTACGGATCAAATTATCACGCGAGCTGACTATTCCTACAAAGGTGCTCCACCACGTACCCGGTACCCGCGAATGCAGCAATCGTGCACCTAGGGTTTTAGGGTTTATTTGTTAACGTCGCCTTTACGTAACACTCATGTGTGCGAGACAGCGAGAGGCTGACTGCGTGCGTGCGCCTCTTCTCTTCGTATATGTACTCCACCGTTTGTCTGGTGTCCAAAAAATTATAATAACTACTAGCAATGTGCCAATGCGTTGCCACATGATCAAAGTAGATTAATACATATTCACCGATTTGATAGAAAAAAGTCTAGTTTTGAAATACATATATCACTAAAAATATGTTATGTTTCACTCAAAATATATTCCTTTGGCGGTTTTGATGAGATAAGGGAAGAATGTTGTTGGTTTCAAGATTCGAGAAGTGGTATATGTCTAATTTCTACTCTTACTAGCAAGATGCCCGTGCGTTGCACGGAACATCAAGATCTTGTGGGAGAAAAGGATGAACGAGGCAAGGCCTTATCTGCAAATGTGGTGAAGAGTGCGAGTAAATTGCCATATTTTCCTTCCTATCCGTCAGATATAAATCGGACGACCTACATTGCAGGATGGCAGGCCCACCATCATCACCAACTCTATTTTTTATCCCTACTCTTATAAAAAGTATTGTCGGTGATGATGATGTGCCTGCCATCCTGCAATATAGGCCGTCCGATCTATATCTGACGGATAGGAAGGAAACTATGGCAATTTTGCAAAAAGATACCCACACCCCTCTCCACATTTGCAAATAAGGCCTTCCCTCGTTCATCCTTTTCCCCCACAAGATAAACTACTCAAACAAATGCATCTTGATGTTCCGTGCAACGCATGGGCATCTTGCTAGTTGTTGCAAAAAGCCCATGTGTGTGTGAGAGAGAGGGAGAGTGGAGGAGGACGGAGTGCATGTGTGACAAAGACACAAGGAGTGTGTGTGCGATAGGTATCAGCTTAAAATGATGCGATAGTGTGTGTGTGCACGATCGAGAGGGCGTGTCTCAAGAAGGGAAGAAAAATCTACATAGATACAAGGAGTGGGAGAGAGACATGTATGCGATGGTGGAAGCACGAGTGTTCGAGTGTATCAACCTATCTAGAGGCTAGCTAGTCGATAAATGTTTGTGAGAGAAATACGAGTTGGGGTGCGAAAGCGAGAGTTTTGTGTGCGTGAGAGAGATACGGTAGTCGGGAAGGGGAGTGGAAGCAGGAGTTGTGTGTGTGTGTGTCTGTGTGTGAGAGAGAGGAGACGGTAGTCGGGGTTGTCTGATCGGTAAACAAATGAATAATGTCAGTCTGGGATGGAGACGAAAAGGAGACCGCAACAAATGTTGTGTCTACAGGAGAGAGAGAGAGTAATTTTAGTGGTATGAGTCATATGTAGAGACATATAGGGTGTGTGAGAGAATCCCATAGAGAGAAAGACAAAGTGGAAGACGAGTGGAGACTGTGTGTGTGGCGGTGAAAAAGAAAGCTTAGGTACCGAGTGATACCAGAGAACAGTAGAGACATGAGAGATAATGAAAACCATGTAATGTATAATGATAGGGAGAGTGTGACACTTCTCAAGGGAGACGTCGAGAGACCATGTTTGCGAGGATAGGAGAAACATGAAGTGAGCGTGCGGGTGAGCTGGAGAAAAGAGAGTGATAGCTACCTGAAGGAGCATGCATGCGAGAGAGATGGGCGTGAAAGGAGTGAACAAAAAAGGGATTCAAATATTTGAATTCGAGATGATGATACATGTAATCCATACTCGAACCAAAATTGATCTATCAAACATGCATACTCATATGAATTCACGCACATCTATGTTATTTAATATGTAGATATTACTGATCCATACATTTTAGTAGAACATAATTTGGTTAAATTTTTTCGAATTCAACCTTAAGATTTCGAGATCGTTGTATTTGTAAATCATATTATACATATAAAGGAGCAGAATTCTTTGTTGTGCTTTTGAAAGTATATATAAAAAATGATGTATATAGAATGTAATTCCAATTGAAAATGGATCCCGCCCGAAAAAATAGAATACAAACGGGATTCGAATTGAGTTGGCACGGTAAACGTGCACTCTGCAAAATTTGAACGAAGCGGGGAAAGTCGCAGTAACTGCCCGAAACCAAAATCTGCGAGATGGAAATCACTACTGCCTATCCCTGTCACGCAAAGCCTATCTGCTGGATTTCTATAGGTTTTGATAGGGGTAGGTTTGTAATTTCACCCAAACGTGACGTAACCGCCTCTCACCCGGATTCATACACGATGGGCGCCAAAACACAGTGTGTCCTCGGCCGAAATCGACTCCCTCCCAGATTCATATTCATACACTGAAAATGATGTATATAGAATCTTGTCAAAACCGGCGGATCTCGGGTAGGGGGTCCCGAACTGTGCGTCTAAGGCGGATGGTAACAGGAGGCGGGGAACACAATGTTTACCCAGGTTCGGGCCCTCTCGATGGAGGTAATACCCTACTTCCTGCTTGATTGATCTTGATGATATGAGTATTACAAGAGTTGATCTACCACGAGACCGTAGAGGCTAAACCCTAGAAGCTAGCCTATGGTATGATTGTTGTTGTCCTACGGACTAAACCCTCCGGTTTATATAGACACCGGAGGGGGCTAGGGTTATACAGAGTCGGTTACAAGGGAGGAGATCTACATATCCGAATTGCCAAGCTTGCCTTCCACGCAAAGGAGAGTCCCATCCGGACATGGGACGAAGTCTTCAATCTTGTATCTTCATAGTCCAACAGTCCGGCCAAAGTATATAGTCCGGTGAGGGAGTCCTGGATTGGGGGGTCCTCGGACAGCCGGACGGTATCCTTTGGCCGGACTGTTGGACTATGAAGATACAAGATTGAAGACTTCGACCCGTGTCCGGATGGAACTCTCCTTGGCGTGGAAGGCAAGCTTGGCAATACGGATATGTAGATCTCCTCCCTTGTAACCGACTCTGTGTAACCCTAGCCCCCTCCGGTGTCTATATAAACCGGAGGGTTTAGTCCGTAGGACAACAACAATCATACCATAGGCTAGCTTCTAGGGTTTAGCCTCTACGATCTCGTGGTAGATCAACTCTTCTAATACTCATATCATCAAGATCAATCAAGCAGGAAGTAGGGTATTACCTCTATCGAGAGGGCCCGAACCTGGGTAAAATCGTGTCCCCCGCCTCCTGTTACCATCCGCCTTAGTCGCACAGTTCGGGACCCCCTACCCGAGATCCGCCGGTTTTGACACCGACATTGGTGCTTTCATTGAGAGTTCCACTGTGCCGTCATCGTAAGGCTAGATGGCTCCTTCGATCACCGGCAACGATGCAATCCAGGGTGAGGTTTTCTCCTCGGACAGATCTTCGTATTCGGCGGCTTCGTACTACGGGCCAACTCACTTGGCCATCTAGAGCAGATCGAGAGCTACGCCCCTGGCCATCAGGTCAGGTTTGGAAACTTGAACTATACTGCCGACATCCGCGGAGACTTGATCTTCGACGGATTCGAGCCCATGTCAGGTGCGCCGCACATTCACGACGAGCATGACTTTGCTCTGCCGTCGGACAGTGTTTGGGATATCACACCTGCAACTACTCGGGCCCTCAATCCAGAACAAATTGCGCCATCTGAGGACGGGTGGATGGACCCCACCACGGAGGCCGCACAATCAGTGGCGATAGAGCCGAATAATGACTTCACCTCCTACGAGACCCGTGTTGCCGAACCGTTGGGTTCGTCCCCGGCCATGGGCCCCGAGCCGCCTGCGTCCGTGCCTATCGAATCCAATTGGGCACCGATCATGGAGTTTACCTCCGCGGATATCTTTCAGCACTCACCCTTTGGCGACGTGCTAAACTCGTTAAGGTCTCTCTCCCTATCAGGAGACCCTTGGCCGAACTATGTCCGGCTAGAATGGGATGCGGACGACGAAGAAATTCGCTCCCCACCCACCACCCACTTAGTAGCCACTGTCGTCGATTTAACCGACATGCTCGACTTCGGCTCCGAAGACATCGACGGTATGGACGACGATGCAGGAGACGAACAAGAACCACCGCCCACAGGGCGCTGGACTGCCACCTCATCTATGACATATACATGGTGGACACCCCCAAAGAAGGGGATGGTGATAAGACAATAGAGGATAATCCCTCCAAGAAGCAATCCAAGCACCGACGTTAGCGGCACCGCTCTAAGTCCCGCCATAGCAAAAGCAGCGATACCGGCACAAGAGACGATAACGCTCCGGATAGTGCCGAAGACGATGATAATCCCCTCCAGCCAGACCTCGAGCGGGAGGAGGAACAAGCTAGCCCTCCGGAAGAGGAAGCAGACGGAGAATCAGAGGATGACAATTACATGCCTCTCTCCGAAGACGAGGTGAGCCTCGGCGACGAAGAATTTATCGTGACTGAGGATCCCGTCGAGCAGGAGCGCTTCAAGCGCCGGCTTATAGCCACAGCAAACAGCTTGAAGAAAAAGCAACAACAGCTTCGAGCTGACCAAGATCTGCTAGCGGATAGATGGACTGAAGACCTGGCGGCCGAGGAATACGAACTCGAGCGCCCAACCAAGAGTTACCCAAAGCGCAGGTTGCTACCCCAACTTGAGGAGGAAGCATTGAAACCTACATCAGCAGCGTATGATGCGGCTGATTGGCCACCTCGTGGCCGAGACAGAGAGGCAAATCAGCCCGAAGTCCAGCCCACACCCCGCCGCCATTCAAACAAAAATACCAAGGTCCGGGGCAACACGCGGAACCTGCGAGACATATTGGAAAACAAAGCAAAACATTCAAGATCGATCTACGGATCACGGGGGCGCGCCCCAACGCGGGACGATGATCGTCACGCCGGATACACTAAAAGCTAATCCGGCCGGGCCGAATACAGCAGACAGGACTCGCATGAACTACGTCGTGACATAGCCCGGCATAGAGGTGCCGGACACCCCCTATGCTTCACCGATGAAGTAATGGATCACGAATTCCCAGAAGGGTTTAAACCCGTAAACATTGAATCATATGATGGTACTACAGACCCCGCGGTATGGATAGAAGACTTCTTCCTCCACATTCACATGGCTCGCGGGGATGATTTACATGCCATCAAGTATCTCCCGCTAAAACTCAAAGGGCCGGCTCGGCATTGGCTCAATAGCTTGTCGGCAAACTCCATCGAAAGTTGGGAGAGCCTGGCAGATGCATTCCTAGACAATTTCCAGGGCACTTATGTGCGACCGCCGGACGCTGACGATTTAAGTCATATAACTCAGCAGCCAGGGGAACCGGCTAGGAAGTTCTGGACCCGGTTCCTAACTAAGAAGAACCAAATTGTCGAATGTCCGGATGCAGAGGCCTAGCGGCATTTAAGCATAACATCCATGACGAATGGCTCGCCCGGCACCTTGGCCAACAGAAGCCAAAATCCATGGCAGCCCTCACGACACTTATGACTCGCTTTTGTGCGGGCGAAGATAGCTGGTTGGCTCGTAGTAATAATACATCAAGCAAACCTGGCATATCAGAAGCCAGGGATAGCAACGGCAAACCATGACGCAACAAACACAAGCGCCGCAAATATGGTGAAAACGCTGAAGATACGGCAGTTAATGCCGGGTTCAGGGGCTCAAAGTCCGGTCAGCGGAAAGGGCTACTCAAAAATAACAATTCGGGTCCATCCAGCCTGGACCGCATACTCGATCGCCAATGCCAAATTCATGGCACCCCAGGAACGCCAGCCACCCATACCAACAGAGGATGCTGGGTCTTCAAACAAGCCGGCAGGGCAGGCGCCAAAAATGGAGAAGGGGGGTCTCAAAGCGGTGATGGCGACGAAGAGCCCAGATCACCGAACACGGGAGGGCAAAAGAAATTTGCCCCGCATATTTAATCGGTGAATGTGGTAAACACCACCCAAATTCCCAACTCGGACCGGATATGCACCCTTAGGGATGCCGACTTAACGGAACTAGTCATCCCACAATATAAACTAGGGTCGGTCACCTTCAACCGCATGGATCATCCGGTTAACGCCAATCAGGGAAATCCAGCCGCACTACTCCTCGACCCAATAATTCACGGGTTCCACCTCACACGAGTCCTTATGGACGGAGGCAGCAGTCTAAATCTGCTTTACCAGGACACAGTGCGCAAGATGGGCATCGATCATTCGGTGATCAACCCACTAAAGCCACTTTCAGAGGCATTATACCACGTGTGGAAGCCTGCTGTACAGGCTCCATTACCCTTGAGGTAGTCTTCGGATCACCAGAAAATTACCGTACCGAAGAGTTAATCTTCGAAATTGTCCCTTTCCGCAGTGATTATCTGGCACTGCTCGGACGAACCGCGTTCGCTCGATTCAACGCGGTGCCACATTATGCCTACCATAAGCTCAAGATGCCCGGTCCACGCGGCGTCATCACGGTTAATGGCAGGGCCGAACCTTCCCTCGGCACCAACAAGTACACCACTGCCTTAACAGCAGAAGCAACGAGCAGCACCTTGCAGCCGAACCTCGACTCGACGTCCAAACTCCCAGACACCGTCAAGGGACTCCGAACTACTTCACGGAAGGATAGCCCGGCTCGTCCAGAGCTCAATTAAACACTCCGGCGAAGGCCAGGACAGGCCACACTCAGCGGCTCAACCGCTCTCCGGCACGCAAACATTTCTTACATTTCCTTCGCAGGTTCACCTTTGCGCCGACCAGGACGGGCGATGCGGAGGCAGCTTGAATGCACAAGGGAATCCTTTGACATTCCCCGCAATGACCATCCGGCTATATTACGGATCCGCACTCAGCTTCTTCCCCCCTAATCTCAGCAGATTACGCAATCGTATTCCTTTTTTTATCACATTACCTATACTCATACGCATAGACGTATATTCAAATACAACATGTGAATTTATATGGCGCTTACCTGCTGTTATTTCTTATTGAAATTCTTTTGTCAAGGGGCATCCGTACACAGCGATATGCCTTAAAATATGCCAGGGGCTTCGTTTTACCCATAACACGGCAATAAAGTCCGAACACCTTCATGGAAGTTCGGCACCCCGAACCTATAGCATTATATGCATCAGCTCCGAATCATGTCTTGGGTCAATAGTTGGGTTTGCCCGGCTCCCATGTTTTGGTACCTTACGTTCCGCTATATCGGCTAAGGTAGCACTGGGAGAACTACTGCGATTGTGTCCCGGTTCTTCCGGACGAGCACCTCAGTAGAGAAAGCCGAAAACTGGCTGTCATGATACGGCGAGAGCTGGTCAGCTGTTCGAGAGGTCACAAAATCTTTAAGGATTTCTCCCGCATAATGCCATAACCAATGCAGCATGTGATGGATCGGTTTTTCTCCGATCAGGTGCTTATAGCCCCTAGTACGGTCTTCCGAACACCAGGGGCTGCGCCTACCTTACTAAAGCTCCAATGGCTAAGTGAGAGTGATAAAGCCCTATAGTTTGATTGCCTGGTTCATTGTGCTGAGCACCACCTTCGAAGGACCCAAAACTGGGATAAAGAGTGCTCAGGTTTATCCCGAACACCCCCGTACTTCTTACGTGGGGGCAGAAGCCGACGACTGGCCAACTCTCAGGTTTAACATATAAAACGGTCGCACGGGAGGGTAAACTTTTATATAACAGGCAATAAATAAATGACCTTGTTCAAACATTACAAAGGACAACACGATTGGCATTCATGGAAATATAATGTCCTTGGTGCATAGCTCCGCTGCAAGGTAGGATCCTTTTAGGACACTTTCATAATATAATTCGGGCTTGCGGTGCTCCCTCCCCTCTGGCGGCCCTTCGGTCATCAGCTTCTCAGCAACCATCTTCCCCCAGTGCACCTTTGCGCTGGCGAAGGCCATTCGTGCACCTTCTATGTAGACCGACCGCTTGATCACGTCAAGTCGAGGGCAAGCGCTTAGAAGCCGCTTCACGAGCCCGAAGTAGCTGCTTGGAAACGGCTCGGCAGGCCATAGCCGGATAACCAAATCTTTCATGTCTCGTTACGCCGCCTTATGTAGTTCGATCAGCTGTTTCATTTGATCAGCAAAAGGCACCGGATAATTCGGTGCCAAATACTGCAACCAGAAGAGCTTATCCGTAGTGTTCCTTTCTTCGGCTCAGTAGAATTGGGCGGCATCTGATATGCTGCGGGGCAGCTCGGCAAATACCCCTGAGAAATCCGAATTCAAAATTAGAAACATAATTTTCCCCTCAAATACTTGCTTTACATGGAAAAAGCCTTACCCGCCGCGATCTTTCTCGCCTCTTGGATCCCCTGCAGGGCGCTTTGGGTTTCCCCCCGGGCATCATTCGTGGCCTGATGCGTCTCGGTCAGTTCGGATTCTTTCTTCGTTAAACTCTGCTCCAAGGTCTCGCATTCCTCACGGCCTCTTGCAGCTCCTGCTCAGCTTTAATAACCCTGGCCTCGTGCTTGTCACGAAGAGCCTGCTCTGTGGCTGCCTTTTTCTCGGCCTCGGCCACAGCCTTCTTAAGAGCCTCGACTTCGGTCACCATCCCTAGCGCAAATCATGAAGCTTATTTCATCATACTGAAAATTCATTCGCAATAAACGCGAACAAGACTTGTGCATACCTTGTTTATCCCCCAACTGCATTTTCAACTGGCCAAGTTCTTCTTTGGCCCGCTCCAGATTTTGATTCAGTCCGGAGATCTCCGCAGTATGAGCGGCGGCAGCCGCTACAGACGCCTGCTTATACAGAAGAGAAATAGATGTCACTCAATAAGTCTTCCTGCGAACATAAATTTGATCCTCTGTCCGGTTCTTTCCTTTCACCGAACAGTGTATCAGGGGCTACTATCCATACCATGACACTCTTCGAAAAACATACCTCAAAACCTTTTATAAGGCTGATACAGGCTCCATTCACTCCACTCTCAGCAGACTGAATCTTCTCAATCACCGCACCCATAAGGGCACGGTGTTCATCGACGATGGAGGCGCTCTTCAGCGCCACCAACAAAGCATCCGACACCTCTGGTTGGACAGAGGTTGGCGGTATGCCCCCTCCAGCTGGGAGAGGCCACCTGCCTGATTCTGGAGCCGTATTGGTCTCCGAAACTGCACCCGGCTGGGAGCTGAATTCAAGATGGCCCCCGCTGTCAGCTCCCATGGGAATTTTCTCCCCCATGTGTTCGGCCCCTGAAGTTTGACTTCCAGGCGCCGCCTTCACGATCTTTTCCTCTCCTCCTTGGCCGGGGTCCTTCCGGGACGAAGCCTCGGTGTTATGCACCTATTTGGAGGAAGGGGCCTTTAGGGGCGTCCCGCTCTCCATAGCATCCGAGCTCAGCGAATCCTCTGATGAGGATTGTTTGGTACGGGACCTCGCCGGACTACAAAAAATATGGCTTAGGTTAAAATACTATGCCATGGTGAGTCTGGACGCATAAACGTACTCGGATTTTATATACTCACGAGTTCACCAGGGGCTGGGCCCTGGGATCCCACGCCGGGCTGCCGTCGGCGGCGGCAGTGGGCTCCTCCAGAAGAGGAGCCTTTCCCCTTTTGGGCGGCTCGACCTCCAAGTGTACGGAGGCCGTCCTCTTCTTTCTTCCCCCCGCAGGGGATTCATCTTCCTCCTCCTCCTCGTCCTCTTCGGAGGCAGAACGGGCATCCGAGCCTTCGAATATTGTGTCCGAAGTGCCGCGGCGACGAAGGCCGCCCCGGGTCTTTTTGGCCTCCTTCTCGGCCGTCTTCTTCGGCACCTTGTAAGGCGCCGGGACTAGCATCTTCCTCAGAAGTGGGACGGCCGGTTCTTCAGGCAGCGGGGTCGGACAATGGATCCGCTCCGCCTTCTTCGTCCAGCCCTGGGAGAGTTGTATAAAACACGTTAACCGCTTCCTTTGGGTTACGCAGATAAAAAGTTTGATGACTTACCGAACTTGCAGGGAGGGACAGTTGGTACCCGCAGTCCTCGGCGGAGTCCGGCCATGATTTACTGGACTTGAAAAGCACCTTCCAGATGTCCTTCTGTGAGGAGCCGAAAAGCTCTCGCAAGGTTTGGTGCCTAGCCAGATCGAATTCCCATAGATTGCAAGTCCGGTGTTGACAAGGCAGGATCCGGCGAACTAACATCACCTGGACTACATTGACAAGTTCAATGTTCTTGTCTCCCATATCTTTAACGCGCGTCTGGAGCACCGACAGTTCGTCGAACGAGGACCAGTCCAGGCCCTTCTTGACCCAGGATGTAAGCCGCAGGGGGGCACCGGATCGAAACTTGGGAATAGCGGCTCATTCTGTGCCGCACGGCTGAGTGATATAAAACCACTGCTGTTGCCACTCCTTGACAGAATCATTAAAGGTTCCTGTTGGCCATATGACATTGGGCATCTTGCTCACCATAGCGCCCCCGCACTCGGCGTGCTCGCCGCCCACCACCTTGGGCTTCACATTAAAAATCTTCAGCCATAAGCCAAAGTGTGGCGAGATGCGGAGAAAAGCATCGCACACGACAATGAATGTCGAGATGTTGAGGAAGGAATTAGGGGACATATCATGAAGATCGATCCCATAGTAATACATGATGCCGCGAACGAACGGGTGGAGGGGAAACCCTAGCCCGCGGACAAAGTGAGGGAGGAATACAACCCTCTCGTGGGGTTCCGGAGTAGGGACGATCTGTCCCGCCGTCGGGAGACGGTGGCTGATTTTCTTGGCCAGGTATCCGGCCTCCCGAAGCTTTTTGATATCCTTCTCTCGGACGGTAGAGGCCATCCATTTGCCTCCTGCTCCGGATCCGGACATCTTCGGAAGGCCTTTTGTGGGCAGAGAAGATGAAGCTTGGGCGCTGGAGCTTGGGTGGAGGGGAATGAATCGGGAAGTAGAAAGCGTGGGTGCGAAAGGGAGTCCTTATCCCCTTATAAAGGCAGCAGGGATTCTGCGCCTCCCCACTTGCCTGGTAAAACCGCTTATTCCCCAAGCGCCGTAATTGATGGCGCGGTTGGGTTACCCACACCCGTATTGATGTGATAAGGGGACACGATCTCTGCTTCGACAAGACGTGCCAATAAATCCACCTAGCAATGTGTGCAGTGGCTGGTTGAGAAAAACGGTTCGAATAATGACCGGGCCGTAGTATGATGTCATGCTGCAGAATGTGTCAGGAGATTAGACTCGATTCTCCGGCCAAGGTTGGTCTCCACGGCCGATATGCGCCTCTCCACCTTGTTCAACACATACTCTCGTGTATCCTCCAATGCCAACACATAGGCGAGCTGCAAGCTTGGATCATACACGGGAAGTGGAAGCTCCTCCTCCATGAGGTGCCTACCTCCATGCACACCATCAACACTGCTGGATCTCCTCGAACCCATGGAAGCTTCGCAAGAACAAAATCAGCAAGAGAGAAAATAGCACCGCGAACAACCTAAAGCTCTGATGCCAAGATGATACGGGACGCCTCGGAAACGATCTTTCACGGTGCCAATGAACTCACAAGGAGCAGCAACAAACTCACTCAAAACTTGTTTCAACAAACTTTGTTTCTCTCAAGTGGCAAGAACAAGAGGAAACACTCTCAGATAAACTGCAGCGGATAACTAGCTTGGTTTACAAGGATGCAACCCAAACCATGAAGCTTGTGAACCTATGAAGAATCACAAGAGGGAACCACAAGGATCCTATATGAATTGAGGACAGGCCCTCCAATCCACACACGAGCTAACACTCAACGATACTAGTGCTCACAGCACAACACAACCTCACCGGCTGTCTACAAACATAAACTCGGAAATCTCATCCCCCCTTCACATGGAACAGCTGGGGAGTATTTATACTAGAAGCACCCACTAGTTAGGTGTGAAACCAACTCAAAATGAAGGGTAAATTCATGAGCCCCAAGCTGTAGCAGGAGCAAACTTGTTGAGCCTCGCGCTGTAATAAATTCCTGGACAGCTTGCATGGAAACTTGCACAACTTTTGACTCAAGACCTCAAATGATGCACGGTTTTTTTGAATGAAAGCTGAGTTCAATGACCATATTTTCCAGCCTCTATAAAGTGCTAGAGACTTCCAGAATTAATTAGGTTTAGGTGGGAAGTTGCAGCTGGAAATCTGATGTGCCATTTCTCCCAAAATAGGCACCGGAAGCTTCCCAACTAAGATAATGGTTTTGCCCTTGTCTTCCTTTGGATGCTCTAATGGTTCAGCATTTGTGCTAGCATTAACCTCACTCTTGGATGCCTTGGTCATGATCTGGTCCACATCAATATTTGTGGAAGCAGTGTGCCATTCATGTTACCAGATGGTAGCAGTTCAGAGGCAACACCGCCGGAGAGTAGTCTGAGCACAGATATTATAGTTCTTGAGGCTCTTCTAGAGGCAGAAAGAGATGGTGTGGCTGCCATGAATGAGGTAATCTCTCTTGAAGCTGGAAATCATACAATTAGTTGCACGCATTGTCCAAGCAACCCAAGAATTGGAGGAAGTAAGAATGTTGCATTTGAAGACGGAGGAGGTCCTACTGCTTCTACTATCTGAAGCCCAGGGTAATCCCAGTTCTTATTTAGATACCAGTTGAAATTGTCATTAGATTATTGTACTTGCATGTTGTGTCATGTCTCTGAATGGATTATGTTGTAAGACCCCCTATGTTGTCCATGAGTTGTAATGATCCGAATTTTGTAGGCGAGGTAATCCTCAGTACTTGTATGATTGACATAAGGTGAACTGTTTTTCGTGTGAGCATATTGTATTGGATGAAATAACTGTTTGACTCAAAGTGTACACAACCTACTGAATTCAAAGATCATGGCATTTCTAAATCATAATCATATATAAAGGTGGGATAAATCTTTGTTGTGGTTTTGAAGAAATAAATAACAAAACGTAGAATTATCTGTGGATATTCGTAATCGAATAAAAATTGGATTTGGATTTAGTTGCCAGGGCCCAGGGCAAACGTGAATGCTAATTCTCCCAAGTTTTGAACGAAACGGCTAAATACCCACTATCATTTGTGGGCTGCCCGAAGCAAGTGTTTGCGAGATGGAAATTACTGGCTACCCCTAACACTTGACATCCTTATCGACCGGATTTACACTGTTGTCGATAGGGGTAGACTTGTAACTTCAATCAGACGTGACACGACGGCCTCTAAGCCCATTCAGACACGGTGGGCGCCAAACCTAGGCGGCAAAACACATTTGATTCAAGCTTGTCCAAAAGACATGTGTCTCTCCCTCCATTTCCCCATTCATCCACGGTGGGCGGCAAAACAAACTCTCCTCGTCCGAAATCGATGTAGGCTAATATTTTAAATAGGGGCAGATGTGTAAGTTCCCTCAGACATGACACAACCGCCCTACCTGTCAGCCCTGTTCATACATCGTGGGCGCCAACTGTGGGCGGCAAAACACCCTCTCCTCGCTTGAAATCGTTACCGGCAAATATTTGGGAGATGCGAGACTACCGTCCTATCCCCAACCGATGAGATGTCCGAAATTTTAAACGGGGGATAAGTTTGTAACTTTCCCACATTTCAGACAAGCGCGTCCCAAAGTCTGAGATCCCCCTCCCCCTCCATTTTCCCATTCATACACCATCGGTGCCACGACAACCTCCCCACTGCGGCCAGCCTCCTCTGTCCGCCATCCCATCCTCCACCTTGCCGGAGCCGCTACCCCTACCCCGTCGTCCACTGCAAGAGATGGACGTCTCTCATCCACGGCGCCGGACCAGGATCCTTTCATCGCGTCATCTTGCTTCATCGGCACCGTTGTCCACCTTGTCGTTGCCGCTCCTACGACCGCCTCATCCACGGCAACAGGATTTATCCCCCGACCCGGCCGTCTGTCGTCTAAAGTCTTCTTCCCCGCCGCCGACAGCCATCGCACCCGCAACACCCTCAACGAATCAGCAAGGGCCTACACGACGTCGGAAGAGAGGTGGTACTCTTCCATATGTGCTTAAGTTATTGATCTCACCCGGAAAATAGATCGTAAATTGTTTACCGTACTTTTCTTGTCCGTACCAAATCGTAGTGGCTAGTTGAAAGCAAACATTGGTTGCGAAGTAGCTTTGTCCGGTTTGCACCTTAAGATTCGCCACGGCACGGTCACTATACTTGTAAAGCTTATGGTTTCCCCCCTTTGTATTCACTACCATCATCGTAGGTGCTTCACTGCTTCGTGTCGTGCTAGCACTGCTCCTCGAGACCTCAACCCATCAAGCGAAACAACATGCCACTCATAATTCCAAAGTTTACGTGTTGAAATACGAATCTGATATGATGCTCATATTGCTAAAACATAGAATGTTTAATTGGTCACCTAATGTTCCTATATTTGTTTTGAAAAGCATGTACGCCACCCACTAGTCCAGCTAGTTCCACTTTCCTGATTTTACTATTGATGCTTAGGGTTTTCCCCTTTTATCTACTCTACTATGATCTGCGTAGGTGCTTTCTGTCGTACTAGCATTACTCCACCCTTCAAGCTAAACAACACAACACTCAAAATTCCAAAGCTTAGTTGTTCAAATATGATTGCGATATGATACTGATATTAGTTAACAGACACATTTAATTGGTTAGCTAAAGGTCCCACTTGAGTTTCCAAATGCATGTTGCGACATATAGAGAGACAGCATAATTGCATTTCTTTGTCACTTGTTGAATGTACTTTCTTGTCCATACCAAATCTTAGTTGTTATTTCAAAGCAAACATCGGTTGCTAACTACCCTTTGCGCGGTTTGCAACTTCAGATCTGCCATCCCACTGCCACAGTCAACATTATACTCATCATGTTGACGGTTTCCCCATTTTATGATGACCACGATCAACCTGCGTGGTTCGTGTCGTAATAGCACTGCTCCACAAATCGAGCTAAAAAGCTTAGTTGTACAAATTCAAATCTGATATTATGCTGATATTAGTAAAACTGAGAGATGTTTAATTGGTCAGCTAAATGTTCCTACTTTAGTTTTGAAATGCATGTGAGCCACATATGGAGAGACCGGAAGGAATAGTATTTCTCTGTGCGCTCTGGTTCATCATGGGTGGCCAACCGATATTGTATAGAAAGACTTGTAATATCTTCAATCTGCTTTCTCTTCTGCTCTTCTGCTCTTCTTTAAGGTGATCTTCTTCTCTTGCGATCAACTGGTCAGGTCGAGTTATTCTGCCTTAGTATATTTTGAATCTGTCAGGTCAGGTCGACTTGTTCTTCTTTACTATATGTTGAAGCTATCATCTGTGAAGTATCATCACTTCTGGAGCTATCATATTTTCAGTAGTAGGCCACATTATATTAATGCACATACCAAATTACAGCATGCATGGCACCTCTTAGAAGAATTGCAGAGATAGCACAAAGTGGTTTACAGGGAGGAAGTATTGGATTAGAATCATTTCTGCATTACAAAGATAATCTCACTTGTTTTTATGTTTTCATGCATGTCAGGTATTGAACATTATCAAAATGGATATGAGAATGGGCGCACGAGAGGAATATTGCGGAACAATCCACTGGCTAACAAACTTGGCATGGTGGAGGATGGCCTATCTTATTCACCCATCAAGGTGCTTGCTCTAACTTGGCAAGGTTGTATTGGTCGCACATATTTTGCATCTGACCTCTTGCATTACTTCTACTTTGTTACACCATCTGCTTAGTTTAAGCATCATATATGAGTATATGCCATACCTATCCATTTTCTGTACCTATTCCATGTGTCGTCATGCTATGTTTTTCCAGTCAAATGTTGTTCTTTTGTAATAGATGTCCAAAAGGAAGAGGGTGAGTGCAGATCCTCAAGGAGTACAAACTAGGTATTTGGAAAAGGTAGTGATACCTGTTAAATCAGATAGATTAGCAGCCACAGAAAACACAGGCCCAACTGTACCACACTTTACCCCTACTCCAGTGGCCAAACCCCTATTAGAACTGCAGAGAGCCCAGCGTCAGGTACTGTCTATGATATCAATTCAAAATTTGAACTCCTAAATTTCTGCATGTGCCTTACCTTCTCTCTTGTATGAAAACTAATTTCAGATGAATCTCCTTGCTCAAAGGATCATAGGATCTCACGACAATACTGAGCTCTGCATTGCTCTTGTCAGTACCTCTTGCCCTTTGTCAGCATACTTACACTCATTGCTGTTTGATTATGTAGCATCACTGTAAATGTTCGCTTCTTTATCCTCCCTTTGCTTGAAATTATAAGATCTATATTTACTCTTAGATAAATGTAGAACTAACACAATGGTTATGAAGTTTTGGATTGCTCATGTAAGTACCTGTTGTCATGTACTCCCTCTGTATCAAATTAATTGTTGATCAATTGGACGTATTTATAACTTAATAGTGCTAGATACATCCATTTGAGCGACAAGTAATAATGGACGGTGGTGGTATTACTGTACTTACATCGCGAGATAGTTGATTGTCTAGCATTACTCTGCATCTTATCTGCCCTGCCCTCCACTTTCTCCAAATTATCATATCCACATTTACTCTTACCGAAATGTTGAATAAAGCCAATGCCACTGCACATGTTGATGTCTGCATTCCTCTTGTCAGTATCTTTTGCCTTGTAACGCTGTACTTAATTAATTGCTATTTGATTATGTATCATCAGTCTGCACCTGAGCTTCATTATCCCCTATTTCTTCCAATATTATTTGATCTATATTTACTCTTTTCAAAATGTAGAATAACGGCAACGCTTATAAAGAATTTTCTTTGGGGAATTTATTGAATTATCCTTCCATCAACATGGAGAAGGGCTTTGTCCAGCCCGTGTTAACATGTAATGTAAGTTCATCCTTATCAAGCCTTCAAACTTTGTTCCAGTATAGATTTGGATAGGCATAATTTCCTCCATTGTTGTTTACTTTGCTGTTTACATCTGATTGGATGTTTGCAACAACTACCAGTTTTAAATTGTAGTTGTAAAAACATGTTCCTTATGCAGAACAGATCCATTTACTTGCTTATATAATTGTGAAACCTATTACGTGTCTCCTTATTTCTCTTTCAGAGTCGTATCTCTTATGCCAGGCAGAACTTTAGGGAAGATAGTGAGCCAAACCATCTTGAGGACAGCGAGATGACCCCAAGGTCCTGTCTTGATGAAGACAGTGAGTTGAAGCTACTTAGCAGCAGGTGTGAGACAACCTCTGTGCAGTCGCTGCCTCAATCAGTTCGACTTCTTCAGTCTCAACTTAAAGTGGAAAGGCTTGCTTCAGCTCAGCTCCAACTTGAAGTCAAAGATATATATAATGAAGATGTCAAGGGACTGCCGTGCGCACTATGGTGCCATACAGCTAGGGATGAAGCATCTATCGTTGACACAACTGAGGTCACATCAGCTTGTTCGGCTGCTTGCGGGGCCCGACCTTGCCAGGCCTTGTGCCTTCTGAAGTGCTCTTAGTTTTGTATATTCTTTTGTCGGCGCGTTTATATGCACTGGTGGCGACCTTTGATGCCGAGTGTATGTAATCCGCGATCATGTTGCGCTTTATTATCACCGGTAGCGAACTTTGATTCCCAGTGGATGTAATATGCCGTAATTTCTTTATTGTATAGTCTAGGTTTATTCTTTGGTCGGTATGCTGTAATTTAGGCCAGAAGGTTCAGTGGATCTCAGTGTTGTCGGTCTTAAGGCCGGCCCGTTACTCATATGCGCCAAAACATGGGCCTATAATCATCTTGGGCCATTAGCAGGTCTAAACCTATAGTAGTTTCCTGCCTTTAACAGGCCGAGTAAAGTTCTGGCCAGCTGGGCCAGAGGATACCATGGGCTTTTAACAGGATAAAACCTAGATTGGGCTAGCGTTGAGCCGAAAAATTCACGGGCAAATACAGGCCGAAACTGCCTAAGGCCCATGTTGGGCCCAAATAGGACGAGGAGTTAACACGCCAAAATATATCTCGGGCCTGTTTGGCCCAATAAAAATATGGGCTTTAAGCAGGCCAGTATGCACGCGAGCCATAGGCCCAAAAGTGTCACGGGCCATTATCAGATGGGCTGTAAGCAGGCCGGATTCAACACGGGCTGTAATTAGGCCCAACTGTTACACGGGCCATTAACAGGCCGATAGGCCAGTTGGGCTGAAATTTATCCACGAAGACTACGGGCCATTAAGAGGCCTAAAGTTACTTCGGACAAGAAATAGCCCAGTTTCTGTGTGGGTCGTTAAATGGCCTAAAGTTAAACCGGGCCAACAACGTCCCAGATACTCCATGGGCCGCTAACAGGCCGAAACTATTATCGGGCCGAACTGGTAAACGGCCATTTAACAGGCTGAAATACAAACCTGTCTTAGAATGGGCCCAAAGGTACGGTGGCCTGTTAACGGGCCTGATCCGATATGGGCCGTAATTTGGCCCAAAACTCGGCAGGCTGTGAATGGGCTTGATCTAATATGGGCCTCAATTTGACCCAAAACATGGCAGGCTGTTAACGGGCCAGCCCACTAGTGTCTGAAAAAACATGGTGGGCCTTTAGCTGGGCCGGCCTTTTCACCGGAATGGGCCTCTATTGGGTCATGCCATGTGTCGACATATCATAGGCGGCTCCTGTCCAATGAGTGGATGACATCTGTCCCAACGAGGAGCTGAGACGTGGTTCCGTCGGCCAATGAGAATTTTACACGTAGAAAATCCCCATTGGTCCGGGCTGTTAACGGGTTATCGGATCCAAAACCGCACCCGATAGCTTAACGGCGAGCTGTTACGGTCGATGCCACGTGTCGGTCACCCTTGACGAAAGCACTTCTATGACGCGCGATTTATCGTCATGGAAGTGGACACTTCCGTGATGATAATTTTGGTAATGTCATGGAACACTTCTACGACAGCAGAGGCATGACTATCTTGATTCTGTCATAAAATCGTCATGGATGTACATGCATGACAGAAAACGTGACCTACTGTGACAAACACGTATCATCACGGAAGTGTTTTTTTTGTAGTGTGGATTCGAGCTTATCAGGTTGAAGTTTTCACATAAGCATCGCAGCCCCAAAATTTAAGAAACGACAACAAATTATAGCAACAAATTATACCACATGATGTCTTGACCATATCACATCACAGCAAGCCCTGCAAAAACAAGTTAGACGTCCTCTACTTTGTTGTTGCAAGTTTTACGTGGCTGCTACGGGCTTCTAGCAAGAACCATTCTTACCTACGCATCAAAACCACAACGATTTTTCATCAAGTGTGTTGTTTTAACCTTCAACAAGGACCGGGCGTAGTCAAACTCGATTAAACTAAAGTTGGAGAAACAGACACCCACTAGCCACCTGTGTGCGAAGCACGGCGGTAGAACCAGTCTCATGAACGCGGTCATGTAATGTCGGTCAGGGCCTCTTCATCCAACAATACCGCCGAATCAAAGTATGACATGCTGGTAAGCAGTATGACTATTATCACCCACAACTCTTTGTGTTCTACTCGTGCATATAACATCTACGCATAGACCTGGCTTGGATGCCACTGTTGGGGAACATAGTATTTCAAAAAAATTGCCTACGATCACGCAAGATATATCTAGTAGAAGCATAACAACGAGCGGGGTGAGTGTGTCCACGTACCCTCGTAGACCGAAAACGGAAGCGTCTAGTAACGCGGTTGATGTAGTCGAACGTCTTCGTGATCCAACCGATCAAGTACCGAACGCACGGCAGCTCCGCGATCTGGACACGTACAGCTCGGTGACGTCCCTCGAACTCTTGATCCAGCTAAGGCCGAGGGAGAGTTTCGTCAGCACGATGGCGTGGTGACGGTTGATACGTCTCCAACGTATCTATAATTTATGAAGTATTCATGCTATTATATTATCCATCTTAGATGTTTTATATGCATTTATATGCTATTTTATATGATTTTTGGGACTAACCTATTAACCTAGAGCCGAGTGCCAGTTTCTGTTTTTTCCTTGTTTTTGAGCTTTACAGAAAAGGAATACCAAACAGAGTCCAATTGACGTGCCTATTTTTGACGATTTTTTATGGACCAGAAGAAGCCCACGGAGCATCGAAGATGGACCAAAAGAGTCCCGAGCCGTCCACGAGGGTGGAGGGCGCGCCCTACCCCCCTAGGCGCGCCCCCCTATCTCATGGACGACTCGGAGAGCCCCCCTGATGTGACCGACGCCAAAAATTCCTATAAATAAAGAAACCCCCAGAAAATAACCTAGATCAGAAGTTCCGCCACCGCAAGCCTCTGTAGCCACAAGAAATCAATCTAGGCCCTCTCTGGCACCCTGCCGGAGGGGGCCATCATCACCGGAGGCCATGGAGGAGGATCCCGGAGGGGCCATCATCGCCATGAAGGCCATGGACCAGAGGGAGAACCTCTCCCCATCCAAGGGGGAGGCCATGGAGGAGGAAGCACAAGGTGGAGAACCTCTCCTCCTCTCTCTCGGTGGCGCCAGAGTGCCATCGGGAGGGGAATCATCGCCGCGGTGATCGTCTTTATCAACATCACCATCATCATCATCATCCTCATCTCTTTTACGCGGTCCACTCTCCCGTACCCCGCTGTTATCCCTACTTGAACATGGTGCTTTATGCCACATATTATGATCCAATGATGTGTTGCCATCCTATGATGTTTTGAGTAGATATCCTTTGTCTTTGGGTTGATTGATGATATAGATTGGTATGAATTGTATGTTTTATTTTGGTGCTGTCCTATTTTGCCCTCCGTGTCGCGCAAGTGTGAGGGATTCTCGCTGTAGGGTGTTGCAATACGTTTATGATTCGCCTATAGTGGGTTGCTTGAGTGAAAGAAGCATAAACCCGAGTAAGGGGGTTGTTGCGTATGGGATAAAGGGGACTTGATGCTTTAATGCTATGGTTGGGTTTTACCTTAATGATCTTTAGTAGTTGCGGATGCTTGCTAGAGTTCCGATCATAAGTGCATATGATCCAAGAAGAGAAAGTATGTTAGCTTATGCCTCTCCCTCATATGAAATTGCAATGACGACCACCGGTCTTGTTAACAATTGCCTAGGACAATTCCGCACACCGATCCATCATTATTCCACACCCGCTATTTATAATATTTAGTAATATATTCTAACTTTATGATAACAGCACCTACTTTTATGTTTTAGCTCTCCGATATCATGCAAAGTTATCCTCTTCATACCCACAACGTAGTTTTATTTCTCGTTTCTAGTTGGAAGCAAACGTTCGGTGCACGTAGAGTCATATCAGTGGCAGATAGGACTTGAGAGAATATTGATCTTACCTTTAGCTCCTTGTGGGTTCGACACTCCATACTTATCACTTCCACCATTGGGAATTGCTATGATGATTCCCTGCACTTGGGGATTATCAACGGTGATGTTGAAATTACCGGCGCAGGGCTTCGCCTAAGCACTACGACGATATGACCGAGGTGTGTTTCTGTGGAGGGGGGCACCGCACACGGCTAAGAGAAACTTGGGTGTCCTTTGGGGTGCCCCCTCCCACGTATATAAAGGAGGGAGGGAGGAGGAGGCCGGCCAAGAGGAGGCGCGCCCAAGGTGGGGGGAGTCCTACTCCAAGTAGGATTCGCGCCCCCCTTTCCTATTTTTACTAGGAGAAGGGGCAAAGAGGAGGAGGAGAGAAAGGGAAGGGGGGGCCACCCCCAACCCCTAGTCCAATTCGGTTTGGGCTTGGGGGCGCTGTCGGTGTCAAAACCGGTGGATCTCGGGTAGGGGGTCCCGAACTGTGCGTCTAAGGCGGATGGTAACAGGAGGCGGGGGATACAATGTTTACCTAGGTTCGGGCCCTCTCAATGGAGGTAATACCCTACTTCCTGCTTGATTGATCTTGATGATATGAGTATTACAAGAGTTGATCTACCACGAGATCATAGAGGCTAAACCCTAGAAGCTAGCCTATGATTCTAATTGTTCTTGTCCTACGGACTAAACCCTCCGGTTTATATAGACACCGGAGGGGGCTAGGGTTATACAGAGTCGGTTATAAGGGAGGAGATCTACATATCCGAATTGCCAAGCTTGCCTTCCACGCAAAGAAGAGTCCCATCCGGACACGAGACGAAGTCTTCAATCTTGTATCTTCATAGTCCAACAGTCCGGCCAAAGTATATAGTCCGGTGAGGGAGTCCTGGATTGGGGGGTCCTCGGACAGCCGGACGGTATCCTTTGGCCGGACTGTTGGACTATGAAGATACAAGATTGAAGACTTCGACCCGTGTCCGGATGGAACTCTCCTTGGCGTGGAAGGCAAGCTTGGAAATACGGATATGTAGATCTCCTCCCTTGTAACCGACTCTGTGTAACCCTAGCCCCCTCCGGTGTCTATATAAACCGGAGGGTTTAGTCCGTAGGACAACAACAATCATACCATAGGCTAGCTTCTAGGGTTTAGCCTCTACGATCTCGTGGTAGATCAACTCTTCTAATACTCATATCATCAAGATCAATCAAGCAGGAAGTAGGGTATTACCTCCATCGAGAGGGCCCGAACCTGGGTAAAATCGTGTCCCCCGCCTCCTGTTACCATCCGCCTTAGACGCACAGTTCGGGACCCCCTACCCGAGATCCGCCGGTTTTGACACCGACATTGGTGCTTTCATTGAGAGTTCCACTGTGCCGTCATCGTAAGGCTAGATGGCTCCTTCGATCACCGGCAACGATGCAATCCAGGGTGAGGTTTTCTCCTCGGACAGATCTTCGTATTCGGCGGCTTCGTACTACGGGCCAACTCACTTGGCCATCTAGAGCAGATCGAGAGCTACGCCCCTGGCCATCAGGTTAGGTTTGGAAACTTGAACTATACTGCTGACATCCGCGGAGACTTGATCTTCGACGGATTCGAGCCCATGTCAGGTGTGCCGCACAATCACGACGAGCATGACTTAGCTCTGTTGTCGGACAGTGTTCGGGAGATCACACCTACAACTACTCCGGCCCTCAATCCGGAACAAATTGCGCCATCTAAGGACGGGTGGATGGACCCCGCCATGAAGGCTGCACAATCAGTGGCGATAGAGCCGAATACTGACTTCACCTCCTACGAGACCCGTGTTGCCGAACCGTTGGGTTCGTCACCGGCCATGGGCTCCGAGCCGCATGTGTCCGTGCCTATCGAATCCAATTGGGCACCGATCATGGAGTTTACCTCCGCGGATATCTTTCAGCACTCGCCCTTTGGCGACGTGCTAAACTCGTTAAGGTCTCTCTCCCTGTCAGGAGACACTTGGCCGAACTATGTCCAGCTAGAATGGGATGCGGACGACGAAAAAATTCTCTCCCCACCCACCACCCACTTAGTAGCCACTGTCGACGATTTAACCGACATGCTCGACTTCGGCTCCGAAGACATCGACGGTATGGACGACGATGCAGGAGACGAACAAGAACCACCGCCCACAGGGCGCTGGACTGCCACCTCATAGTATGACATATACATGGTGGACACCCCCAAAGAAGGGGATGGCGATAAGACAACAGAGGATAATCCCTCCAAGAAGCAATCCAAGCACCGACGTCAGCGGCGCTGCTCTAAGTCCCGCCATAGCAAAAGCAGCGATACCGGCACAAGAGTCAATAACGCTCCGGATAGTGCCGAAGACGACGATAATCCCCTCCAGCCAGACCTCGAGTGGGAGGAGGAACAAGCTAGCCCTCCGGAACTGGCAGTAGACGGGGAATCAGAGGATGACAATTACATGCCTCTCTCCGAAGACGAGGTGAGCCTCGGCGACGAAGAATTTAGCGTGCCTAAGGATCCCGTCGAGCAGGAGCGCTTCAAGCGCCGCCTTATAGCCACAGCAAACAGCCTGAAGAAAAAGCAACAACAGCTTCGAGCTGACCAAGATCTGCTAGCGGATAGATGGACTGAAGTCCTGGCGGCCGAGGAATACGAACTCGAGCGCCCAACCAAGAGTTACCCAAAGCGCAGGTTGCTACCCCAACTCGAGGAGGAAGCATTGAAACCTACATCACCAGCGTATGATGCGGCTGATCGGCCACCTCGTGGCCGAGACAGAGAGGCATATCAGCCCGAAGTCTAGCCCGCACTCCGCCGCCATTCAAACAAAAATACCAAGGCCCGGGGCAACACGCGGGACCTGCGAGACGTATTGGAAAACAAAGCAAAACATTCAAGATCGATCTACGGATCACGGGGGCGCGCCCCAACGCGGGACGATGATCGTCACGCCGGATACACTAGAAGCAAATCCGGCCGGGCCGAATACGGCAGACAGGACTCGCATGAACTACGTCGTGACATATCCCGACATAGAGGCGCCACACACCCCCTATGCTTCACCGATGAAGTAATGGATCACGAATTCCTAGAAGGGTTTAAACCCGTAAACAATGAATCATATGATGGTACTACAGACCCCACGGTATGGATAGAAGACTTCTTCCTCCACATTCACATGGCCCGCGGGGATGATTTACATGCCATCAAGTATCTCCCGCTAAAACTCAAAGGGCCGGTTCGGCATTGGCTCAATAGCTTACCGGCAAACTCCATCGGAAGTTGGGAGAGCCTCGCAGATGCATTCCTAGACAATTTCCAGGGCACTTATGTGCGACCGCCGGACACTGACGATTTAAGTCATATAACTCAGGAGCCAGGGGAATCGGCCAGGAAGTTTTGGACCCGGTTCCTAACTAAGAAGAACCAAATTGTCGAATGTCCGGATGCAGAGGCCTTAGCGGCATTTAAGCATAACATCCACGACGAATGGCTCGCCCGGCACCTTGGCCAAGAGAAGCCAAAATCCGTGGCAACCCTCACGACACTTATGACTCACTTTTGCGCGGGCGAAGATAGCTGGTTGGCTCGTAGTAACAATACAGCAAGCAAACCTGGCATATCAGAAGCCAGGGATAGCAACGGCAAACCACGACGCAATAAACACAAGCGCCGCAAATATGGTGAAAACGCCGAAGTTACGGCAGTTAATGTCGGGTTCAGGGGCTCAAAGTCTGGTCAGCGGAAAGGGCTACTCAAAAATAACAATTCGGGTCCTTCCAGCCTGGACCGCATACTCGATCGGCAATGCCAAATTCATGGCACCCCGGGAACGCCAGCCACCCATACCAACAGAGGATGCTGGGTAGGGCAGGCGCCAAAAACGGAGAAGGGGGGTCTCAAAGCGGTGATGGCGACGAAGAGCCCAGATCACCGAACACAGGAGGGCAAAAGAAATTTCCCCCGCATATTCAATCGGTGAATGTGGTAAACACCACCCAAATTCCCAACTCGGACCGGATATGCACCCTTAGGGATGCCGACTTAACGGAACTAGTCGTCCCACAATATAAACTAGGGCCTGTCACCTTCAACCGCATGGATCATCCGGTTAATGCCAATCAAGGAAATCTAGCCGCACTAGTCCTCGGCCCAATAATTGACGGGTTCCACCTCACACGAGTCCTTATGGACGATGGCAGCAGTCTAAATCTGCTTTACCAGGACACAGTGCGCAAGATAGGCATCGATCATTCAGTGATCAACCCACTAAAGCCACTTTCAGAGGCATTATACCAGGTGTGGAAGCCTGCTGTACAGGCTCCATTACCCTTGAGGTAGTCTTCGGATCACCAGAAAATTACCGTATCGAAGAGTTTATCTTCGAAATTGTCCCTTTCCGCAGTGATTATCAGGCACTGCTCGGACAAACCGCATTCGCTCGATTCAGCGCGGTGCCACATTATGCCTACCGTAAGCTCAAGATGTCCGGTCCATGCGGCGTCATCACGGTTAATGGCAAGGCCGAACCTTCCCTCGGCACCAACAAGTACACCACTGCCTTAACAGCAGAAGCAACGAGCAGCACCTTGCAACCGAACCTTGAGTCGACGTCCAAACTCCTGGACACCTTCAAGGGACTCCGAACTACTTCACGGAAGGATAGCCCGGCTCGTCCAGAGCTCAACTAAACACTCCGGCGAAGGCCAGGACAGGCCGCACTCAGCGGCTCAACCGCTCTCCAGCACGCAAACATTTCTTACATTTCCTTCGCAGGTTCACCTTTGCGCCGACCAGGACGGGCGATGCGGAGGCAGCTTGAACGCGCAAGGGAATCCTTAGGCATTCCCCGCAATGACCATCCGGCTATATAACAGATCCGCACTCAGCTTCATCCCCCCAGGTCTTAGCAGGTTCCGCAATCGTATTCCTTTTTTTTATCACATTACCTGTACTCATACGCATAGACGTACTATTCAAATACAACATGTGAATTTATATGGCGCTTATCTGCTGTTATTTCTTATTGAAATTATTTTGTCAAGTGGCATCCGTACACAGCGATATGCCTTAAAATATGTCAGGGGCTTCGTTTTACCCATAACACGGCAATAAAGTCCGAACACCTTCATGGAAGTTCGGCACCCCGAACCTATAGCATTATATGCATCAGCTCCGAATCATGTCTTGGGTCAATAGTTGGGTTTGCCCAGCTCCCATGTTTTGGTACCTTATGTTCCGCTATATCGGCTAAGGTAGCACTGGGAGAACTACTGCGATTGTGTCCCGGTTCTTCCGGACGAGCACCTCAGTAGAGAAAGCCGAAAACTGACTGTCATGATACGGCGAGAGCTGGTCAGCTGTTCGAGAGGTCACAAAATCATTAAGGATTTCTCCCGCATAATTCCATAACCAATGCAGCGTGCGCTGGATCGTTTTTTCCTCCAATCAGGTGCTTATAGAGCCCCTAGTACGGTCTTCCGAACACCAGGGGCTGCGCCTACCTTACTAAAGCTCCTATGGCTAAGTGAGAGTGATAAATCCCTATAGTCCGATTGCCTGGTTCGTTGTGCTGAGCACCTCCTTCGAAGGACCCAAAACTGGGAAAAAGAGTGCTCAGGTTTATCCCGAACACCCCCGTACTTCTTACGTGGGGGCAGAAGCCGACGACTAGCCAACTCTCAGGTTTAACATATAAAACGGCCGCACAGGAGGGTAAACTTTATATAACAGGCAATAAATAAATGACCTTGTTCAAACATTACAAAGGACAACATGATTGGCATTCATGGAAATATAATGTCCTTGGTGCATAGCTCCGCTGCAAGGTAGGATCCTTTTAGGACACTTTCATAATATAATTTGGGCTTGCGGTGCTCCTTCCCCTCTGGCGGCCCTTCGGTCATCAGCTTCTCAGCAACCATCTTCCCCCGGTGCACCTTTGCGCGCGCGAAGGCCATTCGCGCACCTTCTATGCAGACCGACCGCTTGATCACGTCAAGTCGAGGGCAAGCGCTTACAAGCCGCTTCACGAGCCCGAAGTAGCTGCTTGGAATCGGCTCAGCAGGCCATAGCCGGATAACCAAATCTTTCATGTCTAGTTCCGCCGCCTTATGCAGTTCGATCAGCTGTTTCAGTTGATCGGCAAAAGGCACCGGATAATTCAGTGCCAAATACTGCGACCAGAAGAGCTTATCCGCAGTGTTCCTTTCTTCGGCTCGGTAGAATTGGGCGGCATCTGATATGCTACGGGGCAGCTCGGCAAATACCCCTGAGAAATACGAATTCAAAATTAGAAACATAATTTTCCCCTCAAATACTTGCTTTACATGGAAAAAGCCTTACCCGCCGCGATCTTTCTCGCCTCTTGGATCCCCTGCAGGGTGCTTTGGGTTTCCCCCCGGGCATCGTTCGTGGCCTGATGCGCCTCAGTGAGTTCGGATTCTTTCTCCGTTAAACTCTGCTCCAAGGTCTCGCATTTCCTCACGGCCTCTTGCAGCTCCTGCTCAGCTTTAATAACCCTGGCCTCGTGCTTCTCACGAAGAGCCTGTTTTGTGGCTGCCTTTTTCTCGGCGTCGGCCATAGCCTTCTTAAGTGCCTCGACTTCGGTCACCATCCCTAGCGCAAATCATGAAGCTTATTTCATCATACTGGAAATTCATTCGCAATAAACACGAACAAGACTTGTGCATACCATGTTTATTCCCCAACCGCATTTTCAACTGTCCAAGTTCTTCTTTGGCCCGCTCCAGATTTTGATTCGGTCCGGAGATCTCCGCAGTATGAGCGGCAGCCGCCGCTACAGACGCCTGCTTATACAGAAGAGAAATAGATGTCATTCAATGAGTCTTCCTGCGAACATAAATTTGATCCTTTGTCCGGTTCTTTCCTTTCACCAAACAGTGTATTAGGGGCTACTATCCATACCATGACACTCTTCGAAAAACATACCTCAAAACCTTTTATAAGGCTGATACAAGCTCCATTCAGTCCACTCTCAGCAGACTGAATCTTCTCAATCACCGCACCCATAAAGGCACGGTGTTCATCGATGATGGAGGCTCTCTTCAGCGCCACCAACAAAGCATCCGACACCTCTGGTCGGACAGAGGTTGCCGGTATGCCCCCTCCAGCTGGGAGAGGCCGCCTGCCTGATTCTGGAGTCGTATTGGTCTCCGAAACTGCACCCGGCTGGGAGCCGAATTCAAGATGGCCGCTGCCGTCAGCTCCCATGGGAATTTTCTCCCCCATGTGTTCGGCCCCTGAAGTTTGACTTCCAGGCGCCGCCTTCACGGTCTTTTCCTCTCCTCCTTGGTCGGGGTCCTTCCGGGACGAAGCCTCGGTGTTATGCACCTGTTTGGAGGAAGGGGCCTTTTGGGGCGTCCCGCTCTCCATAGCATCCGAGCTCAGCGAATCCTCTGATGAGGATTGTTTGGTACGGGACCTCGCCGGACTACAAAAAATATGGCTTAGGTTAAAATACTATGCCATGATGAGTCTGGACGCATAAACGTACTCGGATTTTATATACTCACGAGTTCACCCGGGGCTCGGCCCTGGGATCCCACGCCGGGCCGCTGGCGGCGGCGGCAGTGGGCTCCTCCAGAAGAGGAGCCTTTCCCCTTTTGGGCGGCTCGGCCTCCAAGTGTACGGAGGCCATCCTCTTCTTTCTTCCCCCCGTAGGGGATTCATCTTCCTCCTCCTCCTCCTCCTCTTCAGAGGCGGAACGGGCATCAGAGCCTTCGGATATTGTGTCTGAAGTGCCGCGGCGACGAAGGCCGCCCCGGGTCTTTTTGGCCTCCTTCTCGGCCGTCTTCTTCGGCACCTTGTAAGGCGCTGGGACCAGCATCTTCGTCGGAAGTGGGACGGCCGGTTCTTCGGGTAGTGGGGCCGGACAATGGATCCGCTCCGCCTTCTTCGTCCAGCCCTGGGAGAGTTGTATAAAACACGTTAACCGCTTCCTCTGCGTTACGCGGATAAAAAGTTTGATGACTTACCGAACTTGCAGGGCGGGATAGTTGGTACCCGCGGTCCTCGGCGGAGTCCGGCCATGATTTGCTGGACTTGAAAAGCACCTTCCAGATGTCCTTGTGTGAGGAGCCAAAAAGCTCTCGCAAGGTTTGCTGCCTGGCCGGATCGAATTCCCATAGATTGCAAGTCCGGTGTTTACAAGGCAGGATCCGGCGAACTAACATCACCTGGACTACATTGACAAGTTCAATGTTCTTGTCTCACATATCTTTAACGCGCGTCTGGAGCACCGACAGTTTGTCGAACGAGGACCAGTCCAAGCCCTTCTTGACCCAGGATGTAAGGCGCAGGGGGGCACCGGATCAAAACTCGGGAATAGCGGCCCATTCCGTGCCGCGCGGCTCAGTGATATAAAACCACTACTGTTGCCACTCCTTGGCAGAATCATTAAAGGTTCCTGTTGGCCATATGACATTGGGCATCTTGCTCACCATAGCGCCCCCGCACTCGGCGTGCTCGCCGCCCACCACCTTGGGCTTCACATTAAAAATCTTCAGCCATAAGCCAAAGTGTGGCGAGATGCAGAGAAAAGCCTCGCACACGACAATGAATGTCAAGATATTGAGGAAGGAATTAGGGGACAGATCGTGAAGATCGATCCCATAGTAATACATGATGCCGCGAACGAACGGGTGGAGGGGAAACCCTAGCCAGCGGACAAAGTGAGGGAGGAATACAACCCTCTCATGGGGTTCCGGAGTAGGGACGATCTGTCCCACCGTCGGGAGACGGTGGCTGATTTTCTTGGCCAGGTACCCGACCTCCCGAAGCTTTTTGATATCCTTCTCTCGGACGGTAGAGGCCATCCATTTGCCTCCTGCTCCGGATCCGGACATCTTCGGAAGGCCTTTTGTGGGCAGAGAAGATGAACGCTTGGGCGCTGGAGCTTGGGCGGAGGGGAATGAATCGGGAAGTAGAAAGCGTGGGTGCGAAAGGGAGTCCTTATCCCCTTATAAAGGCAGCAGGGATTCTGCGCCTCCCCACTTGCCTGGTAAAACCGCTTATTCCCCAAGCGCCGTAATTGATGGCGCGGTTGGGTTACCCACACCCGTATTGATGTGATAAGGGGACACGATCTCTGCTTCGACAAGACGTGCCAAGAAAACCGCCTCGCAATATGTGCAGTGGCTGGTTGAGAAAAACGGTTCGAATAATGACCGGGCCGTAGTATGATGTCATGTTGTAGAATGTGTCAGCAGATTAGATTTGTGGAAATATTATTCTCTCTACGGTGGTATGTGGAATTTGTTTTGCAGAGCCGGACACTATCCTTGTGTTCAAAATCTTCTACGGAGTATTCAGAGGAGGAACCCGCCTTGCAATGCCGAAGACAATCTGCGCGCCGGACTCATCATCATTGAAGCCTGGTTCAGGGGCTACTGAGGGAGTCCTGGATTGGGGGGTCCTCGGACAGCCGGACTGTATCCTTTCGCCGTACTGTTGGACTATGAAGATACAAGATTGAAGACTTCAACCCATGTCCGGATGGGACTCTCCTTGGCGTGGAAGGCAAGCTTGGCAATATGGATATGTAGATCTCCACCCTTGTAACCGACTCTGTGTAACCCTAGCCCCCTCCGGTGTCTGTATAAACCGGAGGGTTTAGTCTGTAGGACAACAACAATCATACCATAGGCTAGCTTCTAGGGTTTAGCCTCTACGATCCCGTGGTAGATCAACTCTTATAATACTCATATCATCAAGATCAATCAAGCAGGAAGTAGGGTATTACCTCCATCGAGAGGGCCCGAACCTGGGTAAACATCGTGTCCCCCGCCTCCTGTTACCATCCGCCTTAGACACACAGTTCGGGACCCCCTACCCGAGATCCGCCGGTTTTGACACCGACATTGGTGCTTTCATTGAGAGTTCCACTCTGCCATTACCGTAAGGCTAGATGGCTCCTTCGATCATCGGCAACGATGCGATCCAGGGTGAGGTTTTCCTCCCCGGACAGATCTTCATATTCGGCGGCTTCGTACTGCGGGCCAACTCACTTGGCCATCTGGAGCAGATCGAGAGCTACGCCCCTGGCCATCAGGTTAGGTTTGGAACCTTGAACTGTAATGCCGACATCCGCGGAGACTTGATCTTCGACGGATTCGAGCCCATGTCAGGTGCGCCGCACAATCACAACGAGCATGACTTAGCTCTGGCGTCGGACAGTGTTCGGGAGATCACACCTGCAACTACTCCGGCCTTCAATCCGGAACAAATTGCGCCATCTGAGGACGGGTGGATGGACCCCGCCATGGAGGCCGTACAATCAGTGGTGACAGAGCCGAATACTGACTTCACCTCCTACGAGACCCGTGTTGCCGAACCGTTGGGTTCGTCCTCGGCCATGGGCTCCGAGCCGCCTGCGTTCGTGCCTATCGAGTCCAATTGGGCACCGATCATGGAGTTTACCTCCGCGGATATCTTTCAGCACTCGCCCTTTGGCGACGTGCTAAACTCGTTCAGGTCTCTCTCCGTGTCAGGAGACCCTTGGCCGAACTATGTCCGACTAGAATGGGATGCGGACGACGAAGAAATTCGCTCCCCACCCACCACCCACTTAGTAGCCACTGTCGACGATTTAACCGACATGATCGACTTCGGCTCCAAAGACATCAACGGTATGGACGACGATGCAGGAGACGAACAAGAACCACCGCCCATAGGGCGCTGGACTGCCACCTCATCGTATGACATATACATGGTGGACACCCCCAAAGAAGGGGATGGTGATAAGACAACGGAGGATAATCCCTCCAAGAAGCAATCCAAGCACCGACGTCAGCGGCACCGCTCTAAGTCCCGCCATAGCAAAAGCAGCGATACCGGCACAAGAGACAATAACGCTCCGGATAGTGCCGAAGACGATGATAATTCCTTCCAGCCAGACCTCGAGCGGGTTGAGGAACAAGCTAGCCCTCCGGAATAGGCAGCAGACGGAGAATCATAGAATGACAATTACATACCTCTCTTCGAAGACGAGATGAGCCTCGGCAACGAAGAATTTATCGTGCCTGAGGATCCCGTTGAGCAGGAGCGCTTCAAGTGTCGGCTTATAGCCACAACAAACAGCCTGAAGAAAAAGCAACAACAGCTTCGAGCTGACCAAGATCTTCTAGCGGATAGATGGACTGAAGTCCTGGCGGCCGAGGAATACGAACTCGAGCGCCCAACCAAGAGTTACCCAAAGCGCAGGTTGCTACCCCAACTCGAGGAGGAAGCATTGAAACCTACATCACTAGCATATGATGCGGCTGATCGGCCACCTCGTGGCCGAGACAGAGAGGCATATCAGCCCAAAGTCCAGCCCGCACCCCGCCGCCATTCAAACAAAAATACCAAGGCCTGGGGTGACATGCGGGACCTGCGAGACGTATTGGAAAACAAAGCAAAACATTCAAGATCGATCTACGGATCACGGGGGCGCGCCCCAACGTGGGACGATGATCGTCACGCTGGATACACTAAAAGCAAATCCGGCCGGGCCGAATACAGCAGACATGACTCGCATGAACTACGTCGTGACATAGCCCGACATAGAGGCGCCGCACACCCCCTATGCTTCACCGATGAAGTAATGGATCACGAATTCCTAGAAGGGTTTAAACCCGTAAACATTGAATCATATGATGGTACTACAGACCCCGCGGTATGGATAGAAGACTTCTTCCTCCACATTCACATGGCCCGCGGGGATGATTTACATGCCATCAAGTATCTCCCGCTAAAACTCAAAGGGCCGGCTCGGCATTGGCTCAATAGCTTGCTGGCAAACTCCATCGGAAGTTGGGAGAGCCTAGCAGATGCATTCCTAGAAAATTTCCAGGGCACTTATGTGCGACCGCCGGACGCTGACCATTTAAGTCATATAACTCAGCAGCCAGGGGAATCGGCCAGGAAATTCTGGACCCGGTTCCTAACTAAGAAGAACCAAATTGTCGAATGTCCGGATGCAGAGGCCTTAGCGGCATTTAAGCATAAAATCCACGACGAATAGCTCGCCCGGCACCTCGGCCAAGAGAAGCCAAAATCCATGGCAGCCCTCACGACACTTATGACTCGCTTTTGCGCGGGCGAAGATAGCTGATTGGCTCGTAGTAACAATACAGCAAGCAAACCTGGCATATCAGAAGTCAGGGATAGCAACGGCAAACCACGACGCAACAAACACAAGCGCCGCAAATATGGTGAAAACGTCGAAGATATGGCAGTTAATGCCGGGTTCAGGGGCTCAAAGTCCGGTCAGCGGAAAGGGCTACTCAAAAATAACAATTCGGGTCCATCCAGCCTGGACCGCATACTCGATCGCCAATGCCAAATTCATGGCACCCTAGGAACGCCAGCCACCCATACCAACAGAGGATGACGGGTCTTCAAAGAAGCCGGCAGGGAAGGCACCAAAAACGGAGAAGGGGGGTCTCAAAGCGGTGATGGCGACGAAGAGCCCAGATCACCGAACATAGGAGGGCAACAGAAATTTCCCCCGCATATTCAATCGGTGAATGTGGTAAACACCACCCAAATTCCCAACTCGGACCGGATATGCACCCTTAGGGATGCCAACTTAACGGAACTAGTCGTCCCACAATATAAACTAGGGCCGGTCACCTTCAACCGCATGGATCATCCGGTTAACGCCAATCAGGGCATTCCAGCCGCACTAGTCCTTGACCCAATAATTGACGGGTTCCACCTCACACGAGTCCTTATGGACGGAGGCACTAGTCTAAATCTGCTTTACCAGGACACAGTGCGCAAGATGGGCATCGATCATTCAGTGATCAAGCCCACTAAAGCCACTTTCAGAGGCATTATACCAGGTGTGGAAGCCTGCTGTACAGGCTCCATTACCCTTGAGGTAGTCTTCGGATCACCAGAAAATTACCGTACCGAAGAGTTAATCTTCGAAATCGTCCATTTCTGTAGTGATTATCAACCACTGCTCGGACGAACCGCGTTCACTCGATTCAACGCGGTGCCACATTATGCCTACCGTAAGCTCAAGATGCCCGGTCCACGCGGCGTCATCACGGTTAATGGCAAGGCCAAACCTTCCCTCGGCACCAACAAGTACACCACTGCCTTAACAGCAGAAGCAACGAGCATCACCTTGCAGCCGAACCTCAAGTCGACGTCCACACTCCCGGACACCGTCAAGGGACTCCGAACTACTTCACGGAAGGATAGCCCGGCTCGTCCAGAGCTCAATTAAACACTCCGGCGAAGGCCAGGACAGGCCGCACTCAGCGGCTCAACCGCTCTCCGGCACACAAACATTTCTTACATTTCCTTCGCAGGTTCACCTTTGCGCCGACCAGGACGGGCGATGCAGAGGCAGCTTGAACGCGCAAGGGAATCCTTAGACATTCCCCGCAATGACCATCCGGCTATATTACGGATCTGCACTCTGCTTCTTCCCCCCTGGTCTCAGCAGGTTCCGCAATCGTATTCCTTTTTTATCACATTACCTGTACTCATACGCATAGACGTACTATTCAAATACAACATGTGAATTTATATGGCGCTTACCTGCTGTTATTTCTTATTGAAATTCTTTTGTCAAGTGGCATCCGTACACAGCGATATGCCTTAAAATATGCCAGGGGTTTCGTTTTACCCATAACACGGCAATAAAGTCCGAACACCTTCATGGAAGTTCGGCACCCCGAACCTATAGCATTATATGCATCAGCTCCGAATCATGTCTTGGGTCAATAGTTGGGTTTGCCCGGCTGCCATGTTTTGGTACCTTACGTTTCGCTATATCGGCTAAGGTAGCACTGGGAGAACTACTGCGATTGTGTCCCGGTTCTTCCGGGCGAGCACCTCAATAGAGAAAGCCGAAAACTGACTGTCATGATACGACGAGAGCTGGTCAGCTATTCGAGAGGTCACAAAATCTTTAAGGATTTCTCCCGCATAAGGCCATAACCAATGCAGCGTGCGATGGATCGGTTTTTCCATCGATCAGATGCTTATAGAGCCCCTAGTATGGTCTTCCGAACACCAGGGGTTGCGCCTACCTTACTAAAGCTCCTATGGCTAAGTGAGAGTGATAAAGCCCTATAGTCCGATTGCCTGGTTCGTTGTGCTGAGCACCTCCTTTGAAGGACCCAAAACTGGGATAAAGAGTGCTCATGTTTATCCCGAACACCCCCATACTTCTTACGTGGGGGCAGAAGCCGACGACTGGCCAACTCTCAGGTTTAACATATAAAATGGCCGCACAGGAGGGTAAACTTTTATATAACAGGCAATAAATAAATGACCTTGTTCAAACATTACAAAGGACAACATGATTGGCATTCATGGAAATATAATGTCCTTGGTGCATAGCTCTGCTGCAAGGTAGGATCCTTTTAAGACACTTTCATAATATAATTCGGGCTTGCGGTGCTCCTTCCCCTCTGGCGGCCCTTCGGTCATCAGCTTCTCAGCAACCATCTTCCCCCAGTGCACCTTTGCGCGGGCGAAGGCCATTCACGCACCTTCTATGCAGACCGACCGCTTGATGACGTCAAGTCGAGGGCAAGCGCATACAAGCCGCTTCACGAGCCCGAAGTAGCTGCTTGGAATCGGCTCGGCAGGCCATAGCCGGATAACCAAATCTTTCATGTCTAGTTCCACTGCCTTATGTAGTTCGATCAGCTGTTTCAGTTGATCGGCAAAAGGCACCGGATAATTCGGTGCCAAATACTGCGACCAGAAGAGCTTATCCGCAGTGTTCCTTTCTTCGGCTTGGTAGAATTGGGCGGCATCTGATATGCTGCGGGGCCCCCGCCTCCTGTTACCATCCGCCTTAGACGCACAGTTCGGGACCCCCTACCCGAGATCCGCCGGTTTTGACACCGACATCCGGCAGTCCGAGGATCCCCTAATCCATGACTCCCTCAGTAGCCCCTGAACCAGGCTTCAATGACGATGAGTCCGGCGCGCAGATTGTCTTCGGCATTGCAAGGCGGCTTCTTCCTCTGAATACTCCACAGAAGATTTTGAACACAAGGATCATGTCCGGCTCTGCAAAACAAATTCCACATACCACCATAGAGAGTATAATATTTCCACAAATCTAATCTACTGACAACGCGACATCACGCCGTGGTCCGGTCATTATTCAAACCGTTTTTCTCAACCAGCTACTGCACATACTGCGAGGCGGTTTTCTTGGCACGTCTTGTCGAAGCAGAGATCGTGTCCCCTTATCACGGGATTCTCATCAATACGGGTGTGGGTAACCAACCGCGCCATTAATCACGGCGCTTGGGGAATAAGCGAGTTTACCAGGCAGGTGAGGAGGCGCACAGTTTCCTCTGCCCTTATAAGGGGACAAGGACTTCTCTTTTTCACCCACGCCTTCTTCTTCCCTGCCCATCCATTCTCGCGCACTCGAGCTCCAGCGCCCAAGTTCGCATTTTCTCCGCAAAACCACTCCAAACATGTCTGGAGCGGGAGGCAAGTGGATGGTCTCCTCCGTTACGGAGGGGGACATTACGAAGCTCTGGGAAGCCAGATACCTAGCCGCAGATATTGCGCACCGGCTCCCAGACGCGGGGCAGATCGTCCCTACTCCAGAACCTCATGAGAGGGTCGTATTACTTACCCACTTCGTCCGCGGACTGGGATTTCCCCTCCACCCATTCGTCCGCGGGCTCATGTTTTATTATGGGCTAGATTTCCATGATCTGGCCCCCAATTTCATCCTCAACATCTCGGCGTTTATCATCGTGTGCGAGGGCTTCCTTCGCATCAAGCCCCACTTCGGCCTATGGCTGAAGACCTTCAATGTGAAACCAAAGGTGGTGGTCGGACAGCAGGCGGAGTGCGGAGGCGCCATGGTGGGCAGAATGCCCAACGTCACCTGGCTCGAAGGCTCCTATGTGGAGACCATGAAGGGGTGGCAATCGGGGTGGTTCTACATCACCGAGCCGCGCAACACCAACTGGGTGGCGGCCCCGAATTTCGATCCGGCATCCCATGCGGCTCACCTCCTGGAAAGAGAAGGGCCTGTCCTAGGGTTCGTCGCTGGAGCTGACCGGACTACAAAAATGTGTCAAGAATATGATAAGCAAGAAAACCAAGCTTGTCAACGTGGTCCAGGTCATGCTCTTCTGCTGAATCCTCCCGTGTCAAAGACGGGCATTCAATATGTGGGAGTTTGACCCGGCCGAGCACCAGATGCTACGAGAGCTTTTTGACACGACGCACAAGGACGTCTGGAAGGTGCTGTTCAAGGGCGCCGAGGTACCTCCTCCCCTTACCGAGGATCGCGGACCCAGCGCAAAGCGCCCTACCAATCCGGTAAGTCTTTTATATCTCATAAGATGTTTCTTTCCCCCGTATAATCATGTGTGGGATCTAAGCCTCCACACCATTTAACGGGACTGGGTAGCGACAGGGGAGCAGATCAATTGTCTAGCCCCCCTGCCCAAAGATCCAGCAGATGCTCTCCTAACGGAGATGCTGGTTCTAGCGCCTTATGAGGCGCTGGAGAAGAAGGCCAAGAAGAAGGCCACGGGGACCAGGAAAGGTCTCCGGCGCAAGGTTATATCGGACTCATCGTCCGAAAACACCGAGGCGCACTCCTCCCACGAAGACGAGGAGGAGGAAGAGGAAAGTTCTCCCCCCCCCAGCTGGGGGGGACAGGAAAAGGAAGGCCGCCCCATCAGGGGAGGCCGAAGGGTCCAAGAAGGGAAGGACCCTCCTTCTGGACTGCTCCACGGCGGCCGCTTTCAGCGACGAGGAGTGGTTACCCAGGGACAAGCCCCTGGCGAAGTCGTGAGTATCCGGATTCCATAATAGTTCTTGGTATGTTTTATTTTATTGCTTCTTATCACGTCGAACATGATTATGCAGTCCATCCCGAGCCCATATCGACGTATCTTCTTCGGATGATTCTTTGGGCCCGTCGGATATGAACAGCGATTCACTCCCGACCGCCTCCTCCCCCCGCCCTACGGACGACGCCGAGGTGTTGTCTCAAAGGGCACTGAACCAAGGGGAGACAGTTTCGGAGGCGCCCCAAGGCGACATTCCAGGCGCTGGGTGCATGAGGGGCAAGACTCCCCTTGGGCCCTAACGCCGGGGGCAGCAAGTCTAGCCCCCAGCCGAATACTGCGCCGGAACCTCCAGTGGTTCCGGATTCTGTTAGGAAACCTCTCGCTAAGGGGGCAAGCCGTCTGTGCCGATGGCCTTTGTCCATCCAGAGGCATCGGACAACTTGATGGAAGTGCTTCGTGGCGCTTCCATTGACGAAGAGCACCACACTGTTATGAGTGGGGTGGTCAAGAAGGTTCATTCCGCCAAGAGCGGACTGACTGAAGCCTGTGCCAGCCTCCTAACAGGCTTTGAGGTAAGTAATCAAATTATAAGAAAATGTTACAACATAGACAGTAGCCCCTGATGCTCTGTTTGATGTTCGCGAAGAAAGGCCGAATAGAGGATCAAATAATAATCGCAGGAGTCTAATCAGAATGTGTCTATGTGAATAAGCAGGCTTCACTGCTGGCCGCTGCCGCTCGTACTGCGGAGGTCGCCGCACTGAAGCAGGACCTTGAGCGGTCCAAGGAAGAGCTCGGCCTTACCAAGAGGCAGCTCAAAGAGAATAAAGGTAAGTGATACCCCGTCTGTATATTGATAAAGAAAAATGTGGTTTTTGAATAATAGGATCGTCACGAATTTTGCTAGGGGCCACGACCGAAGTGGTGGCCCTGAAGAAGGCGTTGTCCGAGGCCGAAGACAAAGCGGCCAAGGAGCGCATCGAGCGAGAGAAGCAAGAGGCACGAGTCAGCGAGGTGCGGCAAGAGCTCCAGGCTCTCGTCAAGAAATATGAGTCCTTGAAGCGTGACTCTAAGACGCAAGGGTCCGAGCTTGCGAAGGCCCTCGAAAACGCACAACATGCCAAGGCCGAAGCCCAAAAGGCCCTCCAGGAGATTCAGGCGGTTAAGAAGATAGCGGCGGGTAAGGCATTCATTATGCAAAGCAAGCATGTGAAGGAAACTTTCCTTTTACTTACCCAAGTTCGGAGCTCTCCAGGAGCGTTCACAGATCTACCCCGCAGTGTGTCCGATGCCGCAGAGTTCTACCGGGACGAGGAGGGGAGCTCGACGGAGAAGTTGTTCTGGTCTTAGTATACTGGGACCAAACATCCGATGCCCTTGAGCGACCAGTTGAAGCAACTGGTCGAGCTTCACAAGGCGGCCGAACAGGCCATGAAGGGTCTTATAGTCCGGATGTGGCCTGGCGAGCCCCTGCCTGGTAGCTACTTTGGTCTGGTAAGGCGGCTTGTGAATGCCTACCCACGGTTTGAAGTCATAAAGCGGTCCGTCTGCATTGAGGGTGCGCGCAGGGCCTTTGCCCGGGCGAAAGTGCACTGGGCGAAGTTGGACGCCGAAAAGCTGGTGAAGGAAGGACCACCGGAGGGCAAGGAGCATCGCCACCCCGAAAAGTATTATGACAGTGTCCTGAAGGGTGCTCGCCTTGTGGCAGAGGAATGTGCTAAGGATGTAATATTTGAATGAATATACTCATGTGATCCTGTAATATGAAATGAGTTCATCTGCGCTATGCAACGCTTGTTAATTTAAAATATTACCTTCTGTGCGGCCGTTTATAAAATCTGAGAGTTGGCCAGTCGTCGGCTTCTGCCCCCATGTAACTAGTATTGAGGTGTTCGGGATAAACCTGATCACTCTTTATCCCAATTTTGGGTCCTTCGAAGGAGGTGTTCAGCACAACGAACCAGGCAATCGGACTATAAAGCTTTATCACTCTCACTTAGCCATAGAAGTCTACAATTTTAAATTTTGGCGAAGCCCCTAGTATTCAGAAGGCCGAATTTGGGGCGCTATATACGCCTAAATCGGACAAGGCCGACTCCTCGCCCAAAGCGGAAGATGTCTTTAAGGACTTGAGACCTCTCGAATAGCGGCACAAATTTCGCCGCTTGACTGGGACTAGGACAGAGGCTGAATTGCTAGGCGAGCTCTGAACGTGCCTGGCGATCCTGTTGCAGGGTACTCCGGATTCGCTTGAAGGTTTCTGGTGGCTTCGTCGCCGAATTGGCGGTTGTCCTCAGAAGGCTGCTTTGTACTTCCGCTGCGAGGGCCGCAGTGTGCTCCTCTGTGCGGAGCGAGCGTTCTGTGTTTCCATTAACTGTTATAACCCCGCGAGGTCCAGGCATTTTGAGCTTGAGGTACGCATAATGCGGTACCGCATTGAATCTAGAAAATGTGGTTCGTCCGAGTAGTGTGTGATAGCCACTACAGAAGGGGACGATGTCGAAGATTAATTCCTCGCTTCGGAAGTTGCCCGGAGATCCGAAGACCACTTCTAGTGTGATTGAGCCCGTGCAACAGGCCTCTACACCTGGTATGACACCTTTGAAGGTGGTTTTTGTGGGTTTGATCCTTGAGGGGTCTATACCCATTTTGCGCACTGTATCCTGATAGAGCAGGTTCAGGCTGCTGCCACCGTCCATCAGGACTCGAGTGAGGTGAAATCCGTCAATGATGGGATCAAGGACCAATGCAGCAGAATCGCCATGACGGATACTAGTGGGATGGTCCCTGCGATCGAAAGTGATCGGACAAGAGGACCATGGGTTGAACTTTGGGGCGACTGGCTCCATCGCATAGACGTCCCTTAGTGCACGCTACCGTTCCCGCTTGGGAATATGGGTTGCGTATATCATGTTCACCTTTTTCACTTGTGGAGGAAACTTCTTCTGTCCTCCTGTGTTCGGCGGACGGGGCTCCTCCTCGTCGTCACTATGCAGCCCCTTTTCCTTGTTTTCGGCATTCAACTTGCCGGCCTGCTTGAACACCCAGCATTCTCTGTTGGTGTGATTGGCTGGCTTATCGGGGGTGCCGTGAATTTGACACGAGCGTCGAGTATGCGGTCCAAACTGGACGGGCCCGGATTGCTTCTTTTGAACGGCTTTTTCCGCTGACCAGATTTAGAGCCACTGAATCCGGCATTGACTGCCATGTCTTCGGCGTTGTCGCCGTTGTTGCGGCGCTTGTGTCTGTTGCGACATGGTCTGCCGTTGCTATCTTTGACATCTGAATTGCCTGGATTTCTTGATGTGTTATTGCTGCGAGCCAGCCAGCTGTCCTCGCCTGTGCAAAAGCGGGTCATGAGTGTCGTGAGGGCTGCCATAGACTTCAGCTTCTCTTGGCCGAGGTGCCGGGCGAGCCACTCATCAAGGATGTTATGCTTGAATGCCGCTAAGGCCTCGGCATACGGACAGTCGACAATTTGGTTCTTTTAGTTAGGAACCGGGTCTAGAATTTCCTGGCTGATTCCCCTGGCTGCTGGGTTATGTGACTCAAGTCATCAGCATCCGGTGGTCGCACATAAGTGCCCTGGAAGTTGTCAAGGAATGCGTCTTCCAGATTCTCCCAACTGCCAATGGAGTTTGCTGGCAAGCTATTCAGCCAATGCCAAGCCGGTCCTTTGAGTTTTAGTGGGAGGTACTTGATGGCATGTAGATCGTCACCGCGGGCCATGTGGATGTGGAGGAGGAAATCTTCAATCCATACTGCGGGGTCTGTTGTACCGTCATATGATTCAATGTTCACGAGTTTAAATCCCTCTGGGAATTCGTGATCCATTACTTCATCAGTGAAGCATAGGGGGTGTGCGGCACCTCTGTGCCGGGCTATGTCACGACGCAGTTCATACGAGTCTTGTCTGCTGTATTCAGCCCGGCCGGATTTGCTTTTAGTATATCCGGCGTGACGATCATCGTCACGTGTTAGGGCGCGCCCCCGTGATCCGTAGGTCGATCTTGTATGTCCTGCTTTGTTTTCCAATACGTTTTGCAGGTCCTGCGTGTTGCCCCGGGCCTTGGTGTTTTTGTTTGACTGGCGATGGGTGCGGGCTGGACTCCGGGTTGATATGTCGTTCTGTCTCGGCCACGGGGTGGCCGATCAGCCGCGTCATACGCTGGTAGTGTGGTGTTTAATGCTTCCTCCTCGAGTTGGGGTAGCAACCTGCGCTTTGGGTAACTCTTGGTTGGGCGCTCGAGTTCGTATTCCTCGGCTGCCAGGACCTCGGTCCATCTATCTGCTAGCAGATCTTGATCAGCTTGAAGATGTTGTTGCTTTTTCTTCAGGCTATTTGCTGTGGCTATAAGCCGGCGCTTGAAGCGCTCCTGCTCGACGGGATCCTCAGGCACGATAAATTCTTCGTCGCCGAGGCTCACCTCGTATTCGGAGAGAGGCATGTAATTGTCATCCTCTGATTCTCCGTCTGCTGCCTGTTCTTGAGGGCTGGCTTGCCCATCCTCCCGCTCGAGGCCTGGCTGGAGGGGATTATCTTCGTCTTCGGCACTATCCGGAGCGTTATTGTCTCTTGTGCCGGTATCGCTGCCTTTGCTATGGCGGGACTTAGAGCGGCGCCCTGACGCCGGTGCTTGGATTGCTTCCTGGAGGGATTATCCTCCGTTGCCTTATCAACATCGCCTTCTTTGGGGGTGTCCACCATGTATATATCATATGATGAGGTGGCAGTCCACCACCCTGTGGGCGGTGGTTCCTGTTCGTCTCCTGCATCGTCGTCCATACCGTCGATGTCTTCGGAGCCGAAATCGAGCATGTCAGTTAAGTCGTCGACAGTGGCTATTAAGTGGGTGGTGGGTGGGGAACGAATTTCTTCGCCGTCTGCTTCCCACTCAAGCCGGACATAGTTCGGCCAAGGGTCTCTAGACAAGGAGAGAGACCTTAATGAATTTAGCACGTCGCCCAGTGGCGAGTGCTGAAAGATATCCGCGGAGGAAAACTCCATGATCGGTGCCCAATCAGATTCGATAGGCACGGACGCAGGCGGTTCGGAGCCCGTGGCTGGGGACGAATCCAAGTGTCCGGCAACACGGGTCTCGTAGGAGGTGAAGTCAGTATTCGACTCTATCGCCGCTGAGTGTGCGGCCTCCGTGGCGGGGTCCATCCACCCGTCCTCGGACGGCGCGATCTGCTCCGGATTGAGGGCCGGAGTATCTACATGTGTGATCTCCCGAACACCATCCGATGACAGAGCTAAGTCGTGCTCGTCGTGACTATGCGGCGCACCTGACATGGGTTCAAATCCGTCGAAGATCAAGTCTCCGCGGATGTCGGCAGTATAGTTCAAGCTTCCGAACCTGACCTGATGGCCAGGGGCGTAGCTCTCGATCTGCTCCAGATGGCCAAGCGAGTTGGCCCGCAGTACGAAGCCGCCGAATACGAAGAGTTGTCCGGGGAGGAAAACCTCGCCCTGGATCGCATCGTTGCCGATGATCGAAGGAGCCATCAAGCCTTATGGTGACGGCACAGTGGAACTCTCAATGAAAGCACCAATGTCGGTGTCAAAACCGGCGGATCTCGGGTAGGGGGTCCCGAACTGTGCGTCTAAGGCGGATGGTAACAGGAGGCGGGGGACACAATGTTTACCCAGGTTCGGGCCCTCTCGATGGAGGTAATACCCTACTTCCTGCTTGATTGATCTTGATGATATGAGTATTACAAGAGTTGATCTACCACGAGATCGTAGAGGCTAAACCCTAGAAGCTAGCCTATGATTCTGATTGTTCTTGTCCTACGGACTAAACCCTCCGGTTTATATAGACACCGGAGGGGGCTAGGGTTACACAGAGTCGGTTACAAGGGAGGAGATCTACATATCCGAATTACCAAGCTTGCCTTCCACGCAAAGGAGAGTCCCATCCGGACACGGGACGAAGTCTTCAATCTTGTATCTTCATAGTCCAACAGTCCGGCCAAAGTATATAGTCCGGCAGTCCGAGGACCCCCTAATCCAGGACTCCCTCAGGCGCGCCTCCCTGGCTGCTGCCTCCTCTCTTCCACTACTGGGCCCATGAGGCCCAATAACCCCCCACGGGTTTCCGGTAACCCCCTGGTACTCCGGAAAATACCTGATAAACCTCGGAACTATTCCGGTGTCCGAATATAACCTTCCAATATATCAATCTTCATGTCTCGACCATTTCGAGACTCCTCATCATGTCCATGATCTCATCCGGGACTCCGAACAACATTCGGTCACCAAATCACATAACTCATATAATACAAAATCGTCATCGAACGTTAAGCGTGCGGACCCTACGGGTTCGAGAACTATGTAGACATGACTGAGACACCTCTCTGGTCAATAACCAATAGCGGAACCTGGATGCTCATATTGGCTCCCACATATTCCAAGAAGATCTTTATCGGTCAAACCGCATAACAACATACGTAGTTCCCTTTGTCATCGGTATGTTACTTGCCCGAGATTCGATCGTCGGTATCATCATACCTAGTTCAATCTCGTTACTGGCAAGTCTCTTTAATCGTTCCGTAATGCATCATCCTGTAACTAACTCATTAGTCACATTACTTGCAAGGCTTATAGTGATGTGCATTACCGAGAGGGCCAAGAGATACCTCTCTGGTATTCGGAGTGACAAATCCTAATCTTGATCTATACCAACTCAACGAACACCATCGGAGACACCTGTAGAGCATCCTTATAATCACCCAGTTACGTTGTGACGTTTGATAGCACACAAGGTGTTCCTCCGGTATTCGGGAGTTGCGTAATCTCATAGTTAGAGGAACATGTATAAGTCATGAAGAAAGCAATAGCAATAAAACTAAACAATCATTATGCCAAGCTAACGGATGGGTCTTGTCCATCACATCATTCTCCTAATGATGTGATCCTGTTCATCAAATGACAACACATGTCTATGGTCAGGAAACATAACCATCTTTGATAAACAAGCTAGTCAAGTGGAGGCATACTAGGGACACTTTGTTTTGTCTATGTATTCACACATGTACCAAGTTTCCGGTTAATACAATTCTAGCATGAATAATAAACATTTATCATGATATAAGGAAATAAAAAATAACTTTATTATTGCCTCTAGGCAATATTTCCTTCACATCGAATGTTAAGCGTGCGGACCCTACGGGTTAGAGAACTATGTAGACATGACCGAGACACCTCTCCGGTCAATAACCAATAGTGGAACCTGGATGCTCATATTGGTTCCAACATATTCTACGAAGATCTTTATCGGTCAAACCATAATGACAACATACATTATTCCCTTTGTCATCGGTATGTTACTTGCCCGAGATTAGATCGTCGGTACCTTCATACCTAGTTCAATCTTATTACCGGCAAGTCTCTTTACTCGTTACGTAATACATCATCCCGCAACTAACTCATTAGTCACATTGCTTGCAAGGCTTATTATGATGTGCGTTACCGACAGGGCCCAGAGATACCTCTCCAATACTCGGAGTGACAAATCCTAATCTCGATCTATGCCGACCCAACAAACACCTTCGAAGATACCTGTAGAGCACCTTTATAATCACCCAGTTACGTTGTGATGTTTGATAGCACACAAGGTATTCCTCCAGTATTCGGGAGTTGCATAATCTCATAGTCAAAGGAATATGTATATGACATGAAGAAAGCAATAGCAATAAAACTTAACGATCATTATGCTAAGCTAACGGATGGGTCTTGTCCATCACATCATTCTCCTAATGATGTGATCCTGTTCATCAAATGACAACACATGTCTATGGTTAGGAAACTTAACCATCTTTGATTAACGAGCTAGTCTAGTAGAGGCTTACTAGGGACACTGTGTTTTGTCTATGTATCCACGCATGTATCAAGTTTCCGGTTAATACAATTCTAGCATGAATAATAAACATTTATCATGATATAAGGAAATATAAATAACAACTTTATTATCGCCTCTAGGGCATATTTCCTTCAGTCTCCCACTTGCACTAGAGTCAATAATCTAGATTACATTGTAATGATTCTAACACCCATGGAGTCTTGGTGTTGATCATGTTTTGCTCGTGGAAGAGGCTTAGTCAATGGATCTGCCACATTCAGATCCGTATGTATTTCGCAAATCTCTATGTCTCCCTCCTTGACTTGATCACGGATGGAGTTGAAGCGTCTCTTGATGTGTTTGATTATTTTGTGAAATCTGGTTTCCTTCGCCAAGGCAATTGCTCCAGTATTGTCAGAAAAGATTTTCATTGGACCCGATGCACTAGGTATTACACCTAGATCGGATGTGAACTCCTTCATCCAGACTCCTTCATTTGCTGCTTCTGAAGCAACTATGTACTCTGCTTCACATGTAGATCCCGCCACGACGCTCTGCTTGGAACTGCACCAACTGACAGCTCCACCATTCAATATAAATACGTATCCGGTTTGTGACTTAGAGTCATCCACTACAGGAATCAGCTACTTTGCCATCTGCCAGCTCTTTGCCGTCTGCTAGCAGACGTCAGCTACCCAAAAGCTGACGGCAAAGAACTGGCTGATGGCAAAGAAGCTCTTTGCCATCAGCCAGTTCTTTGCCGTCCGCTAGCTGACGGCAAAGATTCTTTGCCGTCGGCTAGCTGACGGCAAAGAGGGAGGGGGGCCCCACTGACGAGCTGCTTAAAAAAACTTAACGGCCCCCCTCTTTGCCGTCTGCTAGCAGACGGCAAAGAGCAAAAAAGCGGACGGCAAAGGGGGCGGACGGCAAAGATTTAACATATCTAACGTTAACGGCCGCGCCCCACCCCGCCCTGTTTCTCTCCCACGCGCGCCGCCGCCCCCACCACTCGCCGCCGCCCAGTCGCCCCACCACCCCGCCGCCCCACCAGCCCCCCGCCCCGTCGCCACTGCCGCCCGGCGCCGTCGCCCCACCACCCGGCGCCCCACCGGCCCCCCGCCCGTCGCCCCCGCCGCCCTACTGTCTCGGCGCCGCCGCGCCCCGGCCCCCCAGCGCCCCACCGCCCCGGGCCCGGCGCCGCAGCCCCAGGCCGCCCCGCCCCCCTCCTCCACCGGCCACCTCCCCATCGGCCCCCCGCCCCGCCCCCTCTCCACCGGCCACCTCCCCCACCGGCCCCCTACCCCGTCACCCCCGCCGCCCTACCGTCTCGGCGCCGCCGCGCCCCGGGCCCGGCGCCGCCGCCCCGCCCCCCTCCTCCACCGGCCCTGCCCCAGGTGAGCTCTACCTCCTCTTTTTTTCCTTTTTTCTGTTTTTTAGTTTTAGGTTTATGTTTAGTTTAGATTTAGTTTTAGTTTTAGTTTTAGGTTTAGTTTAGTTTTAGGTTTAGATTTAGTTTTTTCCTTTTTTCTGTTTTTTTAGTTTTAGGTTTAGATTTAGTTTTAGTTTTAGGTTTAGTTTAGTTTAGTTTGAGGAAAGAAGAAGAAGAAGAAAAAAAGAGGAGAGGAGGAGAAGAAGAAGAGGAAAAAGGAAAGGAAGAAGAAGAGGAGGAGGAGGAGAAGAAAAAAGAAGAAGAGGAAGAAGAAGAAGAAAAAAGAGGAGAGGAGGAGAAGAAGAAGAGGAAAAAGGAAAGGAGGAGGAGGAGGAAGAAGAAGAAGAAGAAGAAGAAGAAGAAGAAGAAGGAAGAAAAGGAAGAAGAGGAAGAAGAAGAAAAGGAAAAAAGAGGAAAAAACCCCAACCCGACACGGCACCCCGACCCCGACCCGGCACCCCGACACGACACCCCGACCCCTAGACCCCGACCCCGACACGACACCCCGGCCCCTAGACCCCGACCCCGACACCCCGACCCTGACCCCGACCCCGACCCGACACCCCGACCCCGAGCCTGACCCGACCCCGACCCCGACACCGACACGGCACCCCGACCCCGACCCGGCACCCCGACCCGGCACCCCGACCCGACACCCGACCCCGAGACCCCGACCCCGACACGACACCCCGACCCCCGACACCTCCCGAAAAGGTGTTCTTTGGCCTTCCAGAGGCCGACGGGGTCATATATTTGTGAATTATTAGTTAGGTCATATATTTTTCGATTTTGTTATGAAAAACATCATATATAATTGTGTTGATCGGGTAGTTTTAAATGTGCAGTTGTTTCATCGCTGCGAGGTTTGGTGTTCGACGACCTCGCCGTGTGTTTGACGAGCTCTGCCCCTTCGTTCGTGGGTGAGCACAAATGACATGTCCTCCTCCCCCATTAATTATTTGATCTATTCCGATGAAACTTGATAGCTAGCTATATATGTGTCTTGAATCATCAGTATGCGTAACCAATATGTGTCTCCCGTTCGAAAGCGTCATAGTTATAAATATGCATGCATTTGCATATTTATAACCTTGATTCTTTCGAATTGTCCAACGCTATCCATGGACAGCCCGAGTATGTTTAGATTGGGTTCGTTTTCCCATATGCTTTGCTCCGGATCCTACGCATAAATTTCGTCAGTGCCTCCCCTGTTGTTCTCCGGGTACACATCCTCTCTGTTTATTGCAGAGACGTGTATCAGGAGAACAGCGGGGAGGTGCTGCCGAAATTTTGCGTAGGATCCGGAGCATAGCATGGGAAAATGAACCCAATCTAAACATACTCGGGTGGGATTAGGACCTATCATTACCTATTAGAGTGTAGGTTGCATGGACGTAATAAAATTGACAAAGTAGATCAACTGATGAATATATACATGGTGAATTATATATATATATATATATATATTTGTTGTGTGTCTAGTAGCTCTGAAAGTCAAGATGAGTGATCGTGCGTGGATGTACACCGGTCACACTGGTCAGAACAAATGGAGCATTGAATGGTTCACAAAAACCAAGGGGTTTGTGCGAGCCGCATTTGAAAATGGCCAGAGGAAAACCTGGTGCCCCTGTTTACGGTGCGGCAATTGGGAAAAGAGGACAGAGGCTGAAATGGGCAAACACCTGCAGAAGAGTGGTTTTACGCCCGATTATACGGTGTGGTCATTTCATGGTGAGTCTGCCCAACGTGACCGAGCTGAGGTGGATCGTCGTCGCACCGACGAGCATGGTACCGGGATGGAAAACATGGTGCAAGACTTCGATGATGCTCGGGATTCGGACGAGGAGATGGAGGAATCTGCAAAGGCCTTCAATGAAATGTTGGAGTCTTCAAAACGTCCGCTCCATGAGCACACTGAGCTTTGTCAGTTGGATGCCATCTCACAAGTAATGGCTCTAAAGGCTCAGTTCAACTTGGGCAGAGAATTCTACGATGCAATGATGACAGTATTTGGACGCTTTCTACCCAAAGGCCATGTAATGCCTGCAAACCTGTACCAGTCGGACAAAATCCTCCGTGCACTCAAGATGCCCTATGATAAGATACATGCCTGTGAGAAAGGATGTGTCTTGTTTAGGCTTGACTATGCGGACTTGAACTATTGTCCCATTTGCAAGTCTTCCAGGTATGTTGTGGTAGACAACGGTATGGGTGAGAAGACACAGACCAAAATCCCCGTTAGTGTTCTTCGGTATATGCCAATCGAACCAAGACGTCAACGTCTTTTCATGGTCGAAGAGACGGCCAGACAGATGACATGGCACAAAACGGGCAAAAGAACCGAACTAGATGCAGATGGGAATCTGATGATTGTACACACATCGGATGGTGTTGCGTGGAAAAAGTTTGATGAATTACATGGTGACAAAGCGGCAGATCCGAGGCATCCTCGAGTCGGCATCAGCACGGATGGGTTCAGTGTGTTTGGTATGACGGCAGCCCAATACAGTTGTTGGCCCGTATTTGTCTTTCCACTCAATCTCCCCCCCCCGGACAGATTATGCAAAGAAAGAACATTTTCCTGATGTTGATAATTCCAGGGCCCAACTATCCGGGGAAAATATGAATGTGTACATGCAGCCGCTTAAGGACGAATTGCAAGAAGCCTGGGATAATGGGTTCAAGACATACGACGCCTATAGCAAACGGAACTTCATAATGCGTGTCTGGTACATGTACTCGACGCATGACTTGCCGGCGTATGCGCTATTCGTTGGCTGGTGTGTGCATGGAAGGTTCCCGTGCCCCACATGCAAGGGAGCTCTTGAGTTTTGTTGGCTTCAGGCCGGTCGCAAGTTTTCTTGCTTCGACATGCATAGACAGTTCCTGAATCCTCGCCATAAGTTCAGGAAAGACAAGAAGAACTTCATCAGAGGTAGAGTTGTCAAAAACTCTGCACCACCTGCATTGACAGGCCAACAGACCCTGGATCAGTTAAACGCTCTCGAGCCAGATCCAGAGCGTCCAGGGTACTTCAAGGGGTATAATTCTAAGCACGCCTGGACTCACAAAACACGCTTATGGGATCTGCCTTACTTCAAAGACCTCCTTTGCCCACACAACATCGACGTGATGCACACTGAGAAGAATATCGCCGAGGCACTTTTTGGTACATTGTTCGGCATAGATGGGAAGTCAAAGGATAATACAAAGGCTAGAGTCGATCTGGAGGCGCTATGTGATAGGCCGTTACAAAACATGAAAGAACCGAAAGGAAAGCAGAACTGGACGAAGCCAAAGGCATGGTTCAATCTTGGAAGGCCAGCTATGAGGGAAATTATCTTGTGGGTGAAAATGCAGTTGATGTTCCCCGATGGGTATGCAGCGAATCTAAAGAGGGGAGCCAGTCTTGATAAATTGAAGATATTTGGTCTCAAGAGTCATGATTGGCAGATATGGATTGAGCGGGTAATGCCGGTGATGTTGCGTGGCTTCATCCCTGAGGATGAATGGCTAGTACTGGCAGAACTCAGCTATTTCTTCCGTGTTCTTTGTGCGAAAGAACTATCGCCTGGCGTGCTAGAAGAAATGGAAGAGTTGGCGTCGGAGTTGATCTGCAAGTTAGAGAAGATCTTTCCACCGGGCTTCTTTAATCCAATGCAACATTTGATTTTGCATCTCCCGACCGAGGCAAGATTGGGGGGGGGGCATGCAAAATCGTTGGTGCTAACCAACTGAGAGGATGCAGAAGACGCTTCGACAAAAATGTAAAAATAAACGTAGAATTGAATCATCGATGGCTGAGGCATTCATCACTGAGGAGGCGGCAAACTTCGTGACAGCACACTACGAAGCCAAAAATCGTCATTTGCATAATCCGAAGCCTCGGTACAATGCTGACGACCCTAAAAAGGGTGGATCCAACCTCAGCCTATTCAAAGGGAATCTCGCACCAGCCAGTGTTTCAAATCCAGTATCTTTGGATAACGAACAATGGCGGACCATTTCGTTGTATATCTTCAACAACCTGATAGAAGTGCGGCCGTACATCGAGTAAGTTCTCGGTACATAGTTTCGCAACTTCTATTTCCTTTGAACTGCTCTTATTCCTGGATATTTCATACAGTCGATACGTCGCCTTATTCTCGTATGGAGCGGTGATCCAAAAGGATTCTGTCGAAGAGTATGAGCTTCTCGCAAAGCAAGGAGGCGGCTATCCCGGTTTCATCTCTTGGTTCAAACAAACGGTAATTTCTATTAGACAATTTCATTTCATTCGCTAATTTGTGTGTAATGCAACAATCCTTTCATATTAAACTTGTAGGCTAATTCAGAGTCTATGGACGCCGAATTGAGACAAGTCGCTAATGGTTTTGACTATAAGGTCCGTTCATTGGACAAATACGACATCAACGGGTATCGCTTTCGTACCTATGGCAAAGAGCTATCTATGGCCGACCGAAAGTCTACAAATTGTTGTGTATCTGCTATCGGCGAAGGAGGTACCGAGTATTATGGGAGAGTTGAAGCAATTTATGAACTTCTATTCTATGGTGAAAACCCACCGAATGTCGTAGTCTTCAAATGTTATTGGTTTCAGCCGAAGGAGACTAGAAGGACTCATGAACATATAGGGCTAGTTGAAATCAACCAAAGCACCCATTTAGATGTTCCTGATGTCTATATTACGGCTCAACAGGCGACCCAAGTATTCTATCTACCGTGGGCCTGCCAAACTAATCCAAATCTGAAAGGTTGGGATGTCGTTTATGAAGTGCCGCCACGTGCTAGACTATCTCCCCCAAAGGAAGAGGATTATGAACCTCACATTAACCCAGACACATATGAAGGAGAATTCTTCCAAGAGACACGTCTTTCCAAAAAGCGTTTCAAGAACCGCTATACTTCACCCCAAAACATTGAAGTAGACAGCGACAGTGAATCCGACATCACCCCAGAGGAGGAACAAGAAGAGCCGGAACAAGAAGAGGTTACTGCTGCGGATGACCTGTCATTGCTTGACCGATTACGTCAAGGTGGCCTTCCACATGTTGATGCCACTGAACCCTATGAGCCCGTCATTGATTATAGTGATGATGATGATTATGCATTTATTGATGATACTGATCGAGATTATTAGTAGTGTCAGGTATTAAATTTTTTTATGTTGTACTTGATGATGATACACTTAAGTGATACACATATTATTATTCATGTCGGTCTTTTTTTTTTATGTTGTACTAATTTCGTTTACTGTTTGTCATGGCAGGTGTTGAAAGATGGTGGGTGCTGGTCGGGAGCGCGCCAAGGCCCCTTCTTCGTCGGCGCGTGGTCTGAGGTCTTCCATTCCAGACGCACCTCTCCGTCGAGCGTTGCTGGACAGTATGGCGACACCGCCGGGCCCTTCTTCGTCGACCGCGGTGCCGAGCAGGGGACGAGGTAGGAAGAGAGGAGGTGGGGCACATGGTCGCGGGAGAGGAGGTAGGGTGACTGCTACGGCGCCTTCCTCGCCGCCACCCCCAGCTGTTTCACCCGAGCACGTGACTGCTAGGGTGGACTCGTCCGAGGAGGAGGCTACACGGACTCCGGTCCACGAGCCTCCGGTCCATGGGTCTTGGGCCCACGAGCCTCGGGTCGACTGGCCTTCGGCCCATGAGAGTTCAGCCCACGAGACCCCGGAGGAGCACACGTCTGGATGGGGTACCTGGCCGGATCAGCCCGAGGAGCCGAGTGGCCATGCTGATGATGGCGGGGAGCCGACTGATATTGAGGAGGAGGGGGGCACCGTCTACCAGCGTGGTGCTACACGGCTCCCGTCCGTGCCGGCGACCCGCGAGCAGAGGTGGTTGATTTTCCCTGATGGGGAGAGTTACGTAAGTGCATTTAATATTTTTGTACCTTCTGCATTCACGTTTCTTCAAATACCTAATGCGTTGGCCTTGTCATGCTGCAGGGGTTGGGACCACCATCATTGTGTCCGCCGGCCCAACTCCGTCCTTGGAGTTCTTTGCCGGCAAAACTTCCCGGGGTTTGTCACATTGCCTGGTGAGGGTCGGCTTCCAGAGCTTGGATTGAGCTGGGAGCACTACTTGGCTGCCCCGGCCCCGCCGGATGAGATTATCGACGGTGTCTTGTGCGACACGAGGGCCGACATGGTGATCAGAAAGTTCTGGGTAATTTCTCCTTTACACATTTAAAAATCTTCAACTAGCTAGTTATTAATTGTACTAATCAATATTGTCTCATTTGATTGCAGACATTCTACAGGTGTGAGGAGGGATACGAGGAGGACGCGGCACATGTTATCGAGAACGTCTGCAAGCGCCTACTACAGAACTTACGGCACGAGGCTCGGGTGCAGGCTGTTCGAGACTACTACGCCTTGCGTGGTATCAAGAAGACCAAGCCGGTGTGCCGCGATAAGTTCCTGAGTAAGGAGCAGTACATGAAGGTAATTCTTAAGGCCTTCTACTTAAGTTCCTTCATTTAGTAATTCTTAGCCGTAGCGCTCAAGTTTCTACTTGCTAACTTAGGCGCCTCCGAGATGGTGTGCGGATCGGATGGATTGTTGGGAGGTGTTGGTCAATGAGTGGTGCTCAAAAGAATGGCTAGCCCTCCACAACGAGGCCAAGGACAAACGTGCCCAAATGGAAGGTGTGCCACACCATCAAGGCAGCTCCAACTTATATCAGTTCGGGCGGAACTGGGTATGTGGTTTGCTTCATGATTCATGCAATTCATTCATCATGCTAGCTTGAGCCCTTTAATTACTAATTTACATTGTTTCTCTCTTTCAGGCACGCCACAATAAGGTGGATAAGGTGCCAGAGGTGTACGACCTGTATGCCATGGCCCACACTGCCTCTTTCAAGAAAGTCAAGGCTTTCTCTCAGTCTGACCTCGATGATGCAAACAACTTCACCAACATCTCCTCCCACAAAAAGCTCGTGAGATATAGAGATGAGGGGAAGGCGAGGAAAGGGGAGGACTTTAACCCGATCCAGGGTCCCATTGATCCAGAGCTGGTGATGATATCTGGTGGCGGGAGGTCCCATGGCTCCATAGCCATTGGAGATGGACTTATCCGTTGTCCTAGCACTCTCCCGGAGATCAAGGCGCGCCAGTCGAGCTCCGCTCCTGAGATAAGGCCTCGTGAACGGCCAGTGCAACTCGCCATCAAGGTTAGTGATACGTACTCAGCTATCTTTCTCCATTACATTGTGTGCGCTTCCATCAATGATTACAAATGGTCATGTGAGTGGTGTTGCAGGCTGCTATACAGAGTGAGAGAGATAGAACGGAGAAACTTCTGGCGGAGAGGCAGCGGGAGTTGGAGGAGAGGACGACAAAGATGATGGAGGAGGAGAGGGCACGGAATGACATGCAGGCAAGGGCCATGTACGAGCTCCTTGTGGTAAGTTTCTTCTGCAGATTAGGCAAAACATTCATGTAGTGTTTGTCTCATTACTAACTAGTATGACTGAGTCGTCAAAACCAAATGTGCAGTCTGTGTGCGAGAAGACCGGTCAGACCGCTCCGCCGATGCCAGTGATTGCTCCTGGGACCACGGTGAGTTTAATTTGAATGGACATTAATTGCTAGTCTTAACATTTGAGTGTCATCATGCTAACAAGACATTGGAAATGATCTTTAGTGCAGCGTAACTCCAGACAAGCATCGCACGATCCTTCTCCAGCTACCGACACGAGCCAGCCCGCTCCTACACCTCCTGGATCATGGTAAGTTTATCTAGTGTTTTGCTTAACACATGCATAAAGACCTAGACTTAGCTTTATTTCCTCCAATGCTTACCATAATGACCTAGACTTAGCTTCTTCTCCTCCAAAATGACTTAATAAGCTTACTGACCTCCAAAACCATCCATTTTACCTAAGTTAGCTCTAAAACGATCTGTACTTAGCTTACTTATGTCAAAAATTGCATAATTAGCTTAGTTAGCTCATAAACGATCCATTTTACCTAAGTTAGCTCTAAAATGACCTATTTTACCTTGGTTAGCTTATAAATGATCCAGTTCATCCAAGTTAGCTCAAAAATGACCCATTTTACCTAGATTAGCTCCTAAATGGTCCATTTTACCTACGTTAGCTTTAAAATGACCCATTTCACCTAGGTTAACTCCAAAATGACCCATCTTACCTAGGTTATCTCATAAACGATCCATTTCAACTAATTTAGCTCATAAACGATCCATTTCACCAAGTTAGCTAAAAACGAACCATTTCACCTAAATTAGCTCTTAAATGATCCATTTCACCTAAGTTAGCTCAAAAAGATCCATTTCAACTAAATTAGCTCATAAATGATCCATTTCACCTAAGTTAGCTAAAAAACGATCCATTTCAACTAAGTTAGCTCATAAATGATCCATTTCACCTAAGTTAGCTAAAAAACGATCCATTTCACCTTAGTTACCTCAAAAACGATCCATTTGACCTTAATTAGATCATAAACGACCCATTTCAACTAAGTTAGCTCATAAATGATCCATTTCACCTTAGCTAGCTCATGAACGACCCATTTCAACTTAGTTAGCTCATATATGATCCATTTCACGTAAGTTAGGTCATAAATGACATACTCTTCTTGTTCTAGTCTTCTTCTTGTTCTACTCTTCTTGTTCTAGTCTTCTTATTCTAGTCACCTATTTCTAACTTTTTTATTTTGCCATTTTGCAGATCTCATTCACTTCATGGAAGCTACTCTTCTTGTTCTAGTCTTCTTGTTCTAGTCTTCTTGTTCTGGTCTTCTTGTTTATGTATGGATGGAACTTGTTTATGTATGAATTGATGGATGGAACTTGCTTATGTAATATGTATGGATGGAAGTTGCTTATGTATGAATGGATTGAACTTGCTTATGTATGAATGTATGGAACTTATGTGCTGGATATATGTGATATGAATGCCTGTGAAATATATCTATATATGTCATATATATTTGCTGTGAAAATTATTGGATTTAATAAAAAACAGATAAAAGAGCCAATATGCAGGCTCTTTGCCGTCTGCCACCGACGGCAACAAGCTCTTTGCCGTCTGCCGCGGACGGCAAAGGAGCCATGTGGCAGCCAACTGTGCTTCCTGGGAGCTGACCCATTTGGTCAGTTTGCCTACAGTGGCAGACGGCAAAGAGTAAAAAAAATTGCCGTCAGCGGCGGACGGAAAAGGCATGCCATGTAGTGACATGTAGATGACATCATAAGGCGGACGGCAAAGACACTAGAAAGTTTGCCGTCTGCCGCGGACGGCAAAGGCATGCCGTTAGCCACTTAACGGACTGACAGCGCAATTATTGTCGTCCGCTCTCTTTGCCGTCCGCGGCAGACGGCAAAGGGCCTTTGCCGTCAGCGGCCCGGAAGCAGACGGCAAAGTAGCTGTTTACCGTAGCCTACTTTGCCGGAGCCTTTTGCCGTCCGCCGTGGCAGACGGCAAAATAGCTGATTCCTGTAGTGATCCGGATCAGTGTCAAAGTTAGCATCGACGTAACCATTTACGACGAGCTCTTTGTCACCTCCATAAACGAGAAACATATCCTTAGTCCTCTTTAGGTATTTCGGGATGTTCTTGACTGCTGTCCAGTGATCCACTCCTGGATTACTTTGGTACCTCCCTGCTAGACTTATAGCAAGGCACACATCAGGTCTGGTACACAACATAGCATACATGATAGAACCTATGGCTGAGGCATAGGGAATGATTTCCATTTTCTCTCTATCTTCTGCAGTGGTTGGGCATTAAGTCTGACTCAACTTCACACCTTGTAACACAGACAAGAACCCTTTCTTTGACTAATCCATTTTGAACTTCTTCAAAACTTTATCAAGGTCTGTGCTTTGTGAAAGTCCAATTAAGCGTCTTGATCTATCTCTATAGATCTTGATGCCCAATATATAAGCATATTCACTGAGGTCTTTCATTGAAAAACTTGTATTCAAGTATCCTTTTATGCTATCTAGAAATTCTATATCATATCCAATCAACAATATGTCATCCACATATAATATTAGAAATACTACAGAGCTCCCACTCACTTTCTTGTAAATACAAGCTTCTCAAAAAGTCTGTATAAAACCATATGCTTTGACCACCTCATCAAAGTGTATATTCCAACTCCGAGATGCTTGCACTAGTCCATAAATGGATCGCTGGAGCTTGCACACTTTGTTAGCACCTTTGGGATCGACAAAACCTTCTAGTTGCATCATATACAACTCTTCTTTAAGAACTCCATTAAGGAATGCAGTTTTGACGTCCATTTGCTAGATTTCATAATCATAAAATGCGGCAATTGCTAACATGATCCGGACAGACTTAAGCATCGCTACGGGTGAGAAAGTCTTGTCGTAGTCAACTCCTTGAATTTGTCGAAAACCTTTCGCAACAAGTCGAGCTTTGTAGACAGTAACATTACCATCAGCGTCAGCCTTCTTCTTGAAGATCCATTTATTCTCTATGGCTTGCTGATCATCGGGCAAGTCAACCGAAGTCCATACTTTGTTCTCATACATGGATCCTATCTCAGATTTCATCGCCTCAAGCCATTTTGCGGAATCTGGGCTCATCATCGCTTCTTCATAGTTTGTAGGTTCGTCATGGTCTATTAACATGGCCTCCAGAACAGGATTACCGTACCACTCTGGTGCGAAACGTGCTCTGGTTGACCTACGAGGTTCGGTAGAAACTTGATATGAAGTTTCATGATCAGTATCATTAGCTTCCTCTCTAGTTGGTGTAGGCATCACGTTAACGGTTTTTAGTGATGAGCTACTTTCCAATTCGAGAGAAGGTACAATACCTCATCAAGTTCTACTTTCCTCCCACTCACTTCCTTCAAGAGAAACTCCTTCTCTAGAAAGGATCCATTATTAGCAACAAAGATCTTGCCTTCGGATCTGTGATAGAAGGTGTACCCAACAGTTTCTTTTGGGTATCCTACGAAGACGCACTTCTTCGATTTGGGTTCGAGCTTATCAGTGTAACACCCTGAGAATCATGCTACAGTAACTCTCTGTGATTAAGCTAATCATGTTGCTAAACAGGGCTTGATCACATTTGAATCACATTTCTTTCAAACTCCTAATTCAAACTTCAATTAAATTTAAAGTGGAAAATAAAAGTTTTCAAAAATTTAAACAAAAATGTTCGGGCCATGCCAGATATTGCACTGATAATTATTGTGGAGAAAACACATTTTTATAAAATGCCTAAATACTTTTAAATGAAATAAAACAGAAAAGAAAAGAAATAAATAAAAAGAAAATACAAAAGAAAACAGAACAAACAAAGCAAAGAAAAAGAGAAGGAGAAGGCCCCCTCCACTGGACCCTGGCCCAACTGGGCCGACCCCAGGCCCAGCCGGCCTAGCCCACCTCCCCGGGTCGCCCTCCCCTTCCCTGTTTCCCCGACCGGGGTCGGAACAGGGGCAGGTCCCCGCCGCACCACCTCGCCGGCGACGGGGGAGGATAAGGCCGCCCCGACGCCTCGGCCTCCGCCCATCCCTCCCACTTGCCCCTCTCGCTCGCCTCTGCGCCCCCCTCCCCCAGATCCACCTCTCCCCTCACCCTCTCCTTCGTTCTGGAGAGGAGACCGATGCGGTCGCCGCCATTCTCCGTCGTTCACGCGGCCACCGAGCCCCGTTCCCCTCCCCGACGTGTCCACGAGCTCCGCCGCGTCGAGCCCGTCCTCCCCGACCACCTGCTCGAGCCGGGACCCCCTACATCACCCCCCAACGCCGTCGCCTTCTTCCTCGGGTCGCCGCTGTCTTCTTCGACTCCGGCGACTGCTGCTGCTACTAAGCCCCTCACCGGCCCGTGTGTCGCGTGGTGAGCTTCTCCCCCTCCTTCCCTATCCTTTCGCTCTCGCGCGCCCCCTAGCTGCTTTCCCCACGCGCGCCCGAACGCAGCGCCGCGGAGCTCGTCGCTGGCGGGTCTCCGGTGACCTTTTGGTCACGGGCTCAAGCCCATTGCACTCCCCACAGCGCGTAGATGCTCCCCAGCCCCTCCGCTTGCTCGATAGCACGCCGTAGCCCCGTTTCCGTCGGGCACCCGTGCACGCCGCCGCCTCCGCCGCTCGCCGGCGCCGATTCCGGCCAAGTCCGGCGAAGCTACGGCCACCACTGGATGCGGCGCTGCGAGCTCCTTCCAATGAGCCTAGCCCCGCTCCTCCCCGAGCCCCGTAGCGCGATTCCGGCCAACTCCGGTGAGGGGCCGCCTCTGTTTTGGTCGCCGGAGTCGCTCCGGCGCCGGCCGCCGACGTGGCTGGCCTGGGGCCACCCCAGTGCCACTACCAGTGGGCCCCGTGGGCCCCGTTGACTGGGTTGACCCCAGTCAACTGCTGACTGGGCAGGCCCAGCCACTGACATGCGGGCCCCGCCTCATAATTAACAAAAAAAATGTTTTTATAAATAAAACTTATTAACTAATCTAAATAGACTATGACACGTGGGGTCTAGTAGTTAATTAAACTAATTTTAGTTAATTTAATCTTCTAATTAGTCCACTGTCTATGATAGGTAGGACCCACCTGTCTGGTTTGACTGGTCAGCCGACCTGTTGACCTGCTGACGTCAGCATTACCTCATGCTGACGTCATAATTCATTTTTTTGCTAAATTCAAATAATTCCAGAAATTCAAATAATCTTTGAAAATTCATATCTTTTAAACCGTAACTCGGATGAAAATTTTTTCTACATGAAAGTTGCTCAGAACGACGAGACGAATCCGAATACGCTGTCCGTTCGTCCACCACACCTCCCTAACCTATCAAACTAGCAACTTTCCCCCTCCGGTCCGTCTGTCCGAAAACGTGAAACATCGGGAATACTTCCCGGATGTTCCCCCCCCCCTTCGCCGGTACCACCTACTGTCGCGTTAGGACACACCTAGCACCGCTCATTGTCATGTCACGCATCGTCATGCTTATGTTTGCATTGTATTTAGTGTAGCATGTTACTGCTTTCCGATATCCTATCCTGATGCATAGCCTATCCTTGCTACCTTTACCTGCAATCCTACATGCTTAGTATAGGATGCTAGTTTTCCATCAGTGGCCCTACATTCTTGTCCGTCTGCTGTGCTATACTATCGGGCCGTGATCACCTGGGCGGTGATCACGGGTATATACTTATATACTATATACATGACACATGTGATGACTAAAGTCGGGTCGGCTCGTAGGAGTACCCGCAAGTGGATCTTTGTGGCGGAGCGACAGGGCAGGTTGAGACCGCCTAGGTGAGAGGTGGGCCTGGCCCTGGTCGGCGTTCGCGGATACTTAACACGCTTAACGAGATCTTGGTATTTGATCTGAGTCTGGCCATTTGGTCTATACGCACTAGCCATCTACGCGGGAGTAGTTATGGGTATCCCGGCGTCGTGGTATCAGCCGAAGCCTTCGTGACGTCAGTGAATGAGTGGCGCGCGCCGGATTGGACTGGAACGCCACTAGGCTAGGTCTGCTTCCGGCCGCGTACGCAACGTGCAGGTGTGCATAGGGCGATGGGCCCAGACCCCTGCGCGCATAGGGTTAGACCGGCGTGCTGACCTCTCTGTTGTGCTTAGGTGGGGCTGCGACGCGTTGATCTTACGAGGCCGGGCATGACCCAGAAAAGTGTGTCCGGCCAAATGGGATCGAGCGTGTTGGGTTATGTGGTGCACCCCTGCAGGGAAGTTTATCTATTCGAATAGCCGTGTCCCTCGGTAAAAGGACGACCCGGAGTTGTACCTTGACCTTATGACAACTAGAATCGAATACTGAATAAAATACACCCTTCCAAGTGCCAGATACAACCCGGTGATCGCTCTCTAACAGGGCGACGAGGAGGGGATCGCCGGGTAGGATTATGCTATGCGATGCTACTTGGAGGACTTCAATCTACTCCCTTCTACATGCTGCAAGATGGAGATGACCAGAAGCGTAGTCTTCGACAGGACTAGCTATCCCCCTTTTATTCTGGCATTCTGCAGTTCAGTCCACTGATATGCCCCTTTACACATATACCCATGCATATGTAGTGTAGCTCCTTGCTTGCGAGTACTTTGGATGAGTACTCACGGTTGCCTCTCTCCCTCTTTTCCCCCTTTCCTTTCTATCTGGTTGTCGCAACCAGATGTTGGAGTCCAGGAGCCAGACGCCACCGTCGACGACGACACCTACGACACTGGAGGTGCCTACTACTACGTGCAGGCCGCTGACGACGACCAGGAGTAGTTAGGAGGATCCCAGGCAGGAGGCTTGCGCCTCGTTCGATCTGTATCCCAGTTTGTGCTAGCCTTCTTAAGGCAAACTTGTTTAACTTATGTCTGTACTCAGATATTGTTGCTTCCGCTGACTCGTCTGTGATAGAGCACTTGTATTCGAGCCCTCGAGGCCCCTGGCTTGTATTATGATGCTTGTATGACTTATTTATGTTTTAGAGTTGTGTTGTGATATCTTCCCGTGAGTCCCTGATCTTGGTCGTACACATTTGCGTGCATGATTAGTGTACGGTCAAATCAGGGGCGTCACAAGTTGGTATCAGAGCCGACTGCCTGTAGGAATCCCCCTTTCCACACTCCTTGGCCGAAGTCGAGTCTAGACATTACAAAACTTTTACTAACATGGCTGTGTGTCTTACGGGCCCACGTCGCCATTGGGTGGTACTAGGATGTTTTACTCCTCGACCTTTACTCTGGGACTCTGAACTCTCTTCTACTCGGGTTAAACGAATTTACTAACTCTAACACTAGGATCCCGTGGCCGCATTCACCCCAAAGTTGGATAAGCCATAGTTGTTTCTTAGAATAGTATTTTGAACAATTCACACACTGTCATTTGACTCCTTTGAAACGTCTTTGCTTTCAGATGGAACCCACAAGGCAGGTCGTTCGCCACACGATGGCCATTGGTGCCTCGGGATCACCTGCGGTGCTAGCTGAGATGATGACCTATCTGGGTTATCGCTGGCACCCTGAGTACACTGTCTACGAGGAGTACCAGGACTTTAACCAGGAGCAGTACCGTGCCATCGTCCACCTCTACTCTTGGGAGTACGACTCCACTACTGTGTTGCACACCGCACATGGTGTTGGTGTGACCATCGATATGGCTGTCCACGATGCTGCCTATGCTGCTCTGACACGTCTTCGTGGAGAGTATCGAGAGTTGGACACCTCCCCTTTCAGGCACATTGCTATCGCATCTGATGTTGGTGCGGAGGGATACTATACTGTTGCCTACTCCACTGTCACCCGAGAGCCCTTCTACCATCAGAACCTGGTTCTGCATGCTGATGGGCTGGATCGAGCTAACCGAGCTCTTCGCCACGAGATGTACACCACCCGTCAGCACCTTTACCGTGCTCTGACGCTGCTGCACCCCTTTGTCCGATCTGGACAGGTACCGCGTACTGCGATCTACCCAGCCAGGACCGTGATGCCCCACGGTGTCGGTTGGCCAGAGGTGGGAGGCTACTCTCCCGCACTTGGTCCTCTTCTGCCACCTGAGCGTCGGGTTCTACACCTGAGTATCCGCGGCCCCCAGTCTGCTGACGTGGAGGGCTATCCGTTGCCCCACTACCAGCTGTCGGGCTACGATTACCTCCACAGTACCTCTTGGGACTGATGTAGGCTTGCTTGTAGTGTTAGATGCATTCGCCGCGAGCCTGTGTGCCGCCTATGATGTTTTAGTCTATGTACTGAACTCTATGCATGACCCCTTTTGTAAGTTATGCCGACTACTATGTAGTAGCTATCGTGCTCCTCTCGTTATGCATGTTTCATCATGAATGATTCTTGGCTTTGCAAATATTTTCCAATGCTGAACTACCCCTGTTATATATTAGCAGGATGGTTAGACCAGGTGGTCGTGGTCGTGGTGGCAATGCCCCACCACCACCTGAGTACATGGCTGGTATGATCCAACAGTTTGAACTGAACCGCCAGTTCATGGAAAATATGATGGCTCAGTTTCCTCGCCCCAATATGAACCAGCAGCCAGCCCAAGTGACTCTTCAAGATTTCATACGCCTCAACCCAACCATCTACCGCAGCTCAACTCAGCCTCTGGATGCTGATGACTGGCTCCATGACATCACCTATGAGATGGAGTCTGCTGATGTAGCCCCTGCCAGCTATGTCACCTTTGCTTCCTTCTTCTTGAAGGGACCCGCAGCTCAATGGTGGGACAGCCACAGGCGTACTCTGCCAGCTGGAACAATCATCACATGGCCAGACTTCCAAGCTGCTTTCCGTGCCCGCTTCATTCCTCAAGGAGTCATGGACCGGAAGAAGCGTGAGTTCCGCAACCTCACCCAAGGCAACAAAACTGTTGAAGCTTATCAACGGGAGTTTCTGGACTTGTCTCGTTATGCTGAAGAGGACATTGCAACTGATGCACGCAGACAGGAGAAGTTCCGTGATGGCCTTCAAGCTGACATCAAGCTCGCACTCCTAGTGCATGACTTTGCTGATTTCGCCACCTTGGTGAACAAGGCCATCAATGTCGAAACTGGTCTGCAGGAATACCAGAGCTTTCACAGGCGCAACCGTGACACGGGCTCATCTTCGGGCTCGCCCGCACAGAAGCGTAAGATATGGATCCCGAACAGCATGTACCGTCCAAATGCGTCTACCCCAAGGCAGACCTATGCTGCACCTCGTCTACCTCCACCACCATCTAGGCAGTCAAGACTTCCAGCTCCACCATCCCAAGCTCCTGTTCCCACTCCGAATAATGGCTTGTGCTTCAGGTGTGATCAACCAGGACACCGTGCTAAAGAATGCAACCAGAACCAGAATCAACTGGCCCTTCCAGCAACTGGCCGTGGTAACAATCAGCCCCGCAACAACAATGCTAAGTCTTATGGTCGTGCTCATGCCAACCACGTTGATCTCAACGAAGCTCAAGACCAACCTGCTACTGTGATGGGTACACTCCTCGTAAATTCAGTACCAGCATCCATTTTATTTGATACAGGTGCATCGCATTCATTCATGTCAGAAGATTTTGCATACAAGCACGACGTTAAATGTGAGGAGATGAACACTTCGGTACTGGTCAAAACCCCCGTGGGACAGTGTCAAACCTCCTTGGTTGGCATCGATGTCCCCGTGGAAATCGAAGGGCTGGAATTCTATGCCTCTCCCATTATCCTGAAGTCGTCTAACATCGACCTCATTTTGGGTATGGATTGGTTGAAAGCGCATACTGCTTCTATAGTTTGCGCCACTAAAACCGTCCATCTGCTACACCCTTCAAATGAAATAGTTGCTTACCAAGCTAATCTGGTGCAAAATGCCGAGGCAAGGCTCAATGCATTGAATGCTGCACCACTCGAGGGCATTGAAAACATTCCCGTCGTGCGTGAATTCCTCGACGTCTTCCCTGAAGAACTTCCAGGGATTCCCCCTGCTAGAGCTGTCGAATTCATCATCGACTTGAAACCAGGCACCACTCCTATAGCCAAGCGACCCTACAAAATGCCGCTGCATGAACTCCTTGAGCTTAAGGAGGAAATTGACAAATCTCTTCGCAAAGGATTCATTCGCCCAAGTTGCTCTCCTTGGGGAGCACCTTCTCTCTTTGTCAAGAAGAAGGATGGGACAAACCGGTTAGTTCAAGACTACCGTCCTATAAACCAAGCTACCATTCAGAATAAATACCCCCTTCCTCGGATCAATGATCTGTATGATCAACTGGCGGGTTCGTCAGTGTTCTCTAAGCTCGACTTGAGGTTGGGCTACCACCAGATCCGTGTTCGCGAAGAGGATATCCCAAAGACCGCCTTCGTGACTCGCTATGGTTCATACGAGTACACCGTCATGTCTTTCGGTTTAACCAATGCTCCAGCCACCTTCTCTCGTCTGATGAACTATATATTCATGGATTACCTCGACAAGTTCGTCGTGGTTTACCTGGATGATATCCTGGTATTTTCCAAGAACGAAGAAGAACATGCTGAACATCTTCGACTTGTGCTGGAAAAGCTACGAGAGCATCAACTATATGCCAAGTTCTCCAAATGTGAATTCTGGCTACCGGAAGTAACCTATCTTGGGCATGTCATCTCTAAGGATGGTATTGCCGTCAACCCTGAGCGAGTTCAGGCTATTCTTGATTGGACTCCTCCCAAGAACGTTAAGCAAGTCAGAAGTTTTCTCGGTCTCGCCAGCTATTGCCGTCGATTCGTCGAGAACTTCTCCAAGATCGCCAGGCCTCTGACTAACCTGTTGCATAAGGGCATCAAGTTCCAATGGACAGACAAGTGTCAGGAAAGTTTCCAGGCACTCAAAGACAAGTTGACTTCTGCCCCAGTTCTAGCTCCACCTGATACTAAGAAGGACTTCGTCATTTACTGCGACGCTTCCCGTCAAGGATTAGGCTGTGTCCTAATGCAAGACCGCAAAGTGATTGCTTATGCCTCTCGTCAATTGCGCCCTCACGAAGAGAACTACCCAGTTCACGACCTCGAACTTGCTGCTGTCATTCATGCGCTGAAGCAGTGGCGACATTACCTTCTCGGTAATCGTTGCGAGATCTTCACTGACCACCAAAGTCTGAAGTATCTGTTTACTCAGCCAGATCTGAACCTCCGTCAATAGAGATGGATGGAGCTTGTTGCAGACTTTGACTTGGATATTTCCTATACGCCAGGCAAGGATAATGTAATGGCTGATGCCTTGAGCCGCAAGTCTTACTGCAACCACCTCCAGGTTCATAAAGTTCAGCCCTCGCTTGTTGAAGAATTCAGGAAGCTGAACCTCCATATTGTTCCTCCGGGTGCACTCGCTCCCCCTCCTAAGGAGTTTGGCAAGGTGAACCTCCACGTTGTTAGCCAGGTTTCCCTCAATACCCTAGTTGCTAAACCAGATCTCGAGGACAGCATCAAAAGGCTACAGAAGTATGACTCTGAAGCCCACAAGATTAAGCGCTACCTCGCAGAAGGAAAGCCCTCATTCTTCACCATTGCTGAAGATGGCACCCTATACTTCAAGGGCCGCCTAGTGGTGCCATGTGCAGAGAAAAACCTGGATATGACACAGGAAGTTATGAAAGAAGCTCATGATACGCCTCTATGTATCCATCCTGGTAGTACAAAGATGTACCAAGACATCCGTCAGAGATTCTGGTGGTCTAATATGAAGCAAGACATTGCTTGTTATGTTGCTGAATGTGACGTTTGCCGTCGTATCAAAGCAGAACATCAAAGGCCTGCTGGAACTCTGCAACCTATCTCTATTCCTGAATGGAAATGGGACCATGTTGAGATGGACTTCGTCACTGGATTTCCCAAATCACAGAAAGGTAATGATGCTATTCTTGTCGTCATTGACCGGCTTTCCAAAGTTGCACATTTCCTGGCAGTCAAAGAAACGATCACTGCTAGCCAGTTGGCAACGCTCTATATGTCCAGGATTGTTTCACTCCACGGTATTCCATTGGTTATCAGCTCAGACCGTGGCAGCTTATTCACTTCAAGATTCTGGGCAAGTTTCCAAGAAGCTATGGGAACTCATCTGTCATTCAGTACTGCGTTTCATCCTCAATCGCAAGGACAAGTTGAACGCGTCAACCAAGTTCTCGAAGACATGCTTCGAGCTTGTGTTATTTCCTTCGGCAAGAAATGGGAGGAATCTCTCCCGTATGCTGAGTTCTCTTATAATAATAGCTATCAAGCTAGTCTGAAGATGGCCCCCTTCGAAGTGTTATATGGACGAAAGTGCCGGACCCCTCTGAACTGGTCAGAAACTGGGGAACGTCCACTCTTCGGTCCGGATATTATCCAAGATGCCGAAGAACAAGTCCGCATTATTCGCGAGAATCTCAAGACTGCTCAGTCACGTCAGAAGAGTCAGTATGACCGTCATCATAAAGACATGGTCTATCAACCTGGCGAAAAGGCTTATCTTCGAGTCACACCTATGAAGGGTGCTCACCGCTTCGGGATCAAGGGCAAACTAGCTCCTCGCTATATTGGCCCATTCCTTATTCTCGAAAGGCGTGGAAAAGTGGCATACCAACTGGAGCTACCGCCAAACCTTTCTCAGGTTCACGATGTGTTCCATGTGTCACAGCTCCGCCGTTGCTTCAAGGACCCAATCCGAGCTGTGGATCATGAAGTGCTCGAATTGCAGCAAGACCTCTCCTATAAGGAGCATCCGGTCCGCATTCTCGACCAAGCTGAACGCCGCACCCGTCAGAAGGCGATCAAGTTTCTCAAAGTCCAGTGGTCGCACCATTCTGAAGATGAGGCCACTTGGGAACGAGAGGATCGTCTGCGCGAAGAATACCCCGCACTGTTTCCTTCTACCTCCTAAATCTCGGGACGAGATTTCTTGTAGTGGAGGAGATTTGTAACACCCCGAGAATCATGCTACAGTAACTCTCTGTGATTAAGCTAATCATGTTGCTAAACAGGGCTTGATCACATTTGAATCACATTTCTTTCAAACTCCTAATTCAAACTTCAATTAAATTTAAAGTGGAAAATAAAAGTTTTCAAAAATTTAAACAAAAATGTTCGGGCCATGCCAGATATTGCACTGATAATTATTGTGGAGAAAACACATTTTTATAAAATGCTAAATACTTTTAAATGAAATAAAACAGAAAAGAAAATAAATAAATAAAAAGAAAATACAAAAGAAAACAGAACAAACAAAGCAAAGAAAAAGAGAAGGAGAAGGCCCCCCCCCACTGGACCCTGGCCCAACTAGGCCGACCCCAGGCCCAGCCGGCCTAGCCCACCTCCCCGGGTCGCCCTCCCCTTCCCTGTTTCCCCGACCGGGGTCGGAACAGGGGCAGGTCCCCGCCGCACCACCTCGCCGGCGACGGGGGAGGATAAGGCCGCCCCGACGCCTCGGCCTCCGCCCATCCCTCCCACTTGCCCCTCTCGCTCGCCTCTGCGCCCCCCTCCCCCAGATCCACCTCTCCCCTCACCCTCTCCTTCGTTCTGGAGAGGAGACCGACGCGGTCGCCGCCGTTCTCCGTCGTTCACACGGCCACCGAGCCCCGTTCCCCTCCCTGACGTGTCCACGAGCTCCGCCGTGTCGAGCCCGTCCTCCCCGACCACCTGCTCGAGCCGGGACCCCCTACATCACCCCCCAACGCCGTCGCCTTCTTCCTCGGGTCGCCGCCGTCTTCTTCGACTCCGGCGACTGCTGCTGCTACTAAGCCCCTCACCGGCCTCTGTGTGCCGCGCGGTGAGCTTCTCCCCCTCCTCCCCTGTCCTTTCGCTCTCGCGCGCCCCCTAGCTGCTTTCCCCACGCGCGCCCGAACGCAGCGCCGCGGAGCTCGTCGCCGGCGGGTCTCCGGTGACCTTTTGGTCACGGGCTCAAGCCCGTTGCACTCCCCACAGCGCGTAGATGCTCCCCAGCCCCTCCGCTTGCTCGATAGCACGCCGTAGCCCCGTTTCCGTCAGGCACCCGTGCACGCCGCCGCCTCCGCCGCTCGCCGGCGCCGATTCCGGCCAAGTCCGGCGAAGCTACGACCACCACTGGATGCGGCGCTGCGAGCTCCTTCGAATGAGCCTAGCCCCGCTCCTCCCCGAGCCCCGTAGCGCGATTCCGGCCAACTCCGGCGAGGGGCCGCCTCTGTTTTGGTCGCCGGAGTCGCTCCAGCGCCGGCCACCGACGTGGCTGGCCTGGGGCCACCCCAGTGCCACTGCCAGTGGGCCCCGTGGGCCCCGTTGACTGGGTTGACCCAGTCAACTGCTGACTGGGCAGGCCCAGCCACTGACATGCGGGCCCCGCCGCATAATTAACAAAAAAAATGTTTTTATAAATAAAACTAATTAACTAATCTAAATAGACTATGACAGGTGGGGTCCAGTAGTTAATTAAACTAATTTTAGTTAATTTAATCTTCTGATTAGTCCACTGTCTATGACAGGTAGGACCCACCTGTCTGGTTTGACTGGTCAGCCGACCTGTTGACCTGCTGACGTCAGCATTACCTCATGCTGATGTCATAATTCATTTTTTTGCTAAATTCAAATAATTCCAGAAATTCAAATAATCTTTGAAAATTCATATCTTTTAAACCGTAACTCGGATGAAAATTTTTTCTACATGAAAGTTGCTCAGAACGACGAGACGAATCCGAATACGCAGTCCGTTCGTCCACCACACCTCCCTAACCTATCAAACTAGCAACTTTCCCCCTCCGGTCCGTCTGTCCGAAAACGTGAAACATCGGGAATACTTCCCGGATGTTCCCCCCCCCTTCGCCGGTACCACCTACTGTCGCGTTAGGACACACCTAGCACCGCTCATTGTCATGTCACGCATCGTCATGCTTATGTTTGCATTGTATTTAGTGTAGCATGTTACTGCTTTCCGATATCCTATCCTGATGCATAGCCTATCCTTGCTACCTTTACCTGCAATCCTACATGCTTAGTATAGGATGCTAGTTTTCCATCAGTGGCCCTACATTCTTGTCCGTCTGCTGTGCTATACTATCGGGCCGTGATCACCTGGGCGGTGATCACGGGTATATACTTATATACTATATACATGACACATGTGATGACTAAAGTCGGGTCGGCTCGTAGGAGTACCCGCAAGTGGATCTTTGTGGCGGAGCGACAGGGCAGGTTGAGACCGCCTAGGTGAGAGGTGGGCCTGGCCCTGGTCGGCGTTCGCGGATACTTAACACGCTTAACGAGATCTTGGTATTTGATCTGAGTCTGGCCATTTGGTCTATACGCACTAGCCATCTACGCGGGAGTAGTTATGGGTATCCCGGCGTCGTGGTATCAGCCGAAGCCTTCGTGACGTCAGTGAATGAGTGGCGCGCGCCGGATTGGACTGGAACGCCACTAGGCTAGGTCTGCTTCCGGCCGCGTACGCAACGTGCAGGTGTGCATAGGGCGATGGGCCCAGACCCCTGCGCGCATAGGGTTAGACCGGCGTGCTGACCTCTCTGTTGTGCTTAGGTGGGGCTGCGACGCGTTGATCTTACGAGGCCGGGCATGACCCAGAAAAGTGTGTCCGGCCAAATGGGATCGAGCGTGTTGGGTTATGTGGTGCACCCCTGCAGGGAAGTTTATCTATTCGAATAGCCGTGTCCCTCGGTAAAAGGACGACCCGGAGTTGTACCTTGACCTTATGACAACTAGAATCGGATACTGAATAAAATACACCCTTCCAAGTGCCAGATACAACCCGGTGATCGCTCTCTAACAGGGCGACGAGGAGGGGATCGCCGGGTAGGATTATGCTATGCGATGCTACTTGGAGGACTTCAATTATTCCCTTCTACATGCTGCAAGATGGAGATGACCAGAAGCGTAGTCTTCGACAGGACTAGCTATCCCCCTTTTATTCTGGCATTCTGCAGTTCATTCCACTGATATGCCCCTTTACACATATACCCATGCATATGTAGTGTAGCTCCTTGCTTGCGAGTACTTTGGATGAGTACTCACGGTTGCCTCTCTCCCTCTTTTCCCCCTTTCCTTTCTATCTGGTTGTCACAACCAGATGTTGGAGTCCAGGAGCCAGACGCCACCGTCGACGACGACACCTACGACACTGGAGGTGCCTACTACTACGTGCAGGCCGCTGACGACGACCAGGAGTAGTTAGGAGGATCCCAGGCAGGAGGCCTGCGCCTTGTTCGATCTGTATCCCAGTTTGTGCTAGCCTTCTTAAGGCAAACTTGTTTAACTTATGTCTGTACTCAGATATTGTTGCTTCCGCTGACTCGTCTGTGATCGAGCACTTGTATTCGAGCCCTCGAGGCCCCTGGCTTGTATTATGATGCTTGTATGACTTATTTATGTTTTAGAGTTGTGTTGTGATATCTTCCCGTGAGTCCCTGATCTTGGTCGTACACATTTGCGTGCATGATTAGTGTACGGTCAAATCGGGGGCGTCACAATCAGGCTGAAGCTTTTTCACATAAGCATCACAACCCCAAACTTCAAGAAACGATAGCTTAGGTTTCTTGCCAAACCACAGTTCATACGGTCTCGTCTCAAAGGATTTAGATGGTGCCCTATTTAACGTGAATGCAGCTGTCTCTAATGCATAACCCCAAAACGATAGTGGTAAATCGGTAAGAGACATCATAGATCGCACCATATCTAATAAAGTATGGTTACGACGTTCGGACACACCATTGCGTTGTGGTGTTCCAGGTGGCGTGAGTTGTGAAACTATTCCACATTGTTCTAAATGAAGGCCAAGCTCGTAACTCAAATATTCGCCTCCGCGATCAGATCGTAGAAACTTTATTTTCTTGTTACGATGATTCTCCACTTCACTCTGAAATTCTTTGAACTTTTCAAATGTTTCAGACTTGTGTTTCATCAAGTAGATATACCCATATCTGCTCAAATCATCTGTGAAGGTCAGAAAATAACGATACCCGCCGCGAGCCTCAACACTCATCAGACTGCATACATTGGTATTCCAATAAGTCAGTGGCTCGCTCCATTGTTCCGGAGAACGGAGTTTTAGTCATCTTGCCCATGAGGCATGCTTCGCAAGCATCAAATGATCATAATCAAGTGATTCCAAAAGTCCATCCGCATGGAGTTACTTCATGCGCTTTACACCAATATGACCTAAACGGCAGTGCCACAAATATGTTGCACTATCATTATCAACTTTGCATCTTTTGGCATCAATATTATGAATATGTGTATCACCACGATCAAGATTTAACAAAAATAGACCACTCTTCAAGGGTGCATGACCATAAAAGATACTACTCATATAAATAGAATAACCATTATTCTCTGATTTAAATGAATAACCGTCTCGCATTTAACAAGATCCAGATATAATGTTCATGCTCAACGCTGGCACCAAATAAAAATTATTTAGGTCTAAAACTAATCCTGAAGGTAGATGTAGAGGTAACGTGCCGACGGCGATCACATCGACCTTGGAACCATTCCCGAAGTGCATTGTCACCTCGTCCTTAGCCAATCTTTGTTTAATCCGTAGACCCTGTTTCGAGTTACAAATATGAGCAACCGAACCGGTATCAAATACCCGGGCACTACTATGAGCATTAGTAAGGTACACATGAATAACATGTATATCAAATATACCTTTGTTCACTTTGCCATCCTTCTTATCCGCCAAATACTTGGGGCAGTTCCGCTTCCAGTGACTAGTCCCTTTGTAGTAGAAGCACTCAGTTTCAGGCTTAGGTCCAGACTTGGGCTTCTTCCCGGGAGTGGCAACCTGCTTGCCATTCTTCTTGAAGTTCCCCTTCTTTCCTTTGCTCTTTTTGTTGAAACTAGTGGTCTTGTTAACCATCAACACTTGATGCTCCTTCTTGATTTCTACCTCCGCAGCTTTGAGCATAGCGAAGAGCTCGGGAATTTTCTTATCCATCCCTTGCATATTATAGTTCATCACGAAGTTCATAGCTTGGTGGCAGTGATTGGAGAACTCTGTCAATAACACTATCATTTGAAAGATTAACTCCCAGCTGAGTCAAGTGGTTATGATACCCAGACATTCTGAGTATGTGTTCACTGACAGAACTGTTCTCCTCCATCTTGCAGCTATAGAACTTGTTGGATACTTCATATCTCTCAACTTGGGCATTTGCTTGAAATATTAACTTCAACTCTTGGAACATCTCATATGGTCCATGGCATTCAAAATGTCTTTGAATGCCCGATTCTAAGACGTAAATCATGGCACACTGAACTATCGAGTAGTCATCAGATCGAGCTTGCCAGACGTTCATAACATGAGCATCTGCTCATGCAGCAGGCCTTTCACCTAGCGGTGCATCAAGGACATAATTCTTCTGTGCAGCAATGAGGATAATCCTCAAGTTACGGACCCAGTCTGTGTAGTTGCTACCGTCATCTTTCAACTTAGCTTTCTCTAGGAACGCATTAAAATTCAAGGGAACGGTAGCATGGGCCATTGATCTACAACAAAGATATGCAAAAACTATCAGGACTAAGTTCATGATAAATTAAGTTCAATTAATCATATTACTTAAGAACTCCCACTTAGACAGACATCCCTCGAGTCATCTAAATGATCACGTGATCCAAATCGACTAAACCATGTCCGATCATCATGTGAGATGGAGTAGTTTTCAATGGTGAACATCTCTATGTTGATCATATCTACTATATGATTCACGTTCGACCTTTCGGTCTCAAGTGTTCCGAGGCCATGTCTGTACATGCTAGGCTCGTCAAGTTTAACCCCAGTATTCCACATGTGCAAAACTGTCTTGCACCCATTGTATGTGAACGTAGAGCTTATCACACCCGATCATCACGTGGTGTCTCAGCACAACGAACTGTCGCAATGGTGCATACTCAGGGAGAACACTTATACCTTGAAATTTTAGTAAGGGATCATCTTATAATGCTACCGCCGCACTAAGCAAAATAAGATGCATAAAAGATAGACATCACATGCAATCAAAATATGTGACATGATATGGCCACAATCAGCTTGTGCCTTTGATCTCCATCTCCAAAGCACCGTCATGATCTCCATCGTCACCAGCTTGACACCTTGATCTCCATCGTAGCGTCGTGGTTGTCTCGCCAACTATTGCTTCTACAACTATCGCTAACGCATAGTGATAAAGTAAAGCAATTACATGGCTTTTGCATTTCATACAATAAAGCAAAAACCATAAGGCTCCTGCCAGTTGCCAATAACTTTTACAAAACATGATCATCTCATACAATAACATATATCACATCATGTCTTGACCATATCACATCACAACATGCCCTGCAAAAACAAGTTAGACGTCCTCTACTTTGTTGTTGCAAGTTTTACATGACTGCTATGGGCTTCTAGCAAGAATCGTTCTTACCTACGTAACAAAACCACAACGGTGATTTATCAAGTTTGCTGTTTTAACCTTCAACAAGGACCGGCCGCAGTCAAATTCAATTCAACTAAAGTTGGAGAAACAGACACCCGTCAGCCATCTTTATGCAAAACTAGTTGCATGTCTGTCGGTGGAACCAGTCTCATGAACGTGGTCATGTAAGGTTGGTCCGGGCCGTTTCATCCAACAATACTGCCGAATCAAAATAAGACATTGGTGGTAAGCAGTATGATGATCACCGCCCACAACTCTTTGTATTCTACTCGTGCATATCATCTATGCATAGACCTGGTTCGGATGCCACTGCTGGGAAACGTAGCATGCAATTTCAAAAAAATTCCTACGCTCACGCAAGATCTATCTAGGAGATGCATAGCAATGAGAGGGGGAGAGTGTGTCCACGTACCCTTGCAGACCAAAAGCGGAAGCGTTTGACAACGCGGTTGATGTAGTCGAACTTCTTCTCGTTCCGACCGATCAAGCACCGAACGTACGACACCTCTGAGTTCTGCACACGTTCAGCTCGATGACGTCCCTCGAACTCTTGATCCAGCAAAGTGTCGAGGGAGAGTTCCATCAGCACGACGGTGTGGTGATGGTGATGGTGAAGTAATCCGCGCAGGGCTTTGCCTAAGAGCTATGTGAATATGACCGGAGGAGTAAATCGTGGAGGGAGGCGCCGCACACGGCTAACATATGTTGTTGTGTGTTCTAGGCGCCTCCCCCCTCATATATATATATATAGGTGAGAGGGATAGGGAGCAGCCAAGGGTGCGCCCAAGTAGGAGGAATCCTACTTGGGGCCCTAGTGCAATTCGCCCCCCCCCCACCACCATATCTTCCGGAGGGGGAAGGAAAGAGGAGGGAGGAGAGAAGCAAGGGGGAGGCCGAATCCCTCCCCTTCCTTTCGCTCTTCTCCTCTTTCCTTCCCCCCTATTTCGGCCTACATGGGGCGCACCAGCCCCCTAGGGGCTGGTCTGTCCCCTTATTGGCCCATTAGGCCCATGTAGTTGCCGGGGGAATGCCCGGAACCCCTTCCGGTGACCCGATATGTACCCGGTACCCCCGAAACACTTCTGGTGTCCGAATACCATCGTCCTATATATCAATATTTACCTCTCAACCATTTCGAGACTCCTCATCATGTCCGTGATCTCATCCAGGACTCTGAACAACATTCGGTCACCAAATCACATAACTCATACAATACAAAATCGTCATCGGACATTAGGCGTGCGGACCCTACGGGTTCGAGAACTATGTAGACATGACCGAGACACCTCTCCGGTCAATAACCAACAGTGGAACCTGGATGCTCATATTGGTTCCCACATATTCTACGAAGATCTTTATCGGTCGTACCATAATGACAACATACGTTATTCCCTTTGTCATCGGTATGTTACTTGCCCGAGATTCGATCGTCGGTATCTTCATACCTAGTTCAATCTCGTTACCGGCAAGTATCTTTACTCGTTCCATAATGCATCATCCTGCAACTAACTCATTAGTCACATTGCTTGCAAGGCTTATTATGATGTGCATTACCGAGAGGGCCCAGAGATACCTCTCTGATACTCGAAGTGACAAATCCTAATCTCAATCTATGCCAACCCAACAAACACCTTCGGAGATACTTGTAGAGCATCTTTATAATCACCCAGTTACGTTGTGATGTTTGATAGCACACAAGGTATTCCTCCGGTAACCGGGAGTTGCATAATCTCATAGTCAAAGGAATATGTATATGACATGAAGAAATCAATAGCAATAAAACTTAACAATCATTATGCTAAGCTAACGGATGGGTCTTGTCCATCACATCATTCTCCTAATGATGTGATCCCGTTCATCAAATGACAACACATGTCTATGGTTAGGAAACTTAACCATCTTTGATTGACGAGCTAGTCTAGTAGAGGCTTACTAGGGACACTGTGTTTTGTCTATGTATCCACACATGTATCAAGTTTCCAGTTAATACAATTCTAGCATGAATAATAAACATTTATCATGATATAAGGAAAGATAAATAACAACTTTATTATTGCATCTAGGGCATATTTCCTTCATTTGAATCTTGTGTTTCCCTTTGTGTATGTGGATTTAGCACATGTGTGATCGAATCTCGTCGATTTGAGTGTTTTCCTCTTGTGTGTTCATCATGTTCTTCGGGAATCCCCCTCCAAATTGTGAAAGGTCAGCCCCACTCCACATCAGAGGTGCTAGTGAGGTCGGTCCTCCAAGCGACCCCTACTATGAGTTGTTTCTAGTTTCCAAAAAAATGTATCAGAACCTGAGTACGATCTCATATAAATTTTGGTGAGGAGAAAAACATGGTAAGCAAAACATCCACTATTGCATAGGAGAATATGTACCTGCACAAAAGAGTGTATGGCGTGGGGTTTAAAGACTTCGAAGCCTTTAATCAACCCTTTTTACTAAAGCAAGCGTGGAGCCTAGTCACCGCACCAAACTCCCTCTGTGCATGAGTTCCAAATGCTAGATACTTCAAAAAGGCATAAATCTTGGAGGCTACTGCCCGAGGAGTGGCTCTTCCACATGGCAAAGTATAAATCTACTCAAAGATTGAATATCTTTCCCACGTCTTATTCATCCTAACAACTACCGATTAGGTTTTTCTACTTAATTAATTTCGAGACTCCTCGTCATGTCCGTGATCTCATCCGGGACTCCGAACAACATTCGGTCACCAAATCACATAACTCATATAATACAAAATCGTCATCGAAAGTTACGCGTGCGGACCCTACGGGTTCGAGAACTATGTAGGCATGACCGAGACACCTCTCCGGTCAATAACCAATAGCGAAACCTGGATGCTCATATTGGCTCCTACATATTCTATGAAGATCTTTATCGGTCGAACCGTTATGACAACATATGTTATTCCCTTTGTCCATCGGTATGTTACTTGCCCGAGATTCGATCGTCGGTATCCACATACCTACTTCAATCTCGTTACCGGCAAGTCTCTTTACTCGTTCTGTAATACATCTTCCTGCAACTAATTCATTAGTCACTTTGCTTGCAAGGCTTCTTATGATGTGTATTACCGAGAGGGCACAGAGATACCTCTCCGATACTCGGAGTGACAAATCCTAATCTCGATCTATGCCAACCCAACAAACACCTTCGGAGATACCTGTAGAGCATCTTTATAATCACCCAGTTGTGTTGTGACGTTTGATAGCACACAAGGTATTCCTCCGGTGTCCGGGGGTTGCATAATGTCATAGTCAAGGGAATATGTATATGACATGAAGAAAGCAATAGCAATAAAACTGAACTATCAATATGCTTAGCTAACATATGGGTCTTGTCCATCACATCATTCTCCTAACGATGTGATCCCGTTCATCAAATGACAACACATGTCTATGGTTAGGAAACTTAACCATCTTTGATAAACGAGCTAGTCTAGTAGAGGCTTACTAGGGACACGGTGTTTTGTCTATGTATCCACACATGTATCAAGTTTCCGGTTACAATTCTAGCATGAATAATAAACATTTATCATTATAAAAGGAAATATAAAATAACAACTTTATTATTGCCTCTAGGGCATATTTCCTTCAGACTCCCACTTGCACTAGAGTCAATAATCCAGTTCACATCGCCATGTGATTTAACACCAATAGTTCAGATCTTTATGTGATTAAAACCCATAGTTCACATCGCCGTGTGATCAACACCCAAAGGGTTTACTAGAGTCAATAATCTAGTTCACATCGCTATGTGATTAATACCCAAAAAGTACTAAGGTGTGATCATATTTTGCTTGTGAGAGAAGTTTAGTCAACGGGTCTGCCACATTCAGATCAGTATGTATTTCACAAATTTATATGTCTACAATGCTCTGCATGGAGATACTGATGGGGAACGTAGCAATAATTCAAAATTTTCCTACGTGTCACCAAGATCAATCTAGGAGATGCTAGCAATGAGAGAGAGGGAGTGCATCTTCATACCCTTGAAGATCGCTAAGCGGAAGCGTTACAAGAACGCGGTTGATGGAGTCGTACTCGTGGCGATTCAAATCGTGGAAGATCCGATCTAGCGCCGAACGGACGGCGCCTCCACGTTCAACACACGTACAGCCCGGGGATGTCTCCTCCTTCTTGATCCAGCAAGGGGAGAGGAGAAGTTGAGGGAGAACTCCAGCAGCACGACGGCGTGGTGGCGATGGAGCTCGTGGTTCTCCAGCAGAGCTTCGCTAAGCACTACGGAGGAGGAGGAAGAGTTGGAGGAGGAGAGGGCTGCGCCAGGCCAGGGGTGCGGCTGCCCTCTCTCTCCCTCACTATATATAGGGGGAAGGAGTGGAGGAGGCACCCTAGGGTTCCCTAGGGGAGGGGCGGCGGCCACAGGGGAAACCCTAGATGGGTTTGGGCGCCCCCACCCCTGGGAAACTTGCCCCCCAAGCCGGGAGGGGTGGCTGCCCTAGGGGAGGCGCCCCCACCTCTCCACATTACGTGAGAGGGGTTGGGAGGGGCGCACAGTCCCTTAGTGGGCTGGTGTTCCCCCTCCCCTTGGCCCATAAGGCCCCCCAACGCTTGCCGGGGCCTTCGAAACACCTTTCGGTCACGCTGGTCGTCACCCGGTACTCCCAGAACAATTCCGGACTCCAATACCCTTCATCCAATATATCGATCTTCACCTCCGGACCACTCCGGAGTTCCTCGTCACGTCCGGGATCTCATCCGGGACTCCGAACAACCTTCGGTAACCACATACTATTTCCCATAACAACTCTAGCGTCACCGAACCTTAAGTGTGTAGACCCTACGGGTTCGGGAACCATGCAGACATGACCGAGACACCTCTCCGGCCAATAACCAATAGCGGGATCTGGATACCCATATTGGCTCCCACATGTTCCACGATGATCTCATCGGATGAACCACGATGTCGGGGATTCAATCAACCCCGTATACAATTCCCTTTGTCTATCGGTATGTTACTTGCCTGAGATTCGATCGTCGGTATCCCAATACCTCGTTCAATCTCGTTACCGGCAAGTCTCTTTACTCGTTCCGTAACGCATGATCCCGTGGCTAACTCCTTAGTCACATTGAGCTCATTATGATGATGCATTACCGAGTGGGCCCAGAGATACCTCTCCCTCATACGGAGTGACAAATCCCAGTCTCGATTCGTGCCAACCCAACAGACACTTTCGGAGATACCTGTAATGCACCTTTATAGCCACCCAGTTACGTTGTGACGTTTGGTACACCCAAAACATTCCTATGGTATCCGGGAGTTGCACAATCTCATGGTCTAAGGAAATTATACTTGACATTAGAAAAGCTCTTAGCAAACGAACTACACGATCTTGTGCTATGCTTAGGATTGGGTCTTGTCCATCACATCATTCTCCTAATGATGTGATCCCGTTATCAATGACATCCAATGTCCATGGTCAGGAAACCATAACCATCTATTGATCAACGAGCTAGCCAACTAGAGGCTTACTAGGGACATGTTGTGGTCTATGTATTCACACATGTATTACAGTTTCCAGTTAATACAATTATAGTATGAACAATAGACAATTATCATGAACAAGGAAATACAATAATAACCATTTTATTATTGCCTCTAGGGCATATTTCCAACAGATACTCTAGCTAATTGCTCCCACGTTCAATACATATCTAGATTGAGACTTAGAGTGATCTAGATCAGTGTCAAAGCTTGCATCGACATAACTCTTTACGTCGAAATCTTTATCACCTCCGTAATCGAGAAACATTTCCTTAGTCCTCTTTAGGTACCTAAGGATAATTTTGACCGCTGTCCAGTGATCTACTCCTAGATCACTATTGTACCCCCTTGCCAAACTCATGGCAAGGTACACAACAGGTTTGGTACACAGCATGGCATACTTTATAGAACCTATGGCTGAGGCATAGGGAATGACTTTCATTCTCTCTTTATCTTTTGCCGTGGTCAGGTTTTGAGTCTTTACTCAACTTCACAGCTTACAATACATGCAAGAACTCCTTCTTTGAATGATCCATTTTGAACTCCTTCAAAATCTTGTCAAGGTATGTACTCATTGAAAGTCTTATCAAGCGTCTTGATCTATCTCTATAGATCTTGATGCCCAATATGTAAGCAGCTTCACCGAGGTCTTTCACTGAAAAATTGTTATTCAAATATCCTGTTATGCTATCCACAAATTCTACATCATTTCCAATCAAAAATATGTCATCAACATATAATATCAGAAATGCTATAGAGCTCCCACTCACTTTCTTGTAAATACAGGCTTCATCATAAGTCTGTATAAAACCATATGCTTTGATCATCTTATCAAAGCGTATATTCCAACTCCGAGATGCTTGCACCAGTCTATAGATGGATCGCTAGAGTTTGCACACTTTGTTAGTACCTTTAGGATCGACAAAACCTTTTGGTTCCATCATATACAACTCTTCTTTAAGAAATCCATTAAGGAATGCAGTTTTGACATCTATTTGCCAGATTTCATAAAATGCGGCAATTGCTAACATGATTCGGACAGACTTAAGCATCGATACGAGTGAGAAAATCTCATCATAGTCAACACCTTGAACTTGTCGAAAACCTTTTGCGACAAGTCGAGTTCTGTAGATGGTAACACTACCATCAGTGTCCGTCTTCCTCTTGAAGATCCATTTATTCTCTATGGCTCACCGTTCATTGGGCAAGTCCACCAAAGTCCACACTTTGTTCTCATACATGGATGCTATCTCAGATTTCATGGCCTCAAGCCATTTATCGGAATCTGGGCTCATCATAGCTTCTTCATAGTTCGTAGGTTCGTCATGGTCTAGTAACATGACTTCCAGAACATGATTACGTACCACTCAGGTGCGGAACGTGCTATGTTCGACCTACGAGGTCCAGTAGTAACTTGATCTGAAGTTTCATGATCATCATCATTAGCTTCCTCTCTAGTTGGTGTAGGCATCACAGGAATAGATTTCACTGATGTGCTACTTTCTAATTCGAGAGAAGGTACAATTACCTCACCAAGTTCTACTTTCCTCCCACTCACTTCTTTCGAGAGAAACTCCTTCTCCAGAAAGGTTCCATTCTCGACAACAAAGATCTTGCCTTCGGATCTGTGGTAGAAGGTGTACCGAATTGTTTCCTTAGGGTATCCTATGAAGATGCACTTCTCCGATTTGGGTTCGAGCTTATCAGGCCGAAGCCTTTTGACATAAGTGTCGCAACCCCAAACTTTAAGAAACGGCAGCTTAGGTTTCTTGCCAAACCATAGTTCATACGGTGTCGTCTCAACAGATTTAGATGGTGCCCTATTTAACGTGAATGCAGCTGTCTCTAATGCATAACCCCAAAACGATAGTGGTAAATCGGTAAGAGACATCATAGATCGCACCATATCTAATAAAGTACAGTTACGATGTTCAGACACACCATTACGCTGTGGTGTTCCAGGTGGCGTGAGTTGTGAAACTATTCCATATTGTTTTAAATGAAGGCCAAACTCGTAACTCAAATATTCACCTCTGCGATCAGATCGTAGAAACTTTATTTTCTTATTATGATGGTTCTCCACTTCACTCTGATATTCCTTGAACTTTTCAAATGTTTCAGACTTGTGTTTCATTAAGTAGATATACCCATATCTGCTCAAATCATCTGTGAAGGTCAGAAAATAACGATACCCGCCGCGTGCCTCAACATTTATCGAACCGCATACATCGGTATGTATTATTTCCAATAAGTCATTGGCTCGCTCCATTGTTCCAGAGAACGAAGTTTTAGTCATCTTGCCCATGAGGCATGGTTCGCAAGTATCAAATGATTCATAATCAAGTGATTCCAAAAATCCATCTGCATGGAGTTTCTTCATGCGCTTTACACCAATATGACCTAAACGGCAGTGCCACAAGTATGTTGCACTATCATTATCGACTTTGCATCTGTTGGCATCAATATTATGAATATGTGTTATTACTACGATCGAGATTCAATAAACCATTTACATTGAGTGTATGACCATAGAAGGTTTTATTCATGTAAACAGAACAATAATTATTCTCTAATTTAAATGAATGACCGTATTGCAATAAACATGATCCAATCATATTCATGCTCAACGCAAACATCAAATAACATTTATGTAGGTTCACACTAATCCCGAAGGTAGAGGTAGTATGCGATGGTGATATTATCAACCTTGGAATCACTTCCAACACACATCATCACTTTGCCCTCAACTAGTCTTTGTTCATTTTGTAACTCTTGTTTTGAGTTACTAATCTTAGCAATTGAACCGGTATCAAATACCCATGGGCTACTATGAACACTAGTAAAGTACACATCAAAACATGTATCTCAAATATACCTTTGTTCACTTTGCCATCCTTCTTATCCGCCAAGTATTTGGGGCAGTTCCGTTTCCAGTGACCATTTCCTTTGCAGTAGAAGCACTCAGTTTCAGGCTTAGGTCTAGCTTTGGGCTTCTTCACGGGAGTGGCAACTTGCTTGTCATTATTCTTGAAGTTCCCTTTCTTTCCTTTGCCCTTTTTCTTGAAACTAGTGGTCTTGTTAACCATCAACACTTGATGCTCTTTCTTGATTTCTACCTTCGCCGATTTCAGCATCGTGAAGAGCTCGGGAATCTTTTTCGTTATCCCTTGCACATTATAGTTCACACGAAGTTCTAGTAGCTTGGTGATAGTGACTAGAGAACTCTGTCAATCACTATTTTATCTGGAAGATTAACTCCCACTTGATTCAAGTGATTGTAGTACCCAGAAATTCTGAGCACATGCTCACTGGTTGAGCTATTCTCCTCCATCTTGTAGGCAAAGTACTTGTCAGAGGTCTCATACCTCTCGACACGGGCATGAGTCTGAAATACCAATTTCAGCTCTTGGAACATCTCATATGCTCCGTGGCATTCAAAACGTTTTTGAAGTCCCGGTTCTAAGCCGTAAAGCATGCGCACTAAACTATCAAGTAGTCATCATATCGAGCTTGCAAAATGTTCATAACGTCTGTATCTGCTCTTGCAACAGGTTTGTCACCTAGCGGTGCATCAAGGAAATAATTCTTCTGTGCAGCAACGAGGATAATCCTCAGATCACGGACCCAATCCGCATCATTGCTACTATCATCTTTCAACTTTTCTCTTGGAACATATCAAAAAAAATATAGGAGCTATATCGTGAGCTATTGATCTACAACATAGATATGCAAATACTATCAGGACTAAGTTCATGATAAATTAAGTTCAATTAATAAAATTACTTAAGAACTCCCACTTAGATAGACATCCCTCAAGTCATGTAAATGATACGTGGTCCAAATCAACTAAACCATGTCCGACCATCACGTGAGATGGAGTAGTCATCAATGGTGAACATCTCTATGTTGATCATATCTACTATATGATTCACGTTCGACCTTTTGGTCTCCGGTGTTCCGAGGCCATGTATGTACATGACAGGCTCGTCAAGTTTAACCCGAGTATTCCGCATGTGCAAAAACTGTCTTGCACCCGTTGTATGTGAACGTAGAGTCTATCACACCCGATCATCACGTGGTGTCTCAACACGACGAACTGTCGCAACGGTGCATACTCGGGGAGAACACTTATACCTCGAAATTATAGTTAAGGGATCATATTATAATGCTACCGCCGTACTAAGCAAAATAAGATGCATAAAAGATAAACATCACATGCAATCAAAATATGTGACATGATATGGCCATCATCATCTTGTGCTTTTGATCTCCATCTCCAAAGCATCATCATGATCTCCGTCATCACTGGCTCAACACCTTGATCTCCATCGTAGCGTCGTGGTCATCTTGCCAACTATTGCTTCTACAACTATCGCTAACGCATAGTGATAAATTAAAGCAATTACATGGCGTTTGCATTTCATACAATAAGGCTCCTGCCGGTTGCCAGTAACTTCTACAAAACATGATCATCTCAGACAATAACGTATATCACATCATGTCTTGACCATATCACATCACAACATGCCCTGCAAAAACAAGTTAGACGTCCTCTACATTGTTGTTGCAAGTTTTACGTGGCTGCTACGGGCTTCTAGCAAGAACCGTTCTTACCTACGCATCAAAATCACAACAGTGATTTATCAAGTTTGTTGTTTTAACCTTCAACAAGGACCGGCCGCAGTCAAATTCGATTCAACTAAAGTTGGAGAAACAGACACCCGCCATCCACCTTTATGCAAAACTAGTTGCATGTCTGTCGGTGGAACCGGTCTCATGAACGTGGTCATGTAAGGTTGGTCCGGGCCGTTTCATCCAACAATACCGCCGAATCAAAATAAGACATTGGTGGTAAGCAGTATGACGATCACTGCCCACAACTCTTTGGGTTCTACTTGTGCATATCATCTACGCATAGACCTGGCTCGGATGCCACTGTTGGGAAACGTAGCGTGCAATTTCAAAAAAAATCCTACGCTCACGCAAGATCTATCTAGGAGATGCATAGCAACGAGAGGGGGAGAGTGTCTACGTACCCTCGTAGACCGAAAGCGGAAGCGCTTGACAACACGGTTGATGTAGTCGAACTTCTTCTCGTTCCGACCGATCAAGCACCTAACGTACGGCACCTCCGAGTTATGCACACGTTCAGCTCGATGACGTCCCTCGAACTCTTGATCCAGCAGAGTGTCGAGGAAGTAGATGACTTCCGTCAACACGACGGCGTGGTGACGGTGATGGTGAAGTGATCAGTGCAGGGCTTCGCCTAAGCACTGCGAGAATATGACCAAGGGTGTAATCTGTGGAGGGGGGCACCACACACGGCTAAAAGTTGTTCGTGTGTGTTCTAGGCGTCCCCTCCCCATGTATATATAGGTGGGAGGGGGAGGGGAACAGCCTTGGGGCGCCCCAAGTAGGAGGAATCCTACTTGGGGGCCTAGTCCAATTCGCCCCCCTACCATATTTTTCAGAGGGGGAAGGAAGGAGGAGGGAGGAGGGAAGGAAGGAGGAGGGAGGAGGGAAGGAAGGGGGAGGCCAAATCCCTCCCCTTCCTTCTCTCTTCCCCTCTTTCCTTCCACCTCTGGTTCGGCCCATATGGGGGGCGCAGCAGCCACTTTGTGGCTGCTGCGTTTCCCCTCTTGGCCCATTAGGCCCATATCTTTTACCGGGGGTGTCTGGAACCCCTTCTGGTGACCCGATATGTACCCGGTACCCTCCGGAACACTTCTGGTGTCCGAATACTATCGTCCTATATATCAATCTTTACCTCCCGACCATTTCGAGACTCCTCATCATGTCCATGATCTCATCCGGGACTCCGAACAACATTCGGTCACCAAATCACATAACTCATATAATACAAAATCGTCATCGAACGTTAAGCGTGCGGACCCTACGGGTTCGAGAACTATGTAGACATGACTGAGACACCTCTCTGGTCAATAACCAATAGCGGAACCTGGATGCTCATATTGGCTCCTACATATTCTACGAAGATCTTTATCGGTCGAACCGTTATGACAACATACATTATTCCCTTTGTCCATCGGTATGTTACTTGCCCGAGATTCGATCGTCGGTATCCACATACCTAGTTTAATCTCGTTACCGGCAAGTATCTTTACTCGTTCTGTAATACATCTTCCTGCAACCAACTCATTAGTCACTTTGGTTGCAAGGCTTCTTATGATGTGTATTACCGAGAGGGCCCAGAGATACCTCTCCGATACTCAGAGTGACAAATCCTAATCTCGATCTATGCCAACCCAACAAACACCTTCGGAGATACCTGTAGAGCATCTTTATAATCATCCAGTTATGTTGTGACGTTTGATAGCACACAAGGTATTCCTCCGGTGTCCGGGAGTTGCATAATCTCATAGTCAAAGGAATATGTATATGACATGAAGAAAGCAATAGCAATAAAACTGAACGATCAATATGCTTAGCTAACGGATGGGTCTTCTCCATCACATCATTCTCCTAATGATGTGATCCCGTTCATCAAATGACAACACATGTCTATGGTTAGGAAACTTAACCATCTTTGATAAACAAGCTAGTCTAGTAGAGGCTTACTAGGGACACGGTGTTTTGTGTATGTATCCACACATGTATCAAGTTTCCGGTTAATACAATTCTAGCATGAATAATAAACATTTATCATGATATAAGGAAATATAAAATAACAACTTTATTATTGCCTCTAGGGCATATTTCCTTCACCTTCATGTCAAGCAAAGAATTTCCATATGTGGTGGTGAAGCACCTGTTTATGCACCTGGGTCATCGTTCACAAACTAAGATGACTTAACCACCTTTCTTTGGGCATGTTTGGGCATGATCTGATGAAAGAAGAATTCATCTGGAGAATAGGGTATGAGGCAAATATTGAGGGGCAGTCTGGTAATTGGATTCCAAGATAGGGATCAAGGAGGCCGATGGGAGCAATGGAAAACCTGAATGTCAACACCATCAACGATTTGTGAGGACTAGGATATGCCAAAACCTCAATGGGTCTTCTACAATAGTGATGTCTTAGATATAAAGCAAGTGGTGTTTGGCGGCTCAAACAAAGAGGATTATGTGGTGTGAAATTACACAAAGAGTGGAACTTATACAGTTGGATTGGCCTATCATTTGAAAATGGAGCTGAACAGTCACAAGGCGGGAATACTAGAGATCTTATCTTATGTGGCTTCACATCGAGGATGGCTAGAGTTATGGGCCCTTGATATTCCAAACAAAGAAAGGATACGTGTTTGGCACATAGCGCAAAAAGACTTGGCTCTGGAAGCGGAATTGCACTGTCGTCACATCAAGCACAAAGTGTTTTGCGCTGTTTGTGGACGAGAAGAAGGGACTCACGGGCTAGTTGACCGGGTATCCTATACCAATCGAGAGATGGCGCCTTCCAATGGTGTGCTGGCTGAAGCCAAATGCAGACGAGCTGCTATAAAGCTAGATGGCTATGGTGGCGGTGGAGCGGCCGTGCGCGACCATTATGGCAAGTTCTTGGCTAGAACATGCCATCCCCCACCCCCACCCCATCTGCTACGGAAACCGAGCTAGCCGAGTTGCTTGCTTGCCGGCGAGTAGTACAACTCGCCATGGACGTGGTAGCTCATCGACTCTTGCTTGAGACACACAACCAAGACGTGGCCACAACCCTGATGTCACAAGAGCTGGACCGATCGAGGTATGGCCCTATCATAGAAGAGATCAAGGAACTGGTAATCTATCATGAGTGAGCATCAAATCAAATGGGTTAGACACTCTACCAATGGAGCAACACACATATTAGCCACGGAAGGTTGCCTTCATAAACTTTGTACCGCCATTGTTGCACATTCCTTCGGGGTGTATTGGTGATGTGATTTTCTCGAGTGTACCGAAAGAACTCTCGAACAACCACCACCACGACCACCACCAAAAGGTTTTTTTAAGTTAAAAAAGAATACCACAACCATTAGAAATTGCTTATTTTGAAAAATGCTTTAAGATAAAAGTGATTATCATCACTTATACATGCTTTTTTAGGGATCACTTATACTCCCTCCGTTCTGAATTACTCGTCACAAAAATGGATGTATCTAGATGTATTTTAGTTCTAGATACATCCATTTCTACGACGAGTAATTTAGAACGGAGGGAGTACATGCTTAAAACACGAGGATGTACGAGGACGTATATCGGGCCTATCCATGTAACACTTAAAATTTTCCGTAAGAAAAAAAAGGCAACACTTAAATGCTTAAATACACGCCAAAATTATACACCTTGCCGTTTAAGATTTTCCTTGGAATGCGTGAACAAGGAAAGAAGCAAATACACACCAAAATCAGAATCAGATCCTCAAGTTTTTAATTGACGCCAAACATAGAACTGCTACCCCGGTCGGGTTGTAGACGCAGCGCAGACCAGAGATTCGGTTCCTCGGACCAGGCCTACGCAGCGCACTACCAGGAGCAATTCTTCCATTTTAGTAACACAAATCTTTTGTTCCCCCACTTTTAACGCACACAGCCCATCCAATCGTGACACATAACGCCACCATATCCGGCTTGTGGAGATTTGTTTCTTTAATCGATGGACCGATCGCTGGGCGCGCTAGTGGCATGTGCCTGGTGACATCCCAGCACTTGAGATAAGCGTCCACCGAGCCATGTTGCCCTCCCATGTTGGAGCTGCGCTGTGCCGGGTGCGCTCGATCTCATCCCAGACGTGACCAACAACGACGCGCCACAAGGCAAAGCAGCGAGTAATCACCAGCGGGCATCCCGGCTTATAAAAGGGCGGCCGCCGCGCTGGCCAACGCCGCTGACAGGCAGTCGCAGGCGCGGCCGGTCGGGCAGAAGTTTCCCCTTTCCGTAGGCGCGGCCGAGTCGCCGAGGCCGAGGCCGAAAACTCCCCGTCCGATCGGGCCAAAAGCAGAGACGAGTCCTGCTCGCTCCCAAACGGCCGTTTTCCCCTTCCGCGCATCGCCACAAATATCCCTCCTCCTCCCGCTGCTGCCCCTCCTCCTCGGCGTGGTCGCTCGCGGGCGGAGATCCGGGAGGGGAGATGGCCAAGAACGCAGGAGGGGTGCTGCTGCCGGTGTCCGCCGAGCCGGGGAAGGGCGACGGCGAGGCCGCGCTCTTCAAGGGCTCCGCCATGACCCGCCGCGGCGCCGTCGCCGCGCTCTCCTACATGTCCTGCTCCGGTACGCGCCTCGATCCGCGCCCTCTCTTTCTCTGCGCGTCTGTGGTTTGGCGTAGAATTGGCGCCTTGTCTGTGTGTTTCCGTTCACAGCGGCGGACGGGCGGCTCGTTTTGCGTGGGTTCGGGAACAGGCAGCGCGCGGTCGGGCCTTGTGATTTGCTGCTAATAAATCGTCGCCAACTCGTTGCTTCGTTGGCCGTTATTCAGCTACTTGGGGTTGGAGTTAGTGCTGGCTGGTTGACTTGTGTCTAGCTAACTCAGCCCTGCGTTTGCATGAAACCATTTTAGTACTGCTGCTTCGGTTGCCACAGGGATACGGGCAAACTACATACTTCTCAGTAGGTATTCACCAGTAAGAGCTACTTAGACTTGGAGATGGTCTAGCATTAGTAAAAAAACTGGTTGCTTCTACTATGTATTTGTATTTGAGTGCTACAAGGACTAACTGTCTCAAACACTGCTGCACAATTATGCTGTAAGATGATCGCAGCGCTCTGTTACATGTCCTGCTCCGGTACGTGCCTCGATCTGCGCCTCTCTTTCTCTACACGGTTGTGCTGTGGTGCAGAATTGGCGCGTTATCTGTGTGAGTTTGGGAACGGGTAGCGTGCGGTCGGGCCTGGTGATTGTTGCTAATCGTCGCTAAATTGTTGCTTCCATTGGCCGTTACATCCATTATTCAGCTACTTGGGGGTTGGAGTTAGTGCTGGTTGGTTGACTTGTGCCTAGCACGAAACCATTTTGGTACCGCTAGTTCGGTTGCCACAGGTTATACGCAAAGTACATACCGCTCAGTGGGTGTCACCGTAGGTATTCGTCACTAAGAGCTACTTAGACTTAGTAAAAACTGGTTATTACTACTACATATGTATATTTGAGTCTAGAAGGGCTATCTATCTCTCAGAAACACAATTCGGTAAAGACAATCATTTGGCTTGTCGAGTTTCGCAGCTAGAGGCGCTCCATCGCCTTTAGGGGTAGGCACTAGCGTGGAGTATCTCTTTGATAGATATCTAGTGTTGTATGCCTTATGGTGTAATTGGCTTGTTTGCCACTTCTATGAAATTGATATGCCATTCCATGGCGTATTCTTGAAAAAGACACATTTGGCTTGTAGTAAAGGTCACAGCGCTGGATATGTCAAATATAATCATGATCAACTTGGTGGTGTAATTTATACAACTAACTGTGCTGGCTCTTGTGGATCCGACAAAAGTATGCTGCTTGTTTTCTTGTCATGGCTTTGCGAATCTCTTAGGAGGCGGTGGCGCTGCTGCTCTCTTCAAGGGTCCACTATGATGACATGCCGCAGCACCTCCATTGCGCTCTCCTACATGGTCATCATTGATACGGCAACCCACTTCTTTTGTCTTGTTTGGTTTTAGATGCAGTTCTATGTGGCATGAATTGCATGCTTTGATCATCATGGGTTGGCTCATTCAGTGCACTGTATGAATTTGGAGATAGAATGTTGGTACGGTCTTGTGATGTAGCACTAGTTGCGGTTTGTTTCTGTTAGGCATTACTTCTGTTATTACTGAGGTGCTTGGGGTTGGGATGGGAGCTGGTCTGTTGACTTCTATCTAACTGCTCAGCTGAGCTTCAAGTAGGAATCATTTCGATAGTACCTACCAGGGATACAGGATTTCTGTTGTATCAAGGAAGAATTTTACCCTGCTTGAATGGAGACTTCCATGAGAACTAGTAAATCCGTACAATGCACGTTCATATTTTGTAGAATGTTAATTGCACCGCTGATGTTAGGCAAGGTATTAATTGCATGATAATTATGTGATTATCGCTGATACTGATATTCTGTATAATATTTATTGCACGCTAAACATGTTGAGCGCTCGCCATTGAAGCAATCTAGGTCGTTGGATTGACATGAATTGATGGCCGAGATTAGTTGGATCTGCCCTTTGGGTCTTTTTATATTTGTATATGTATATATATGTATAGATGTATAAATACAAATATAGATGATTTTTTTAATACAACACACATACATCTTCTAACCTTGTATGTCTGAAATCTGTCCAAATTGCTGTAGTGGCATGGTAAGAGAGAGCAAATTCTGGTGGGCCGACTGACCAAAAAAAAACAGACAAGGAGAAAATAGAACTTTGAAAATCCCTTGCCATTTAGATAGAATAATAAAGTGGAGTAGAATCATTGCCAAATTACAATTGCAAATGAAAAATTCTTGATTTTTTTCTTAAATTGTTCCTATTTATCTTTTATCTTCTAAGAAGCATTACAAACTGGTTTCCGCACAGAAACTTCCTGATGACATTTCCGTTTTCTATTCTTTATGTTGTGGAAGTCTTGAATTCCCTTGCTAATACTTTTTACAATGTGCAGTTTTGCTGGTGATGTTTAACAAGGCGGCTCTATCTTCATATAAATTCCCTTGCGCGAATGTCATTACACTCCTTCAGGTGCTTCATTCTGTGTGGACATATTCTGGACAGTCTGTATTGTTAAATACCCTCTTCGCATTGTAGTTCATATGCTTATTTTTCTGAATAACTGTAAATTCACCCGACAGAGTATATAAATGTTTTGTGCCCACGTTCTGTCCTATCAGCAGTAAAAAAAAAAACTGTGCTAGACAATCTGTGACTTGTTTGTGGTCTTTGACAGTAATGATAGATTTCCAAAAGCCACATACTCTACTTCTAATTCATCTAGTTGATTGAAGAATGTTCACTTTCTTATTGGAGCTGTAGACAATGGGCCTGCTATGAATTGCAGCTTACAGTGATATAGTTGTTGGTGTTTTGCGCCTTACGTAATATGTACTAACTTTCTTTAGCTGTACAGTTCTGTTGGCTGAACTTGTTACTGTATGATATGTTTGGTCCTGTCTTTCCTTTCTGACACCTAATTAACATGTGCAGATGGTGTGCTCAACGTGCCTTCTCTATGTTCTGAGACGGTTAAAGATCATTTCTTTCACAAATAGTGAACCGTCAGTACCCTCTGATTCACTATTCTTTGTGCCGTTCAGAATACTGCTGCGCACTTCACCGCTTTCGCTGTCTTATTTGCTCTATATGGTATGCTTATTACCTCGCACACAATTAAGTCATGAGCTGCAAATATGGAAATTGTTGCTGTTTACTTTGAATTCTGAATGGTGCTTACTTTCCATGATGGTTTGCTAAAAGCTAGCTTCAATGGAATCTGTGCGTGGAGTAAATGTTCCTATGTATACAACTCTAAGGCGCACAACAGTAGCATTTACAATGACAATGGAGTATTTCTTGGCAAAGCAGAAACACACCCCACCTATAATTGGCAGGTAAATGTCCAGGCATGTTACTTTACTTTGCATTTGTACTGTCTCAACATTGTTATTCCATAGCCAAGAAACTCAAAATTGAAGTACATGTACTAGCTAGCTAATATGAGCCTCTATTTGTGCAACAAACTCCTGCCCTAGCCACGGTCAAACATATATATTAACTCATTAATTCTATTTTATTTTGACTGCCTGTCATATCTTTAGTTCATCAGTAGTGATCGAATCTGCTTGTTGCTCTTGTCGTTATCAAGCCTTGTAATTTGGTATCAGAATTCACATTCATTTAGTCAACTTAGTGGACAGTATGGTTGTAGCTTGCAACATGGTGATCCTTGTGTTTCATTATACTGCATTTTTCAGAACATAGTTGCTTTCTCAATCTGCCATACTCCTCTTTCTGGTTGCTAACCAACTGTTTATCAGTGTGGCTTTGATTGTATTCGGAGCATTTATTGCTGGGGCTCGAGATTTATCATTTGATGCTCGTGGGTATGCCATTGTCTTCGTCGCCAATATAACTACAGCTGTTTATCTTGCAACTATAAATCGTATTGGTAAGCACCTTCCTTTTTGCCACTTATTATATGCCAATCCAACTTGCATAAATTTCTAATCAACACTTGTTTTGTTCTTTTAGGCAAATCTAGCGGGCTGAATAGCTTTGGCCTGATGTGGTGCAATGGTAGTATCTCAAGACCTGTACCACTAAGATTCAACTTCATACTTCACACGTCATAAATATATATTCTGCTTATCTGGATTTCAGGACTTGTTTGTGGACCTGCAGTACTGTTGTTGACATATATTCAGGGCGACCTCAAGAAAACTATTGAATTTCCTTACCTTTATTCCCCTGGCTTTCAGGTATATGCAACTTAAATTTTGAAATTAATGCTAATTTGATTATCTGAGGCATCTAAAGACTACAGTACTTGGGGATGCACATCAAAAAAATTTACTAACGAAAACAAATCTTGTTGCTTGTTTATTGACTTCACTGGAGATGCTTGAATCACTGTCTATTTGTTCGCAACTAACCAGTTGGTGTTGAGGGTCGAGCTTTGACTGACACACTAGCTCGTGAGGCATTGTGTTGTTCGTTCCCACCATTCCTGTGATCTTACCCAATAACGTACTGAGTTACTGACCCAATCCTAGAAAATAGTTCGGATCGCACACATATTGTTTCACTCGAGCCAGTGAAACCCTTGCACTACTATATTCACATATTACCACGTTCTAATCCTCTATTCTTGATTTCTGATTGATTGTCATAGGTTCTTAAATCTTCTTGGTTGCTGATTAATCTTACTCCTGACTTATCTCTATAGTATGCTTAGTTCATTGCAGTTAATGTTTTGTGGATGCTTCTAATTACTCTTGAAAGCAAGGGGAAATAAGCATATTTATATCACAGTTGACATCAAGGTCTTGAGATTGCTTTATGTGTTTATATTGTATGTTAATTTTTTAAGCCTCCTAATTTATTTTTCCTGGGATAGCTAGGGACCATAGGTATCAATCATTTTGACGTAATTCCATTTGTAGGTGGTGCTGCTATTTTCATGTACACTAGCATTTCTATTGAACTACACCATCTTCTGGAATACAATCCTGAATTCTGCACTTACACAGTCAATGTGTGGCAATTTGAAGGTATGGTCTCCATCCAATTCCTCCACGCGACTCAACATGCGTAGTATTTTGAAATCTTTCATGATATGCTATTTCTGCAGGATTTCTTCACTGTTGGACTTGGCTGGGTACTCTTCGGTGGGCTTCCTTTTGATCTGGTGAGTTTAAGCTTGTTGCTCGGCCACAAGTAGCTCTTCAATTTCCTTTCCTGAATACTGACTTAATTTTCTTTCTCATGGCAGCTTAATGTCATCGGCCAAGGGCTTGGCTTCGTTGGCTCAGGCATGTATGCCTACTGCAAGATCAAAGGAAAATAGATATTGATCTTTAAGGGACCAAATGAAAGTAGATATTGATATGGGCAGTATGGCTTAACCAAAGTAGCGTTCATCATGCTGTTTGCTCCTGCATATGGGAGAGAAAATTTTGTAGGTTTTCCTGGGTGTACATTTATAAACTCCAATTCTCCTGGGTAGAACATGAATGAACTGCCATTGTTTGGCCATGGAAATATAGAATACAACAAGATTTCAGCATCTCTGTACCATCGTTTGGTCTGTTCACATCGCCGTATTTGTCTGAAATAGAGTACAACATGTATTTGTCTGAAATAGAGTACAACAAGATTTCAGCCCCCCATTCATCCAAAATATAGGGTCCACAGCCACTATAATCAAGTAATAGCTGTGTCAATTTTTTTCTAATTTTTTTTGTGACTTCTAGAATTTATTTTTGATTTTTAAAAAAATATATTGTCTCACTAGAAACCAGGCTCCAAAATGCAACAGAAAATTTCCAATATATCACCTAGCAAGAGGCTATTGTCTCAGCGCTGGTGCAAAATATTACCCTCTTTGGCCCTGTTTGGATTGGATATATTTTTTCGCGTGCTGCCCGGTATTTAGTTCAAACTTGAGTTAAATACTCCCTCCGTCCGAAAATACTTATCATTAAAATAGATGTATCTAGATGTATTTTAGTTGTAGATACATCCATTTTCATTCATTTTGATGACAAGTATTTGCGGACGGAGGGAGTACTGAGGAGCACACTAATTTTACACTCAATCAAAACAGGGCCTTAGTTTCAAATTATATGACATTCTAGTTTTGTCCTAAATCAAACATTCTTAAGCTGGACCGAGTCTATAAAAATATCATTGCTGTACATATAAGCATATGTGTTGTAGATTTGGTCAAATAATATAGAGAGTTTGAAAATGAGATGTGTTCATACTTGATGAAATGAGCATCATCCAATTTGCGATTTAAGAACACAAACAGAGAGATACTGACCTTTCTCACATCTGTAACTAAATTTGACTTACGGAAAAGCTAGAACTTCAAATAATTTGAAATGGAGTATATCAAAATGCACGAGTTTAACCAATGTGTCATTCTAACTGATGCCAAGTTATTGCCAATATTACAACTACCTAATTGCTTATAATGCACTTTCAGCACATTGGAGTATCAGATCAGTGAACATAACTACTGAACATTCAACAGCTTATTGTGTCGTATAGGCAAATACCTTTCAGAAGAATACATATAAATTCATATTGAAACTAGTGGAACAAAATTTGTATAGCTTCAGAAAAGCTCAAAGGTCCTTGCTGAGCAAACTTATGTCTAGAGCCTATATAAGCCGACACAAACTAACATTTCTGAATAGCTCAAACCCCACATATTCTCTGGAAGATACGACACGGCTTCTATCTACCACAGGCCACCTCATCCAAAATTACTCAGTTGGCTTGTCTGGGTCATCTTCCTCAGGATCCTCTTTGTCAGGATCATCCTCCTGTGGTTCTTCTTGAGGTTGTGCTTCTTCCTCTTCTTCTTCCTCATCATCATCCAGAGGATCATCAGCTGGTAATGGATGGGGCAATGGTGTTTTCATAGGGCTGAACTTTGGGAAGATGTCAGGTCTCCTCCCAGGCTTAGGTTTCTCCCATTCCTACAAATGTGTGATAAGACAGTGACCATCAACTTCAGTGCCAACACAAAAGAAGAACATCTGATGGAACATCTTTAAATAATTAACTACACCCTCTGTAAAGAAATATAAGAGCGTTTAGATAACTAGTGATCTAAACGCTCTTATATTTCTTTACGGGGGGAGTACTCTTTTTTAGACATTGTCCTACAGAAATCTTGCTACAGCTTAGACAAATCACACATGAAAATTGACAGTTATCAATCTTGATATAATATGCCATAATCTGAAACACTGCAAATAAATAAATGGCAGGTTATAACCATGATAAATGTCACCGCGCAGCTCAGCAAGTCCGCAGAACAATAAAATGAAGGTTTGTCTCAAAATATGCAGGAGTCACATTCAACAGTCACGGAATGGAACACAATTGCAAGCAAAAACAGAAAGGTAACATGAACACAATTTGAATTTCACCTTAGGAAAACTTATAAGTGTCCCCTATCAATTTACCATGAACATGTTCTTCCACTATTTTTATCCTAAATGATTAGGGCATCTACAGCACCCTAGTATCACACAAAATTTATTTGTGCTTGAAACAAGCAAATATAGAACAAGTCTTAGATCAGTAGGCCATATATTTCAAAACTTGTTTGTAAGAAATTAGATTGCTAGCATCATGACAACGAGACACCAGCTGGAAAATGGAAAGTTCCTGCAGAAAGCGATCTAATAAACCGTCTGATCCCTAAATATCTACTGTTTGATTGTTTTAAATACAAACACGACTCAAGACAAGCATTCAGTGGATGCGCATATTTATTTTGGGACGATTTTGACATTTGAACCTCGGTCTGCACAACTCTAACCTAGGGGGAAACCTTCAAAGTGTCTTACCATACACACTATACATATTGTTTCAGTGCAAGAGCACCATCTACAAAACAATCTACAACGTCCTAACCTCACATCATTGTTTGAACTCGTGCAACTCAGGTCCGCTCCTAAAATGCAACAATGGTGAAACCGTGATGTCACCATAACGCAGCTCCGGTACAGTTAAGTATATATTTCCTCAAATGAATATCTTTAAATAGAACCCCAAGCTAACACTTCTAAAATACGCAAGAACAATGAGACTAGGATGCCACTATACTAAGAGCATCTGTAATATCCACAAGCACAAACAAACGTGCACCTTTAGTTGCCTTGTCCAATCAAAAGAACTCAGGTCCACTCTAAGCTAACATTCCTACTGATTTCATCCACTCTTAGTACCTAAAACGTCATAATCCGGGTGTAGTAAACTAAAATGACAAAAAAAATTCTGAACCGGAAAATTCGGTTCACCATGAGAGGAATAGCAAAATGACTACGGGCGGGAAAGGGCGGAGAAGGATTACGATGGGGAAATCGAGGGGCGAGCGCCGCGTAATCTTCTCCTCGTCGGGGGCTACGCACACCACGAGCGAACCCCACCTGCGCCGCATCCTCGCAGGGACCGCCGCCCGCGCGACGAAGACGCCTCTGGATTCGGAGGCGGAGACGCCGAGAGCGCCCGGCGCCGCCACCGGCGCGGCGGCCGGCGCCAAGAGGCACCACGCGGACGCCATGGGGAGAGGTCAAGAGAGCTTAAGGGTAAGGTGCTTCCGGCTTAGGGCTCTCCTGGGTGGAGGCCGGAGAGGTAGAGAAGTCGGGATGGAATTTGGGTTTCCCCTTCGCGTGGTTTGGTCGAGTTGCGGCGCCTACTACTCTACTACGCTGCTACCGGCGGCTGTCTCGCCTTCGAGTGATAAGAGTCGGTCCGGTCCCGTGTGCAGCTGAGCTGGTGGACGAATGTGTGAACTGTGAGCATGGCCAAAAACAAAACAAAACTAGACCGCCCTGTGTTTACCATGTTCAATATATATTATCCCTTTTTCGAATATTAAATTGAAAAGATACACATGCAAAATCTGTTCCACTATATGTAGACCAGTATATTGTCATCTCCTGAAAAAATCATCGATAAGGACATGTAGAAACTCTAAAAACCACGAAATCCAGTCGAATCTAAACGAATGCACCGGAAACCTAAACCCATAAAATCCCGGAAGGCCTGTCAGAGACACGGCTCCACACGCGCTCCACTAGAGCAAAGCACCCCAACGAAACAAGAAATGGTGTTAGAACTAATATAAGGTGCATATCGATCTACCGAGTATCAAGCAATCACACACGACACCATGGTTTGTTAATGAGGTTCATCGAACATCGGCTACATCCCTAGGGCCTGACTATGGGCACTTCTCCCCGTTGATACCGCTGCAATACTGCACACCGGCCACCCGAACGCTGGCACGTGTCGTCAGCCCCCCCCCCCCCCCCCGAGTGTATGTGCTATCATGTTAACATAGGTTACATCGTGTGTCTACCCCATGTTATATATGAGGCCTAGGATATGAGTGTCCTAATTAGGACACAACTCCTTGCCATGTTTACACACAGTACGACTCCAAGTCCAACCGTAACCTACCTTATACACAATGCTCGACATAACTCTAGTAAGCTTCACATAGGCGAATATTTTCCACCACCTTAAATTCGTCCACACATCAAACTTCTATGTACATTGGACTTGAGTTACACCATGAGTATGGCTGCTATTCTCAGACTTCATGTGACTCCACCAGCAACTTCTAGTCCCTTTTTTTCTTGATCACAGTCAACACTCAAGCAAAATTAAGTACCCCTTTACTCTAGGGCGCTCGCAACTTTCGGATTATTCGTTCAACGTCATCACACACTGATCACTGACTTGCGTGATAGTGAATAACTCACATATTAGATGCCACATATAAGAGTTACATGAACTCAACATCCTTGCTCCTTCTTGACTGCTTGTCTTAAATTTGAAGGAATTTCATCGTTGCTAGTCATCTTGAGTCAAATGCACGGTTGATACCAAAGCCCTGGTTTGTCTCCCTGTCCTGTGCTAACCACACACCTCGTCACTATCACTGCGTCGAGCCTATGCTATCTCGGTCGAGTCTCCTGGGTAGCTGACCTGCACCGCCTCAACTCCTACTTTAGAGTACCACCGATCATCAGCAACCGATGACGAGGTATACATATCCCTTGACCACTAAGCTCCAACCCGAACAACGTGTCTCTCGCTTTTTCAGTTGAATAGGTGATACTTCAACATGTCTACTTTTCCAAACACTTTTGCTCGTGTTTGGCCTCTAATTTGCATGATTTGGATGAAACTGATCCGAACTGACGTTGTTTTCAGCAGAACTGCCATGGTGTTGTTTTTGTGCAAAAATAAAAGTTTATCGGAATTGGACGGGGATTTTTGAAGAATTATTTTGGAATATATAAAAATACTGGAACGAAGAAGTACCACAGAAGAGCCACATGGGGCCCACAAGGGCAGGGGCGTGACCACCAACCTGGCCGAGCCACCCAGGCTTGTGGGGCCCCTAGACCTCGTTTGGACATAATTCTAGTGCTATAAAAATTCACATCCTCCCGGAAGAAAAATCAAGAGAAGAGTTTCGGGACTTTCCTCCGCCGTCTCGAGGCGGGACTGAGGTAGGAGCACTTTTGCTCTCCGGTGGAGCAATTCAACCGGGGATACTTCCCTCTAAGAGCGGGAAATCGAAGCCTTCATCATAACCAACGCTCCTCTCATCGTGGGAATCATCATCTTCATCAACACCATCTCATCTCCAAACCCTACTTCATCTCCTGTGTTCAATCTTTGTAGCAAACCTCAGATTACCACCTGGAGGTGCTAATAGTGTTGATTACATCTTGTATTGATGCTTGTTGGTTTAACTGGTGGAAGATTATTATGTTCACACTGTCAATCATATATCTATACCCACTGATCATGATTAATGAGATGAGTTGCGAGTAGTTCTATTTGTTCTTGAGGACATGGGAGAAGTCTTGTTATTAGTAATCATGTGAAGTTGACCACCGTTCAATGTTTTGATATTAGGTTGTGTTGTTCTTCCTCTAGTAGTGTTATGTGAATGTCAACTACATGACACTTCACCATCTTTGGGCCTAGGGGAAGGCATCATGGAATTAGTTTGTAGATGATAGGTTGCGAGAGTCACAAGTGCAGGCAGGTCCTATACAAACGGTTTTTACACCCCCCTTACACGACACAGTTTAAAACCATCGCCTTGCCTGCGTGGGCGATAGGGGGGTCCATCCCACACGATTCAGATAAATCGCCGGCGATAGCTCCTCTGGTCACATACGCGGGCAAAATGAGCTCGTGTGCGATCGGGTGAGCCATCGCAAACATTATATGGGACAAATCGTTTGAGATGTTCTTAGCATCCCACATAGTGAATAAACAAACATTTTTGTTTGTATGGTACATCACACACAATTTCCGCATAACATCACAAACGATATTTATAATTTTATCATGTGTGTTATTCAATACATCATGCACGGTGCCTAGAAGAAACTGTATGTCACATGGATGTCTATCACACACTTTTTTATGTGGAAACATTTGTGCAAGGTGGCCTAATGCAAACAGTTGTCAGGCAGAAGTCATGTGTGATTGTTCATTGATCCAACATACATACTTTCTAGAAATCGTGTTGATTGGTTGAGGTCATCGCCCACACTATTGTCCGAGAAACCGTCTGCAATAGAAAAACTCAATAAGCACGCCAATTGGCCTACTATTTTTAATCCATTTAGTTATCAAATTGACATTTCATATCAAACACACAATATATTTCATATTCATATTACGACAACCAGGATTTCATAATTGAAAGACATCAGAGTACAACATCATATAGATTCATCACTCAATTACACCATATAGGCATATACCTAGCTACCCCATTACACAACAGCACCAAGTTTCACATGCAACATCTAAAAGCATTGAAAAGTAGCATCATAGTTGGTAAATAGACAGATGAATCTCATCTGGAAAACTGCTGCAGCGGAAGGCGAATATTGAGCCTTCAATGATGTTGAAGGTCCTTGCAACTTTAGGCTAGTGCATGTGGATGATTGCCCACCCATCCTTCATCCTCTTGAGAAAGATATCGATATTATACCGTAGGTGTTGTATGATAACCCACAAGTATAGGGGATCACAACAGTTTTCGAGGGTAGAGTATTCAACCCAAATTTATTGATTCGACACAAGGGGAGCCAAAGAATATTCTCAAGTATTAGCAGTTGAGTTGTCAATTCAACCACACCTGGATAACTTAGTATCTGCAGCAAAGTATTTAGTAGCAAAGTAATATGATAGTAGTGGTAACGGTAACAAGAGGTAACGGTAGCAAAAGTAATATTTTTGGTGTTTTGTAGTGATTGTAACAGTAGCAACGGAAAAGTAAATAAGCGAAGAACAATATGTGAAAAGCTCGTAGGCATTGGATCGGTGATGGAGAATTATGCCGGATGCGGTTCATCATGTAACAATCATAACATAGGGTGACACAGAACTAGCTCCAATTCATCATGTAATGTAGGCATGTATTCCGAATATAGTCATACGTGCTTATGGAAAAGAACTTGCATGACATCTTTTGTCCTACCCTCCCGTGGCAGCGGGGTCCTAATGGAAACTAAGGGATATTAAGGCCTCCTTTTAATAGAGTACCGGAACAAAGCATTAGCACATAGTGAATACATGAACTCCTCAAACTATGGTCATCACCGGGAGTGGTCCCGATTATTGTCACTTCGGGGTTGCCGGATCATAACACATAGTAGGTGACTATAGACTTGCAAGATAGGATCAAGAACTCACATATATTCATGAAAACATAATAGGTTCAGATCTGAAATCATGGCACTCGGGCCCTAGTGACAAGCATTAAGCATAGCAAAGTCATAGCAACATCAATCTCAGAACATAGTGGATACTAGGGATCAAACCCTAACAAAACTAACTCGATTACATGATAGATCTCATCCAACCCATCACCGTCCAGCAAGCCTACGATGGAATTACTCACGCACGGCGGTGAGCATCATGAAATTGGTGATGGAGGATGGTTGATGATGACGACGGCGACGAATCCCCCTCTCCGGAGCCCCGAACGGACTCCAGATCAGCCCTCCCGAGAGGTTTTAGGGCTTGGCGGCGGCTCCGTATCGTAAAACGCGATGAATCCTTCTCTCTGATTTTTTTCTCCCCGAAAGCAAATATATAGAGCTGGAGTTGAGGTCGGAGGAGCTCCAGGGGGCCCACGAGGTAGGGGGCGCGCCCCCCACCCTCGTGGCTAGGGTGTGGGCCCCCTGGTCTTCATCTTTTGCAAGGATTTTTTATTATTTCCAAATAGACGTTCCGTGGAGTTTCAGGTCATTCCGAGAACTTTTGTTTCTGCACATAAATAACACCATGGAAAGTCTGCTGAAAACAGCGTCAGTCCGGGTTAGTTCCATTCAAATCATGCAAGTTAGAGTCCAAAACAAGGGCAAAAGTGTTTGGAAAAGTAGATACGACGGAGACGTATCAACTCCCCCAAGCTTAAACCTTTGCTTGTCCTCAAGCAATTCAGTTGATAAACTGAAAGTGATAAAGAAAAACTTTTACAAACTCTGTTTGCTCTTGTTGTTGTAAATATGTAAAGCCAGCATTCAAGTTTTCAGCAAAGATTATGACTAACCACATTCACAATAACTCTTAGGTCTCATGTTTACTCATATCAATGGCATAATCAACTAGCGAGCCATAATAATAAATCTCGGATGACAACACTTTCTCAAAACAATCATAATATGATATAACAAGATGGTATCTCGCTAGCCCTTTCTGAGACCGCAAAACATAAATGCAGAGCACCTTTAAAGATCAAGGACTGACTAGACATTGTAATTCATGGTAAAAGAGATCCAATCATAGTCATACCCAATATAAATTAATAGTAATGAATGCAAATGACAGCTGCGCTCTCCAGCTAGTGCTTTTTAATAAGAGGGTGATGACTCAACATAAAAGTAAATAGATAGGCCCTTCGCAGAGGGAAGCAGGGATTTGTAGAGGTGCCAGAGCTCGGTTTTGAAATAGAGATAAATAATATTTTGAGCGGCATACTTTCATTGTCAACATAACAACCAAGAGATGGCGATATCTTCCATGCTACACACATTATAGGCGGTTCCCAAACAGAATGGTAAAGTTTATACTCCCCCTCCACCAACAAGCATCAATCCATGACTTGCTCGAAACAACGAGTGTCTCCAACTAGCAACAGTCCCAGGGGGAGTTTTGTTTGCAATTATTTTGATTTAGTTTGCATAAAGCATGGGACTGGGCATCCCGGTGACCAGCCATTTTCTCGTGAGTGAGGAGCGGAGTCCACTCCTCTTGAGAATAACCCGCCTAGCATGGAAGATAAGGGCAGCCCTAGTTGATACATGAGCTATTCGAGCATACAAAACAGAATGTTTATTTGAAGGTTTAGAGTTTGGCACATACAAATTTACTTGGAACGGCAGGTAGATACCGCATATAGGAAGGTATAGTGGACTCATATGGAATAACTTTGGGGTTTAAGGGATTGGATGCACAAGCAGTATTCCCGCTTAGTACAAGTGAAGGCTAGCAAAAGACTGGGAAGCGACCAACTAGAGAGCGACAACAGTCATGAACATGCATTAAAATTAATAAACATTGAGTGCAAGCATGAGTAGGATATAATCCACCATGAACATAAATATCGTGAAGGCTATGTTGATTTGTTTCAACTACATGTGTGAACATGTGCCAAGTCAAGTCACTTAAATCATTCAAAGGAGGATACCACCCCACTATACCACATCACAACCATTTTAATAGCATGTTGGCACGCAAGGTAAACCATTATAACTCATAGCTAATCAAGCATGGCATAAGCAACTATGATCTCTAATTGTCATTGCAAACATGTTTATTCATAATAGGCTGAATCAGGAGCAATGAACTCATCATATTTACAAAAACAAGAGAGGTCGAGTTCATACCAGCTTTTCTCATCTCAGTCAGTCCATCATATATCGTCATAATTGCCTTTCACTTGCACGACCGAACGATGTGAATAATAATAAGAGTGCACGTGCATTGGACTAAGCTGGAATCTGCGAGCATTCAATAAGCAGGAGAAGACAAGGCAATATGGGCTCTTGGTTAAATCAACAATAATGCATATAAGAGCCACTTCAACAATTTAATCATGGTCTTCTCCTATCGACCCCCAAAGAAAAGAAAAGAAATAAAACTATTTACACGGGAAAGCTCCCAACAAGCAAAAGAAGAACGGGAAATCTTTTTGGGTTTTCTTTTTAATTATTACTACTACAGCAAGAAAAGTAAACTAACTAAAAGCTACACTAATTTTTTTGGTTTTTCTTAAGGTTTATCAAACACACAAGAAGAAAGCAGAAAAAGAAAATAAACTAGCATGGATATTACAGTGAAAGAGTATGAGCACCGACATCTAGCAATGAGTGTGTGAACATAAATGTAATGTCGGTGGGAAATACGTACTCCCCCAAGCTTAGGCTTTTGGCCTAAGTTGGTTTATTGCCAAGGATGGCCTGGCGGATATCCATAGTTGTAGCTGGGGTCGTACTGAGATGAAGAGGACTCTGACTGCCACTGGCTGGCAGTCATCTCCGGATCCCAAAAGTAATCAGACTGTCGTGGAGGCTCAAATTGTGGTTCCGGCTCCGGGGCTGGTGTAGGGTTCCGGTAAGCGTAAATGGCCGCCCACGGAACGAGATACGGACCTTCAGATAAATTAAACAAGGAAGGAGCAGGCAAGGTAATAGTCTCAGGGTGATGTTTATCAAAGAACAATTTGTATTTAAGCTCCCCTTCCTTATTCTTAACAATAAAGTCATGCGCTACCATACTCTTATAATCTAAATAAGCATTGGACAACAATTTTTCTTCTTTCTCATAGAGCCTAATAGGTATGTTATAATGTGCAGCAAGGCGTGAAGCATAAATACCTCCAAAGATGGGACCCTTAGTACGGTTCAAACTTAACCGTTTAGCAATAATACCGCCCATACTAACAGTGTTATCGGAAATAAACCATGGAACAAAATGATAATATCAGGAACACTAAGGTTTCCACAGTTTCCGCGACCAATCAAGCAACGACTAGCAAATATGGCAAAGTAGCGTAAAACAGGAAAATGTATGCTAGTGATTCTTGCATCGGAAACCTTCCTGGTTTCCCCCACAGTAATGGTGTCAATAAACCCGTCCACATCTTTACGATGTGGTTCATCTAAGGTACCCTCGAAGGGTATTTTGCAAACCTTGCAAAATTCATCTAGTGGCATCTTCTTAACAACATCATATAAATGAAACTCTACTGAAGGAGGTGTTTCTTTAGGAAAATAGTAGAAGTTTTGCACAAAAGTATTGGTGAGTAAGAGATACTGATGACGTTGGTCGCGGAGGAAGTCGGTGAGGCCAGCATTCTCAGCCAATGAATAGAAATCATCATAAATCCCGGCTTCTCTCAAGAAATCATCGGAAGGCCATTCACACGGCCGGACCTCCGCGGTGCGAGGCAAATTATATTTGGGCCTCTGTGCTTCTTCATTTTGCTTTTCCTTCGAGCTTCGACTCGATGAGCCCCTCAAAAATCTCTTCATTATTTTCTGAAAAATTCTGAAATTTTTAGTAACTTCAAACAAAAGTGAACCAAGCTCAATAAAATTGATAGCAACTACTCCTACAAGTGCCTAGAGCCTATATCATGCATTAGAACTACTTGGAACCATATAAATTTGACATGCAAGCTCAAGAACATGGTCACCTAGGCAGCACAAATTTGCAATGAATAAAGCACTAGAACAAAAACTAATTGGACCAATGGAGGAGTCACATACCAAGGAACAATCTCCCCAAGCAGTTTTGTGAGAGGTGCTTTGAGCAAGGAGATCGAAAATCGCAGCAAAATGAGCTAGAACTCGTGCTTGAGCTGGATATTGGTGTTTGTGGGAGGAAGAAGGAGTGTGTGGGTGCAGGAATAAGTGGAGGGGGCCACCATGGGCCCACGAGGCAGGGGGCGCGCCCAGGGGGTAGGGCGCGCCCTCCACCCTCGTGGCCAGGTGCTTGCCCCTCCTGCTGTGTTCTCAGTGCCAGATATTCTCAAATATTCCAGAAAAAATCATATTCCATTTTCAGGGCATTTGGAGAACTTTTATTTTCGGGGTATTTTTATATTGCACGGATAAATCAGAAAACAGACAGAAAAATACTATTTTTACTTTATTTCAACTAAATAACAGAAAGTAGAAAGAGGGTACAGAAGGTTGTGCCTTCTAGTTTCATCCATCTCATGCTCATCAAAAGGAATCCACTAACAAGGTTGATCAAGTCTTGTTAACAAACTCATTCCGAATAACATGGAACCGGAGAAATTTCGAATAACACTATGTTACCTCAACGGGGATATGCACATCCCCAATAATAAGAATATCATATTTCTTCTTGACAGTAGGAAGAGGAAATTCAAAACCTCCAAAAATAATCGATGGAATTTTTCCAATAGAATTGATACTATGAACTTGAGGTTGTTTCCTCGGAAAGTGTACCGTATGCTCATTACCATTAACATGAAAAGTGACATTGCCTTTGTTGCAATCAATAACAGCCCCTGCAGTATTCAAAAAGGTCTTCCAAGAATAATAGACATACTATCGTCCTCGGGAATATCAAGAATAACAAAGTCCGTTAAAATAGTAACGTTTGCAACCACAACAGGCACATCCTCACAAATACCGACAGGTATAGCAGTTGATTTATCAGCCATTTGCAAAGATATTTCAGTAGGTGTCAACTTATTCAAATCAAGTCTACGATATAAAGAGAGAGGCATAACACTAACACCGGCTCCAAGATCACATAAAGCAGTTTTAACATAGTTTCTTTTAATGGAGCATGGTATAGTGGGTACTCCTGGATCTCCAAGTTTCTTTGGTATTCCACCCTTAAAAGTATAATTAGCAAGCATGGTGGAAATTTCAGCTTCCGGTATCTTTCTTTTATTTGTAACAATATCTTTCATATACTTAGCATAAGGATTCATTTTGAGCATATCAGTTAATCGCATACGCAAAAAGATAGGTCTAATCATTTCAGCAAAGCGCTCAAAATCCTCATCATCCTTTTTCTTGGATGGTTTGGGAGGAAAAGGCATGGGTTTCTGAACCCATGGTTCCCTTTCTTTACCATGTTTCCTAGCAACAAAGTCTCTCTTATCATAACGTTGATTCTTTGATTGTGGGTTATCAAGATCAACAGCAGGTTCAATTTCTACATCATTATCATTACTAGGTTGAGCATCATCATGAACATCATCATTAACATTTTCATTAGGTTCATGTTCATTACCAGATTGTGTTTCAGCATCAGAAATAGAAATATCATTTGGATTCTCAGGTGGTTCAGCAATAGGTTCACTAGAAGCATGCAAAGTCCTATCATTTTTCTTTTTCTTCTTTTTAGAAGGACTAGGTGCATCAATATTATTTCTCTGAGAATCTTGCTCAATTCTCTTAGGGTGGCCTTCAGGATACAAAGGTTCCTGAGTCATTCTACCAGTTCTAGTAGCCACTCTAACAGCATAATCATTTTTCTTACTATTCATTTCATTGAGCAAATCATTTTGAGCCTTAAGTACTTGTTCTACTTGAGTGGTAACCATAGAAGCATGTTTACTAATGAGTTTAAGTTCACCTTTAACATTAGCCATATAATCACCCAAGTGTTCAATCATATAAGCATTTTGTTTTAATTGTCTACCAAAATAAGCATTGAAATCTTCTTGCTTAACCATAAAGTTATCAAACTCATCCAAGCATTGGCTAGCAATTTTAGTAGGAGGGATTTCAGCTTTATCATATCTATAGAGAGAATTTACCTTTACTACCTGTGTCGGGTTATCAAGACCATGAGTTTCTTCAATAGGTAATGGATTAAGATCATATGTTTCTTCAACAGGCGGTAAATTAAGACCATGTATTTCTTCAATAGGAGGTAAATTCTTAACATCTTCAGCTTTAATACCTTTTTCTTTCATAGATTTCTTTGCCTCTTGCATATCTTCAGGACTGAGAAATAGAACACCTCTCTTCTTCGGAGTTGGTTTAGGAATAGGCTCAGGAATTGGCTCAGGAGCTGGCTCAGGAAGTGTCCAATTATTTTCATTTGTCAACATATTATTCAATAGAATTTCAGCTTCATCCGGTGTTCTTTCCCTGAAAACAGAACCAGCACAACTATCCAGGTAATCTCTGGAAGCATCGGTTAGTCCATTATAAAAGATATCAAGTATTTCATTTTTCTTAAGAGGATGATCAGGCAAAGCATTAAGTAACTTGAGAAGCCTCCCCCAAGCTTGTGGGAGACTCTCTTCTTCAATTTGCACAAATTGTATATTTCCCTCAAAGCAGCTTGTTTCTTATGAGCAGGGAAATATTTAGCAGAGAAGTAATAAATCATATCCTGGGGACTACGCACACAACCAGGATCAAGAGAATTAAACCATATCTTAGCATCACCCTTTAATGAGAACGGAAATATTTTAAGGATATAAAGGTAGCGAGATCTCTCATCATTAGTGAACAGGGTGGCTATATCATTTAATTTAGTAAGATGTGCCACAACAGTTTCAGATTCATAGCCATGAAAAGGATCAGATTCAACCAAAGTAATTATATCAGGATCAACAGAGAATTCATAATCCTTATCAGTAACACAGATAGGTGAAGTAGCAAAAGCAGGGTCAGGTTTCATTCTATCATTAAGAGATTGCTGCTTCCATTTAGCTAATAACCTCTTGAGTTCATATCTATCTTTGCAAGCTAAAATAGCTAAAGTAGCTTCTTTATCAAAAACATAACCCTCAGGAATAACAGGCAAGTCTTCATCATCACTTTCATCAATATAATCAGTTTCAATAATTTCTTTCTCTCTAACCCTAGCAATTTGTTCATCAAGAAATTCACCAAGTGGCACAGTAGTATCAAGCATAGAAGTAGTTTCATCATAAGTATCATGCATAGCAGAAGTGGCATCATCAATAACATGCGACATATCAGAACGAATAGCAGAAGCAGGTTTAGGTGTCGCAAGCTTACTCAAAACAGAAGGTGAATCAAGTGCAGAGCTAGATGGCAGTTCCTTACCTCCCCTCGTAGTTGAGGGATAAATTGTTGTCTTAGCGTCTTTCAAGTTCTTCATAGTGACCAGCAGATATAAATCCCAAGTGACTCAAAGAATAGAGCTATGCTCCCCGGCAACGGCGCCAGAAAATAGTCTTGATAACCCACAAGTATAGGGGATCGCAACAGTTTTCGAGGGTAGAGTATTCAACCCAAATTTATTGATTCGACACAAGGGGAGCCAAAGAATATTCTCAAGTATTAGCAGTTGAGTTGTCAATTCAACCACACCTGGATAACTTAGTATCTGCAGCAAAGTATTTAGTAGCAAAGTAATATGATAGTAGTGGTAACGGTAACAAAAGTAACGGTAGCAAAAGTAATATTTTTGGTGTTTTGTAGTGATTGTAACAGTAGCAACGGAAAAGTAAATAAGCGAAGAACAATATGTGAAAAGCTCGTAGGCATTGGATCGGTGATGGAGAATTATGCCGGATGCGGTTCATCATGTAACAATCATAACATAGGGTGACACAGAACTAGCTCCAATTCATCAATGTAATGTAGGCATGTATTCCGAATATAGTCATACGTGCTTATGGAAAAGAACTTGCATGACATCTTTTGTCCTACCCTCCCGTGGCAGCGGGGTCCTAATGGAAACTAAGGGATATTAAGGCCTCCTTTTAATAGAGTACCGGAACAAAGCATTAGCACATAGTGAATACATGAACTCCTCAAACTATGGTCATCACCGGGAGTGGTCCCGATTATTGTCACTTCGGGGTTGCCGGATCATAACACATAGTAGGTGACTATAGACTTGCAAGATAGGATCAAGAACTCACATATATTCATGAAAACATAATAGGTTCAGATCTGAAATCATGGCACTCGGGCCCTAGTGACAAGCATTAAGCATAGAAAAGTCATAGCAACATCAATCTCAGAACATAGTGGATACTAGGGATCAAACCCTAACAAAACTAACTCGATTACATGATAGATCTCATCCAACCCATCACCGTCCAGCAAGCCTACGATGGAATTACTCACGCACGGCGGTGAGCATCATGAAATTGGTGATGGAGGATGGTTGATGATGATGATGGCGATGAATCCCCCTCTCCGGTGCCCCGAACGGACTCCAGATCAGCCCTCCCGAGAGGTTTTAGGGCTTGGTGGCGGCTCCGTATCGTAAAACGCAATGAATTCTTCTCTCTGATTTTTTTTCTCCCCGAAAGCAAATATATAGAGTTGGAGTTGAGGTCGGAGGAGCTCCAGGGGGCCCACGAGGTAGGGGGCGCGCCCCCACCCTCGTGGCTAGGGTGTGGGCCCCCTGGTCTTCATCTTTTGCAAGGATTTTTTATTATTTCCAAATAGACGTTCCGTGGAGTTTCAGGTCATTTCAAGAACTTTTGTTTCTGCACATAAATAACACCATGGAAAGTCTACTGAAAACAGCGTCGGTCCGGGTTAGTTCCATTCAAATCATGCAAGTTAGACTCCAAAACAAGGGCAAAAGTGTTTGGAAAAGTGGATACGACGGAGACGTATCATTGTATGAATACCTTCCTCTTATCTTAACCATACAGGTGGTTTGAGAGATAATCATCGGTGAACTGCTTTGGAAAGGACTGAAAACAAATATATGCATAAATATATTTTCTAAATCTTGAAATGGTGCAAAGGGAAAAAGCAGGGTAAAAGAGTTAGTACCATCATATAGTTGACTGATGTCTTGTTCACTGTAAAGACAAAGATCTTGTTGTTTTTTGTCGCTAATTTGTCTATCCTAACAATATTTTGGAGTTTCTTGATTTGACTGATATTCATGGACCTCTCATTTCCCCATATGTAAAATGGGTCGAACAATGGTTCTAAAAGTCTTACAGCAGGACCTACATATGCAAGACGAAATTGTTAAAAAGCTAAATATTAGAATGGTTCCTGCAATTGCATAATAATGTGTCATTAGCCAAAGGACCATGCATGTGCAAACCTCGATGGTAAACCTCAATGTCTCCCATTGTTTCCCTGCAACATATATAAGGTAGATATTGATCAAGTTATGTGAGAGTTGGCATACTATCAGTAAAATATGTTAATGAAAAATAAACACATTGTAGATCCAACAGATTAATTCGAGCCACATGGAAAAGCCAATTATCCAAACCAAGCATGCTTAAGAACTAGGAAATATATCAATTGTATATGTTTCTCATATATTTAGTACAACCAAATTCGATGTATTTCTCACATGCATAACAATACAAAATTGTACCCACAACAATTGAACATCACATTGCAGAATTGAACCAAACAGTTAACTGAACACCACAATATGAACAATAGAACACAATAGAAGATCAGATTGCATACTAACATTACATTGGACAATTCACTAGAATTTCTAAAGGAAAGGCAGGAGCAGCACATGCAACAGGTAAACCGAACATGCTTAATCGGCATAGCTAGCTCAACATAGGTCCTTATAGTAAGCTAAAAAAACAAGCTACTCCTCATCGTCAGAGATATCGATGACGATAGGCTCCTTAAACTTGGAAGAGGGCTAGGCCTCCACATCGTGGGTGCCCTGCTCGTAGTGGTGAGTCGCTTGAGCCGGTCTGGGCACCAAATTGCTTGCTCTGGAGTTGAGATAAGCACGGGCACGCTGAGAAAACACCTTGTAGTCTTCGTCGAAGGAACCGGCGGTGGCCTCGAGAAGACACCACGAATTGTTGTCTAAAGCAGCCAACCATGCGGCGATGTCCGTGCACGAGGCATCGACGGTGGCCTCAATGGCGAGGTGATCCTCCAAGATCTGGGGGTCGGCTCGCATGGCAGCCATCGCAAAACTCATCCGTGTGTGCGGCAGCGATTTGCTTCTTCGCTGCCAAATGTTCCTTGAGCTCCTAGCTATACTGCGTGCACAATGGCTTTGGGCGGCGATTATTTGGAGGATGGGGCGGTGACTTGGGTGGAAGGTGTCATGCTGGTGATCGGGGCATGTGGGATGGAGAAGGAGGAGGAGGATTGGTCGAAGGGGGTTGGATCACCTGACTAGATTGGCGAGGCCTAGCAGGTAGCGGCAGGAAGGAGTGTCACCAGTGAGGAGGTGGTGTGGCAAGCAAGCAATGAACGTTCAAACTTGGAAAGGAAGGAGGAAACAGGGAAATGTGGCTTTTGGTCGAGAGGGTGGGGGGGTAATATTTTCGCAATTGCCGAAATTTTTCGCTCGGTGAAGCCAAAAACTGGTGCGGAAAGTGTCATCGAACACAGTCCCTTGTTCAGCACCGTGTGCGATATCTTAACATCACATACCGATTCCTATAGCTTACCCCGTGTGTGATGAGTTTGCACTTGAAATTTTGGTCTGAATTTCCCTGGTTATAGTGGTCATCCACATCATTACATAATTTAACATCACTTGCTAATTTGGGTAAACAAAAGAGCCTATAGCACCCTCGATCTCCACCGCAATCGAGCAAGTTCAATACTTAAACAGAACTAGTTGACCTAAACATTGCTCTAACAAAAGATCAACACTCTAAACAAAGACTTCTACTCCACCTGGAGCCCCTCGATCTCCACCGCCTCCTCCATGTCCAGCTCGTGCTTGATGACCTCCTAGGAAGGGGCTCCATGGCATCCATCGCCACATACTCGGCAAGCATCTCGTCGTCCACGTCCGCCATCTCTTTGGAAAAGGCCGCCATGAGATGAGTGTGGGCGGCCATGGTCTGGGCATGGATGACCTCCATCTCGGCTAGGGAGGTCGCCGATGAACGAACGACTGCTCGAGCGCTCTCGGCGATTGCCAACTCTTCAAACATAGGTTGCCGACCAGTGTTGGAGAAGGCCACTGTGATTTGTGCGGTGACTGATGACCCACAAGTATAGGGGATCTATCGTAGTCCTTTCGATAAGTAAGAGTGTCGAACCCAACGAGGAGCAGAAGGAAATGACAAGCGGCTTTCAGCAAGGTATTCCCTGCAAGCACTGAAATTATCGGTAACAGATAGTTGTGTGATAAGATGATTCGTAACGTGTAACAAGTAACAAAAGTAACTAAGGTGCAGCAAGGTGGCCCAATCCTTTTTGTAGCAAAGGACTAGTCTGGGCGAACTCTTATATAAAGCAAAGCACTCCCGAGGACACATGGGAATTACTGTCAAGCTAGTTTTCATCATGCTCATATGATTCGCGTTCGTTACTTTGATAATTTGATACGTGGGTGGACCGGTGCTTGGGTGATGTCCTTCCTTGGACAAGCCTCCCACTTATGATTAACCCCTCTCACAAGCATCCGCAACTACGAAAGAAGAATTAAGATAAATCTAACCATAGCATGAAACATATGGATCCAAATCAGCCCCTTACGAAGCAACGCATAAACTACGGTTTAAGCTTCTGTCACTCTACCAACCCATCATCTACTTATTACTTCCCAATGGCTTCCCCTAGGCCCAAATAATGGTGAAGTGTCATGTAGTCAATGTTCACATAACACCAATAGAGGAGAGACAACATACATCTCATCAAAATATCGAACGAATACCAAATTCACATGATTACTTATAACAAGACTTGTCCCATGTCCTCAGGAACAAACGTAACTACTCACAAAGCATATTCATGTTCATAATCAGAGGAGTATTAATTATCATTAAGGATCTGAACATATGACTTCCACCGAATAAACCAACTAGCATCAACTACAAGGAGTAATCAACACTACTAGCAACCCACAAGTACCAATCTTAGGTTTTGAGACAAAGATCAGATACAAGAGATGAACTAGGGTTTGAGAGGAGATGGTGCTAGTGAAGATGTTGATGGAGATTGACCCCCTCTCGATGAGAGGATTGATGGTGATGACGACGGCGATGATTTCCCCCTCCCGGAGGGATGTTTCCCCGGCAGAACAGCTCCGCCGGAGCCCTAGATTGGTTCTGCCCAGGTTCCGCCTCGAGACAGCGGCGCTTCGTCCCGAAAGCTTCCTTCTGATTTTTTCCAGGTCAAAACACACCATATAGCAGAAGATGGGCGTCGGGGGCCTGCCAGGGGGCCCACAAGACCGGAGGGCGCGCCCTCCACCCTTGTGGATGGCAGGTGGCCCCCCTCTGGTGCTTTCTTCGCCCAATATTTTTTATATATTCCAAAAATATTCTCCGTGAAGTTTCAGGACTTTTGGAGTTGTGCAGAATAGGTCTCTAATATTTGCTCCTTTTCCAGTCCAGAATTCCAGCTGCCGGCATTCTCCCTCTTCATGTAAACCTTATAAAATAAGAGAGAAAAGGCATAAGTATTGTGATATAATGTGTAATAACAGCCCATAATGCAATAAATATCAATATAAAAGCATGATGCAAAATGGACGTATCAACTCCCCCAAGCTTAGACCTCGCTTGTCCTCAAGCGAAAGCCGAAATCGAAAAATATGTCCACATGTTTAGAGATAGAGGTGTCGATAAAATAAAATACAGACATGAGGGCATCATGATCATCTTTAGAATAGCAACATATAATGTCATATAATTTCTTATGCTAAAGTAACAATTCATTCACAAGGTAAAGTATGAATCAGAAACTTCACTGAAAACTAACAAACTATGATCTCAGTCATTGAAGCAATTGCAATTTATCATAACATCGGAAAGAGTCAATTCAAGAGCTTTTCAGCAAGTCCACATACTCAACTATCATTTAGTCTTTCACAATTACTAACACTCACGCGGTACTTATGGGTTCAAAGCTTCGATCGGACACAAAGAAAGATAGGGGCTTATAGTTTCGCCTCCCAACTTTTTTACCTCAAGGGTAACGTCAACAATAATACTTTATGAAAACCTACATCCGAGTGGATATATATACATCCGGATCTCTCCAATACATAGCGCTTGCCAAAGGAAAAAAGTGTAAAAAGGAAAGGTGAAAATCACCATGACTCTTGTATAAGGGTATAAGATAAAAGTAAAAGATAGGCCCTTCGTAGAGGGAAGCAGAGGTTGTCATGCACTTTTATGGTTGGATGCACAAAATCTTAATGCAAAAGAATGTCACTTTATATTGCCGCTTGTGATAAAGAACTTTATTATGCAGTCCGTCGCTTTTATTTCTTCCATATCACAAGTTCGTATAAAGCTTATTTTCTTCACACTAATAGATCATACATATTTATAGAGCAATTTTTATTGCTTGCACTGATGAAAACTTACTTGAAGGATCTTACTCAATCCATAGGTGGTATGGTGGACTCTCATGGCAAAACTGGGTTTAGGGATGTTTGGATGCGCAAGTAGTATCTCTACTTGGTGCAGAAGATTTTGGCTAGCATGAGAGGGAAAGGCAAGCTCAACATGTTGGAGGATCCATGACAATATAACTTCTATTCAGATATAAGAAAACATAACCCATTATGTTGTCTTCCTTGTCCAACATCAACTTTTTAGCATGTCATATTTTAATGAGTGCTCAAAGTTACAAAAGATGTCCAGGATAGTATATTTATATGTGAAAACATCTCTTTCTTTATTACTTCCTATTAATTGCAACAATGACCAAAACTATGTTTGTCAACTCTCCTTCATCATACTCTTTATATGTGAAGTCATTACTCTCCATAAGATCAATATATGATATTTTTATTATTTTTTGTTCTTTCTTTTTATTAATTCCCTCAAGATCATAGCAAGAAAGCAAAGCCCTCAACTCAAAACTACTCTTTATTATTATATATAACTCAAGGACTCGATCACATACATAGATCACGAAACAAAACTCAAATATAGATCATACTAAAATTATATTCTACTAGATCAATATATAACCAAAAGGATCGAACTAAAAAAACGATAAAGATAAAGGTGTGGTGGTGATATGATACCGGGCACCTCCCCCAAGCTTGGCAGTTGCCAAGGGGAGTGCCCATACCCATGTATTTATGTCTCTTTCTTCGGAGGTGATGATGATGGAGTTGTTGATGAATCCGTTAGCTTCATTAATGCACCTTTTAGAACTTGCAGTTCTTGGAGCACACGTTGGAGCATATTAGCATTCTTCTGAATTTCCTCCATAAGATGCTTATTTTCAGGCCCCCAAGAACTCTTCCCTGCATTACTTTCACTTGGACGGGATATGTCCCAATTGGAGGGTATATGTGTACGAGGGGTGTTCTCCACTCCGTAATTATGAACCAAATTATGAAAGTTGCTCCGATGTAACCTGTGTAAGGGCCTCCTAGGAGGAATCCCTTCTTGAACCTCTTGGTCTTCATGGTTGTTTGTGGTTCCTATTGCTTGATGGGGACATGGAATAGCGAAGATGCCCGCCAGAGTACCCCTCTCCGTTGCCGGAGGTTGTTCCTCAAGCGAATCCCCTTCATCCTCCTCCATCGTGGCTCCCTCGGCATCCTCCCTTCTAAGTTCTATCTGCATCAACCAAGCATCGCCGTCCTCGTTGTTGGAGGAGGAGGACGGCATAATGCCTGGCCTTGGAAACTCTGGCAGAAAACAGCTCAAAACGAAAACAGGGGATTTTGCCGTGCTACGGTGGTCAAAAGCTTCGGGAGATTATATAATGAATTTTTACCGACCATAAGAAGTATTGTGCAAGAAAACGGAATCCGAAGGGCACACGAGGTGGCCACAAGGCCGGGGGGCACCCAGGGGGGTAGGGCACGCCCTCCACCCTTGTGGTCGCCTCATGTCTCTTTCGGACTACTTTCAATTTTCCTAATTTTTTAAATATTCCAAATCGGGAAAAAAATTATCATTAGAAACGTTTTGGAGTCGGTTTACTTAACGTACAACATACCTATTCCTTTTCGGAGTCTAAAACATTCTGGAAAGTGTCCCTTATGTACTCCTACGGTGTTACGGTGTCAATAATATTGGTCTCAGCATTTATGGGAGTACCTGAGATATAATGTTTGATTCTTTGACCATTTACAACCTTCGGATTTGTGCCTTCGGCGTTGTTGATTTTGATGGCACCGGAATGATAGACCTCCTCGATAATGTAAGGACCTTCCCATTTAGAGAGAAGCTTTCCTGCAAAAAATCTTAAATGAGAGTCGTATAGCAAAACATGATCACCTATGTTAAACTCATGTTTTTGTATCCTCTTGTCATGCCATCTTTTAAATTTTTCTTTAAAAAACTTGGCTTTCTCATAGGCTTGGGTTCTCCATTCATCGAGTGAACTAATGTCAAATAACCTCTTCTCACCGGCAAGTTTGATATCATAATTGAGCTCTTTAATATCCCAATATGCCTTATGTTCTAGTTCAAGAGGTAAGTGACAAGCCTTTCCATAAACCATTTTATACGGAGACATACCCATAGGATTCTTATAAGCAGTTCTATAAGCCCATAATGCATCATCAAGTTTCTTAGACCAATTCTTTCTATATCTATTAACAGTCTTTTGCAAAATCAATTTAATCTCTCTATTGCTCAATTCTACTTGACCACTAGACTGAGGATGATATGGACATGCAATTCTATGGTTAACATCATATTTAGCAAGCATTTTACGGAAAACACCATGAATAAAATGTGAACCACCATTAGTCATTAAATATCTAGGGACTCCAAACCTTGGAAAAATAACTTCTTTAAGCTTCTTAATAGAAGTGTTATGATCAACACTACTAGTTGGAATAGCTTCTACCCACTTAGTAACGTAATAAAAAACAACTAAAATATGTGTATACCCATTAGAGGAAGGAAAAGGTCCCATATAATCAAAGCCCCAAACATCAAATGGTTCAATAACAAGTGAATAATTCATAGCATTTCCTGACGTCTACTTATATTGCGAATTCTTTGACATTCATCACAAGACAAGACAAACTTACGAGCATCCTTGAAGAGAGTGGACCAATAAAAACCAGATTGCAATACCTTGTGTGCGGTTCTATCTCCAGCGTGGTCTCCTCCGTAAGACTCGGAGTGGCACTTGCATAGGATCTGTTCCTGTTCATGCTCAGGTACACAACATCTAATAGCACCATCTACTCCTTCTTTATAAAGGTGTGGGTCATCCCAAAAGTAATGTCTCAAATCATAGAAAAACTTTTTCTTTTGCTGGTATGTGAAACTAGGTGGTATAAATTTAGCAACGATATAATTAGCATAATGAACATACCATGGAGTATTACGAGAAGCATTTATGACAGCTAATTGTTCATCAGGAAAACTATCATTAATAGGCAGTGGGTCATCAAGAAGATTTTCTAACCTAGACAAGTTGTCTGCAACGTGGTTCTCAGCTCCCTTTCTATCAATAATATGCAAATCAAATTCTTGTAACATGAGAACCCATCTAATAAGTCTAGGTTTAGCATCTTTCTTTTCCATAAGATATTTAATAGCAGCATGATCAGTGTGAACAGTTACTTTTGGAATCAACAATATAAGATTTGAACTTATCACAAGCAAAAACAACTGCTAAGAATTCTTTTTTAGTAGTAGCATAATTTCACTACGCACTGTCTAGAGTTTTACTAGCATAATGGATAACATTTAATTTCTTATGAACTCTTTGTCCTAGAACAGCACCAATAACATAATCACTAGCATCACACACAATTTCAAAGGGTAAATTCCAATCAGGCGGTTGAACAATAGGTGCAGAAATCAAGGATTTCTTAAGTATTTCAAATGCTTCTACACAATCATCATAAAAAACAAAAGGAACATCTTTTTGCAAGAGATTAGTGAGAGGCCTAGAAATTTTAGAGAAGTCTTTAATAAACCTCCTATAGAAACCAACATGACCAAGGAAACTTCTTATACCTTTGATATCTTGAGGGCACGACATCTTTTCAATAGCATCTACTTTATCTTTATCCACTTTAATACCTCTTTCAGAAATTTTATGCCCCAAGACAATACCTTCATTATCCATAAAGTGGCACTTCTCCCAATTCAAGACAAGATTAGTATCTTCACATCTCTGCAAAAACTCGATCAAGGTTGCTTAAGCAATCATCAAAGGAAGTTTCGTAAACGGAGAAATCATCCATGAAAACCTCAACAATCTTTTCACAAAAGTCAGAGAATATAATAGTCATACATCTTTGAAAGGTAGCAGGTGCATATCATAAACACAAAGGCATACGTCTATAAGCAAAAGTACCAAAAGGGCAAGTAAAAGTGGTCTTCTCCTGATCATCTGTTGATACGGGTATTTGAGAAAAACCAGAATAACCATCTAGAAAGCAAAAATGTGTATGTTTGGATAGTCTTTCTAGCATTTAGTCAATAAAAGGTAGAGGGTAATGATCTTTCCTAGTAGCTTTATTCAATTTGCGAAAATCAATTACCATTCTATAACCTGTAACAATTCTTTGTGGAATCAATTCATTCTTATCATGAGGAAAAACAGTAATACCTCCCTTCTTAGGGACACAATGAACGGGACTTACCCATCTACTATCAGCAATAGGATAAATTATACATGCCTCCAGAAGCTTTAGTATTTCATTTCTTACCACTTCTTTCATCTTAGGATTTAGCCGTCGTTGGTGATCAACCACTGGTTTAGCATCATGTTCCAAATTAATTTTGTGCTGACATAGAGTGGGACTAATGCCATTAAGATCATCAAGAGTATATCCAATAGCGTGTAACATCCCAAATTTTCAATTTGGTATGTTATACATAGATCATCATTGCATATCATATTTTATTGCATTTTGACAAATCCTCGATAAATCCTAAGCAACTCAAGGACCCTCGGAGAGAGTTGGGGATTTTCTCGAATTCTCATATTTGATTTTCATCAAATAATAAGACGAGGATTTTGGTTTTAATTATTTTCTCTCCGGAAAAATATTTCATTTTAAAAATAAACGAGAGGAGAAAATATGACTTCTCCAAAACAATTGAAATACTGGAGGAAAAGTGTTAAAATCATTTATTGGAATTTATTTGGATTTTATTTGCAATTTTAATTGCATTAAAAATATTGCATGTTTTCAAAAAAATTATTTTGTGTTAAAAAAATATTCACCCTATTCTAGATTTTCTAACTAGACGGGGAAATTTATTTTATCTTTTTTGGACTTTTATTTATTTTTCTACGAATTATTTTCTGCGGAACGTATTTAAAAAAAAATTGCACTGCGCCCGACTGGGCCAAGCCCAGCCGAGCCGCAGGCCGGCCCGCCCCGCGTCGTCCTCTCCTCGCACGACGCCGCCGCCGCGCCGTGTCCATGGCGGACACGGGAATGCCGCCGCCGCACCTTGCCCCTCCCCCAAGCTGCTGCCCCCCTTCCTATATATATAGCCCCCCCTCCTCTCACCTCACCTCGCCCGCCGCCGCCCGCACCCGCCTCGCTCGCCGCCGCCGGAGCCGAAGCCCGAGCCGCCGCCGCTCGCCGCACTCGCCCCCCCTCGCCACCCCGCGCCCCCGAGCCCCGCCGCACCCGCCGCACCCCGCCGCCCTTGCCGGAGCAGCCGAGCCCCGCCGGATCCCCGCCCCCGACGAGGTACTGCCCCGTTCGTTGCCGGTTTTTCTTAAAAAAACCATTCGTTTAAAAAAAACCCTAGATCGTTTTTTTTTCGGTTTTATTATTTTGCGAGCGTTCACCGAACCGTTCGTTTTAACGAACGCGTTCGTCGGTTTTTCTCTGTTAACGAACGTCCGTTCTTTAACCGTTCGTCTGTTTTTCTTTTCGTCGGATTTTCCCGCTATTTTCTCAGATTCGATTTCTGATCGAATCTTCGTTTCTGTTTAACTTCTCGCTCGTTTATCGGAATCAGGCGATTCAAGCGCCTAGAGTTTCGTCTCGAAATTCTCTTTCCGTTTAACCTACTCAAACAAGTTTTTACTACAGTAAAATTTGACCTAGATCCAGATTAGTAAACGAAGCTTGTTTCTTTCGCCGTTTGACTTTCGTTGTTTCTTTCGAGTTGATTCTTTTTGCAAACCGGAGTTCTTAAGTTGAACTTTCTGGTTGGATCTTTGATTCGAGTTTTACTTGTGCATTAGATGAGTACTTATTGTTTGCTTGTTTGTTTGCGATAGAGTACCCGGAGTGTGCCGCTTGTTACTTCGAATCGCTAGGTTTTGCGGATCATCAGCAAGGCAAGTAACACTTTGATCATACCTTCCATACCCAGTTTTTATTGCATTAGATCTATTCCTCAAACATTGCATGATTAGGATCTAATTAAATTGTGGGTACTGGGAAGTAGTTGAGGTAGTACCTATTACCTGTTTTATTATCAAACCCTTGAGAGTTACTTCTACGTTGCTATTATTTTGCCATGCTATGCTCGTAGACGCGGATTGGTTTTTGAGAGATATTCATGACAGATGTGAGATTGTTAATAATGGTTTACCTAAGGTGGCAACTAAAACTCACATCTGGGTGGATTGAGGCACCTGGAGAATCCAGTGTTGTCTGTTTGTATAAGGACCGCCACCCAGGCTCAAAGGGATCATAAGATTATTCATGCTAGAAACTTCCGTGTGCAGCCACAAGCTATTATGGGCTCTAGCATAGTTGAGTAGGTTACATGATCTCTTGAAGAGGTGGGCTAGCAGATGTAGGGGAAAGTAGGTGTACCGGTCCATCCAGAGTAAAGAGTGATTGTTTCTAAACGACTGTGTCTCGGTCATCCGTTTCTCAAACACCATGCAGTGCGAGAAATAAAACGGAGGCGATCGAGTCTTGTGGGGAAAAGTGCGCAAACCTCTGCAGAGTGTACAAACTAATCATGGTTAGCCGTGTCCCCGGTTATGGACAACTTGAGTATCTAGTACCTGGATTATCATTTGAATCTCATCACCATGTTACTTTTAATTAATTTTGTGGGTTAATGATGACACTTAATTGGGATTGAGTTGGAGGTACCTTCTCAATGTTTAACAACCACCATGATAGTTAAATAAAATTTATTCCTTTGTAGTAGGGAAAAATTGGCTTTTCGCATAAAACTTAACCATAGAGCTTTCCACCAGCCATTTATGCATGTAGTATACCATTATTATTGTTCATTATCCTCTATGTGTTACATTGCCAGCATATTCTATGTGCTGACCCGTTTTCGGGCTGCAACGTTTCATGTTGCAGACTTTTCAGACGACGAGTAAGGTGCCTTAGGTCGTGGTCTTATACTCGGTAATGCCGCTGGAGTTGATGGACTCACTTATCTTCCAAGTCTTCCGTTGTTATCGTTTTAGATGGCCTTAAGCCATGTTTATCATACTTAATCTCTTCGGAGATATTCGATGTAATAAGTGTGTGATTGCTACTCTGTTATAAATCCTCCATTTGTACTGTGCGTGTCAGCATTACTGATCCAGGGATGACACTGGTGCACAGCAGCACAGACCATTTGAGGTCTGGTCGCTACATAGCGGCATGGTGCTTCTTCAGAGTTTTCAATAATCTCTTTTCTTCATGCTCTGAAAGGTTAGCACTAATAATAACAGGATATATGTTCTTTTCATCGAGATAAGCATATTTCAAAGTATCAGGTAATTGTTTAAGCTCAAACACGGGATCACCCTTGGGTGGAGTAGGATCCCCAAGGATTTCAACAAGCAAATTGTGTTTCAAACAGGCCCTTGATTAAAGAATATTTCATCTATTTCCCTTCTTCCTTTCATTCATAAACATATCATTTTCATGGTCTAGCAAATATTGTTCTAAAGGATCAGTAGGAGGCATGGCAATAGAAGCAAGACCAATAATTTCATCCTTACTAGGAATTCTTTATCATGGGGTTGTCTACGCAATTTAGAGACATTAAAATCATTAGACATATCCCCTAAACCGACAGTAACAATATCTTTCTCACAATCTATCTTAGCATTAACAGTATTCAAGAAAGGTCTACAAATATAATGGGACAAAAGTCATCTTATGGGGAAGCAAGAACAAGAAAATCAGTAGGGTATTTTATTTTCCCACACAAGACTTCAACATATCTAACAATCCCAATTGGTGAAATAGTATCTCTATTGGCAAGCTTAATAGTAACATCAATATCTTCTATCTCAGCAGGTGCAATATCATTCATAATTTCTTCATATAAAGTAAAAGAAATTGCACTCACACTAGCACCCACATCACATAAGCCATGATAACAATGGTCCCCTATTTTAACTAAAACAACAGGCATGCCAACAATGGATCTATGTTTATCTTTACTATTGGTTTTAGCAATTCTAGAAGCTTCATCACAGAAATAAATAACATGCCCATCAATATTATCAACCAAGAGATCTTTAACCATAGCAATACTAGGTTCAACTTTAATTTGCTCAGGGGGTGTATGTGTTCTACACTACTGCAGGTCACTGCTAACGTTTCACTATGATCAGAGACCCTTTGACGAAACTGTGTGCGATGCATTAATCGCAAATGGTGGTGTAAAAAACCCGTCAAAAAAGGTGCAAAACATTTGCGATGGCGGAGCCATCAAACACGGTTCAGATTTTAGTTGCGTGTGCGATGCAGGGCACACGGTTAATCCATTCGAACTTTTTGGATGAGGCAGAACAATAGAAACGGGCAGCCATATCAATGTGTGTGCGATATACGGCATACGGTTCACTCGAAGGAACTGTTTTCGATTAGGGAACACAACAGAAACGGTTCAACTTAACAAGATGTGTGTGATATGCGGCATACAGTTCACATGGATGAACTGTTTGCGATGAGCCAAAAGAACACAAACGAGTCGTGTAAACAAGATGTGTGTGATACGTGGCAAACAGCAGACTCGGATGAACTGTTTGCGATGAGAAATTACAACACAGACAATTAATACAGTTAGTTCGTGTGTGATTCTGTGTGAACAAAAAACTTTGAAAAATGCAAACTAGTTGCTTGCGGTGGCTAGGAGTATCACACACGATGTTCTGCGAGTACTCGTGTGCGATGATTAGTAAGTTACACATACATTACCTTATGTTAACATGTGTGTGAATTTGCAATATGGACAGTTAATATGCAAATGCCTTCTGGACATCAGGCACACGCTTAAACTCAATGAACTGTGTACGATACTAGTAATTTCCATGAAAATTTAAGAACTTGGGTAACAACATTTGCGTAACATATATATAGTGGTTACACTATTCGACAAAAGGAGGATCTTCGTAACACGGTTTTGACAACCATATGGTCCATATCTACATACTTAACATAGTAACAACTATCACATTTTAAGAGGCTAATGGCCAACAACCATATGGTCCATATCTACATACTTAACATAGTAACAACTAGCACATTTTAAGAGGCTGAGGGCCAACAACCACAACTATCCACTGGAAGCAGCTTGATCACGGCGACTCGGCATCTCGTCAATGAAAAGGAAGAGCCCTCCTGTGCCTTGGTAGAGCATGAGTAGAACAACGTCTCCAATTTTCCAATATGGATGCATTGCCAGGACAAGCGAGAACTTGTTAATTTGAATGGTTCCATTTCTGTGGGAAATGCAGTACCTTGCAATCACTTTGGCGTTATTAGCAGGTACAAGTGTAATTCGACCACGCCGAGAAATTGATCCAGGAACTGCTACAGCGGGCAATTTCTGTTGACATGTAGAATAAAAACCAATTGTAACATATCGTTGAAAATATATATAGTTTATGAGCATCAACATTAAAATAAGACTTTTTACTAGCGTTTTGTGCCCACAATTGGTCTTGTTCAATGTGTGCACCATAGGTATAATTAATCTCATCCAAAATCCAGCGTTCATACGTTGTGCTATCTCTATCAGATTATCAACAAAGTTTATGACATGCTTCAAGTCCTTCCAGTGAAATTTGGTACGCTTAGTAACATACAGATCGTTCACTATGCATCCAACATATCCTGCTTAAAAGGTGGAAAGGTATTATTTATTCAGAACATGGCAGAAGAATATATAATGCGCATAAATTGGTAAATAGAATTTGTTACTGCCTAGGAACGGAGTCAAAAAATGAAATCACAATTGGTTGCTTAAATAGTGATCAATTAGTCAGAATAAATACCCCAATTTTGCTAAGTAATATGACAGCATGGAGAAAGTTGAAAGGACACTAACCTCGATCAGACTTTGATCGGCTGATGACGTTGGGGAAGTAAACATCCATGTTAATTAGACCAGGCTGTGGTGCACGCACTATAATTTAATTGCCAGCTTTTAGTTCATAACACTTAGACATTTTTCTCCAAAGGTCCGCATTAAAATAGGATGACCATCTTTATCAAGTTTTACGCTAACCATCATTGTAAATCCATGCTGCATTGTTAATATGACATCCTGGGAGTCATCAACAAAGTAAAGCCCAAGATTTCATTCAACTCCTGTTCTTGCAAAGCAAGGGATGTACTACCTGAAATGAAAATTAAGATAATAAATTAGATATATTGAAATAACAGAGCAAGATGCAAATATGGGAGTAACTGATAGAACAGATCAATATATAGATGAAAGCAAAGTACAAAAATAGATAACTAAAAATAGATAATTAAAAATAGATAATGTAATAAAGATTTGATGCAAATATATAGATAATGTAGCAACAGACGGTATATGTCCACAAATTTAGCCATGCCGACCGTGGTAGGTTGAGATTGAACATACCGAGCGCTCTCCGAAGTCATCCGGAATGGTGAGATAAAACTTCTTTCCGACTGGCCGCGACCACACTTGCCCGATTTGTGCTCGCATTGTGGACACATGAATGAACACCCACGAATCAGCTAGAACAAAAATGATTCCACGGCGATTTTCGCCGGTTGATTAACAGCGACAGACGGACTGCGATAAGAGATGAGTGAATATTTCGCTAAGTTGATTACCTTCTCCATTAGAAAAATGTTGGGGAACGTAGCATGCAATTTCAAAAAAATTCCTACGCTCACACAAGATCTATCTAGGAGATGCATAGCAACGAGAGGGGGAGAGTGTGTCCATGTACCCTCGTAGACCGAAAGCAGAAGTGTTAGCTCAACGCGGTTGATGTAGTCGAACGTCTTTGCGATCCAACCGATCAAGCACCGAACGTACGGCACCTCCGAGTTCTGCACACGTTCAGCTCGATGACGTCCCTCGAACTCTTGATCCAGCAGAGGGTCGAGGGAGAATTTCGTCAGCACAACGGCGTGGTGACGGTGATGGTGATGTGATCCGCGCAGGGCTTCGCCTAAGCACTACGACACTGTGACCGGAGGAGTAAACTATGGAGGGGGGCACCGCACACGGCTAAGAGAATAACTGATCTACTATGGGGTGCCCCCCTGCCCTCGTATATAAAGGAGGAAAGGGAGGAGGCCGGCCCTAGGGGCGCGCCCAAGTGGGGGGAAACCCACGAGGACTCCTAGTCCTACTAGGTTTCCCCTTTCCTTCTCATGGAGGGGGAAAGAGGCAAGAAGAGGGAGAGGGGGAAGGAAAGGGTGGCCGCGCCCCCTTTCCCTTGTCCAATTCAGACAGCCAATGGGAGGGGGGGCGCCACCCCTTGCGGGCTCCCCTCTCTCTCCACTATGGCCCATGTAGGCCCATTACCTTCCCGAGGGGGTTCCGGTAACCTCCTTGTACTCCGAAAAATACCCGAACCACTCCGGAACCATTCCGGTGTTCGAATATCATCGTCAATATATCAATATTTACCTCTTGAACATTTCGAGACTCCTCGTCATGTCCCTATCTCATCTGGGACTTCGAACAATCTTCGGTCACCAAAACACATAACTCATAATACAAATCGTCATCGAACGTTAAGTGTGCGGACCCTACGGGTTCGAGAACTATGTAGACATGACTGAGATACATCTCCGGTCAATAACCAACAGCGGAACCTGGATGCTCATATTGGTTCCTACATATTCTGTGAAGATCTTTATCGGTCAAACCGCAATGACAACGTATGTTATTCCCTTTGTCATTGGTATGTTACTTGCCCGAGATTCGATCGTTGGTATCTTCATACCTAGTTCAATCTCGTTACCAGCAAGTCTCTTTACTCATTCTGTAATGCATCATCCCGTAACTCACTCATTAGTCACATTGTTTGTAGGCTTATCATGATGTGTATTACCGAGAGGGCCCAGAGATACCTCTCCGATACTCAGAGTGACAAATCCTAATCTCGATCTGTGCCAACCCAAAAAACACCTTCGGAGACACCTATAGAGCATCTTTATAATCACCCAGTTACGTTGTGACATTTGATAGCACACAAGGTGTTCCTCTGGTATTTGGGAGTTGCATAATCTCATAGTCAAAGGAATATGTATAAGTCATGAAGAAAGCAATAGCAATAAAACTTAATGATCATTATGCTAAGCTAACGGATGGGTCTTGTCCATCACATCATTCTCCTAATGATGTGATCCCGTTCATCAAATGACAACACATGTCTATGGTCATGAAACTTAACCATCTTTGATTAACGAGCTAGTCAAGTAGAGGCATACTAGGGACACTTTATTTTGTCTATGTATTCACACATGTATCAAGTTTCCGGTTAATACAATTCTAGCATGAATAATAAACATTTATCGTGATATAAGGAAATATAAATAACAACTTTATTATTGCCTCTAGGGCATATTTCCTTCAGTCTCCCACTTGCACTAGAGTCAAGAATCTAGTTCACATCGCCATGTGATTAAACACTAAAAGTTCACATCTTCATGTGATTAACACCCATAGTTCACATCGCCATGTGATCAACACCCAAAGGGTTTACTAGAGTCAATAATCTAGTTCACATCGCTATGTGATTAACACCCAAAGAGTAATAAGGTGTAATCATGTTTTGCTTGTGAGAGAAGTTTAGTCAACGGGTCTGTCACATTCAGATCCGTATGTATTTTGCAAATTTCTATCTGCAATGCTCTGCACAGAGCTACTCTAGCTAATTGCTCCCACTATCAATATGTATCCAGATTGAGACTCAGAGTCATCCAGATCGGTGTCAAAGCTTGCATCGACGTAACTCTTTACGATGAACTCTTTATCACCTCCATAACCAAGAAATATCTCCTTAGTCTTCTAAGGATAATTTTGACTGCTGTCCAGTGATCTACTCCTGGATCACTATTGTACCCCTTTGCCAAACTTATGGCAAGGTACACAATAGGTCTGGTATACAGCATGGCATACTTTATAGAACCTATGGCTGAGGCATAGGGAATGACTTTCATTCTCTCTCTATCTTCTGCCGTGGTCGGGTTTTGAGTCTTACTCAGCTTCATACCTTACAACTCAGGCAAGAACTCCTTCTTTAACTAATCCATTTTGAACTCCTTCAAAATCTTATCAAGGTATGTACTCATCAAAAGTCTTATCAAGCGTCTTGATCTATCTCTATAGATCTTGATGCTCAATATGTAAGCAGCTTCACCAAGGTCTTTCTTTGAAAAACTCCTTTCAAACACTCCTTTATGCTTTCCAAAAAATTGTACATTATTTCTGATCAACAATATATCATTCATATATACTTATCAGAAAGGCTGTAGTGCTCCCACTCACTTTCTTGTAAATACAGGCTTCACCACAAGTCTGTATAAAACCATATGCTTTGATCACCTTATCAAAGCGTATATTCCAACTCCGAGATGCTTGCACCAGTCCATAGATGGATTGCTGGAGTTTGCACACTTTGTTAGCACCTTTAGGATCGACAAAACCTTCTGGTTGCATCATACACAACTCTTCTTTAAGAAATCCATTTAAGGAATGCAGTTTTGACATCCATTTGCCAGATTTCATAAAATGTGGCAATTGCTAACATGATTCGGATAGACTTAAGCATCGCTACGAGTGAGAAAATCTCATCGTAGTCAACACCTTGAACTTGTAAAAAACCTTTTTCGACAAGTCTAACTTTGTAGATAGTAACACTACTATCAGCGTCCATCTTCCTCTTGAAGATCCATTTATTCTCTATGGCAAGTCAACCAAAGTCCATACTTTGTTCTCATACATGGATCCTATCTCAGATCTCATGGCCTCAAGCCATTTAGCGGAATCTGGGCTCATCATCGCTTCCTCATAGTTCATAGGTTCGTGATGGTCTAGTAACATGACTTCCAGAACAGGATTACCGTACCACTCTGGTGTGGACCGTACTCTGGTTGACCTACGAGGTTCGGTAGTAACTTGATCTGAAGTTTCATGATCATCATCATTAAGTTCCTCACTAATTGGTGGAGGCATCACTGGAACTGATTTCTGTGATGAACCATTTTCCAATTCGAGAGAAGGTACAGTTACCTCATCAAGTTCTACTTTCCTCCCACTCACTTCTTTTAAGAGAAACTCCTTCTCTAGAAAGGATCCATTCTTAGCAACAAAGATCTTGCCTTCGGATCTGTGATAGAATGTGTACCCAACAATTTCTTTTGGGTATCCTATGAAGACGCACTTCTCCGATTTGGGTTCGAGCTTATTAGGCTGAAGGTTTTTCACATAAGCATCGCAAGCCCAAACTTTAAGAAACGACAGCTTAGGTTTCTTGCCAAACCATAGTTCATACAATGATTCTCCACTTCACTCTGAAATTCTTTGAACTTTTCAAATGTTTCAGACTTGTGTTTCATTAAGTAGATATACCCATATCTTCTTAAATCATCTGTGAAGGTTAGAAAATAACGATACCCGTCGCGAGCCTCAACACTCATCGGACCGCATACATCGGTATGTATTATTTCCAATAAGTCAGTGGCTCACTCCATTGATCCGGAGAACGAAGTCTTAGTCATCTTGCCCATGAGGCATGGTTTGCAAGCATCAAATGATTCATAATCAAGTGATTCCAAAAGCCCACCCGCATGGAGTTTCTTCATGCACTTTACACTAATATGACCTGAACGGCGGTGCCACAAATATGTTGCAGTATCATTATCATCTTTGCATATTTTGGCATCAATATTATGAATATGTGTATCATTACAATTGAGATTCAATAAACCATTCACATTGGGTGTATGACCATAGAAGGTTTTATTCATGTAAATAGAACAACAATTATTCTCTGACTTAAATGAATAACCATATTGCAATAAACATGATCAAATCATATTTATGCTCAACGCAAACACCAAATAACATTTATTTAGGTTCAACACTAATCCCGAAGGTAGAGGGAGCGTGCGACGGTGATCTTATCAACCTTGGAATTACTTCCAACACACATCATCACCTTGCCCTTAACTAGTCTCTGTTCATTTTGCAACTCCTGTTTTGAGTTACTAATCCTAGCAACTGAACCGTATCAAATACCCAGGGGTTACTATGAACACTAGTAAAGTACACATCAATAACATGTATATCAAATATACCTTTGTTCACTTTGCCATCCTTCTTATCCGCCAAGTATCTAGGGCAATTCCACTTCCAGTGACCATTTCCTTTGCAGTAGAAGCACTTAGTTTCAGGCTTGGGTATAGCTTTGTGCTTCTTCATGGGAGTGACAACTTTCTTGCCATTCTTCTTGAAGTTCCCTTTCTTCCCCTTGCCCTTTTTCTTGAAACTAGTGGTCTTGTTAATCATCAACACTTGATGCTCTTTCTTGATTTCTACCTTCGCCGATTTCAGCATCGCGAAGAGCTCGGGAATCATTTTCGTCATCCCTTGCAAATTATAGTTCATCACAAAGTTCTAGTAGCTTTGTGATAGTGACTAGAGAATTCTATCAATCACTATCTTAAGATTAACTCCCACTTGATTCATGCGATTGTAGTACCCAAACATTCTGAGTACATGCTCACTGGCTGAGCTATTCTCCTCCATTGTAGGCAAAGTACTTGTCAGAGCTCTCATACCTCTCGACACGGGCATGAGTCTGAAATACAAATTTCAACTCTTGGAACATCTCATATGCTCCGTGGCGTTAACATTTTTGAAGTCCCGGTTCTAAGCCGTAAAGCATGGTGCACTAAACTATCAATTAGTCATCTTACCGAGCTTGCAAAATGTTCATAACGTCTGCATCTGCTCCTGCAACAGGTTCGTCGCCTAGTGGTGCATCAAGGACATAATTCTTCTGTGCAGCAATGAGGATAATTCTCAGATCACAGACCCAGTCCGCATCATTGCTATTATCATCTTTCAACTTAGTTTTCTCTAGGAACATATCAAAAATAAAACAGGAGAGCTGTACCCGAGCTATTGATCTACAACATAGATATGCAAATACTATCAAGACTAAGTTCATGATAAATTAAGTTCAGTTAATCATATTACTTAAGAACTCCCACTTAGATATACATCCCTCGAGTCATCTAAATGATCACGTGATCCATATCAACTAAACCATGTCCGATCATCACGTGAGATGGAGTAGTTTTCGATGGTGAACATCTCTATGTTGATCATATCTACTATATGATTCACGTTCGACCTTTCGGTCTCAGTGTTCCGAAGCTATGTCTGTACATGCTAGGCTCGTCAAGTTTAACCCGAGTATTCCGCACGCGCAAAACTGTCTTGCACCCGTTGTATGTGAACGTAGAGCTTATCACACCCGATCATCACGTGGTGTCTCGGCACGACGAACTGTCGCAACGGTGCATACTCAGGGAGAACACTTATACCTTGAAATTTAGTGAGGGGTCATCTTATAATGCTACCGCCGTACTAAGCAAAATAAGATGCATAAAAGATAAACATCACATGCAATCAAAATATGTGACATGATATGGCCATCATCATCTTGTGCCTTTGATCTCCATCTCCAAAGCGCCGTCATGATCTCTATCGTCACCAGCTTGACACCTTGATCTCCATCGTAGCATCGTTGTCATCTCACCAAATATTGCTTTTACAACTATCGCTACTGCATAGTTTTAAAGTAAAGCAATTACACGGCGATTGCATTTCATACAATAAAGCGACAACCATAAGGCTCCTGCCAGTTGCCGATAACTTTTACAAAACATGATCATCTCATACAATAACATATATCACATCATGTCTTGACAATTTCACATCACAACATGCCCTGCAAAAACAAGTTAGACATCCACTACTGGAATTTGATTATTTGCCGTCTGCCTATTCTTTGTCGTCTGCTGGCGGACGGCAAAGAAGGTCTTTGCCGTCAGCTTGCAAAAAACGGACGGCAAAGAACTGGCTGATGGCAAAGAATGTCTTTGCCATCAGCCAATTCTTTGCCGTCTGCTAGCGGACGGCAAAGAATCTTTGCCGTCAGCTGGCGGACGGCAAAGAGAGAGGTGGGCCCCACTAACGAGCTGTTTAGAAAAAACCTAACGGCCCCCCCTCTTTGCCGGCAAAGAAAGTGGCCAAGCTAACGCCCGTTAGCTAGGACCTTTGCCGTCTGCTGGCGGACGGCAAAGAACCGTGCCCTAACTAAAATCCATATCGATGCCCGCCCGCGCCCCACATCTGTCCCTCTCTCTCTTCGCCCGCGCCTGAGCCGCCGCCGCCCCGCAACATCCCGCCCCCGTGCCGCTGCCGCCCCGCGCCAACCCCGTCGCCGCGCCGCCCCAGCAGCCCCGGTGACCCCCTTCCCCGCCCCGCGCCATCCCCGTCGTCCCGCCACGCCGCCCGTGCCCGAGCCGCCACCGCCCCACGCCACCCACGTCGCCGCGGCACCCCCTCCTCCACCCCGGCGGCCCCGGCGCCCCTCTGCTCCACCACCGCCGCCGCCCCGCCGCTCCGGCGCTCCCTCCTCCACCCGGCGGCCCCGGCGCCCCTCTGCTCCACCACCGCGGCCTCCCCGCCACTCCGGCGCCCCCTTCTCCACCCGGCCGCCCCGGCACCCCTCTCCTCCACCACCGCAGCCGCCCCACCCCTCCGGTGCCCCCTCCTCCACCCGGTGAGACCTCTTGTTTTTTTTCTATTTTTGTTTCTGTATTTTAAGTTTAGTTTAGGTTTATTTTAGGTTTGGTTTAGTTTAGGTTTAGAGCATAGATAGCATCTTCTCTACTATAATTGTGTATAATCTCAATTCTCACTAGTAGTCTTATTAGTTAGATCATCTTCTATACTATTATTGATCCACAGTGTTTAGTTATGCATGATCAATTTTTTGTACATTATGCTTTTTATGTGTCATTTAAATAATGTAGTGCCAGATTTCTCAACTCATTGGCATATAATGAATTATTATTGTTATATTATTAATATATGATGGAACAAAAACTATTTCCCTTCAAAGTGAAAAATCTTTCAGTGAAGTAAATATTAGTGCACGAGTTCTTTTATATACAAGAAAAAATTGGCATGTCTTGGTAGGTACGTAGCAACCGTATCATCAGAGTTAAACTTTAGAATTAGAATTTGTGATAAATGAATTCAAATGCATTTCCAATAGAAAATGTAATACACATATCTAGTGAACTGTAAACAAAAGTTATCCACAGACTCCTTGAAGGGGTTGTATAAAAGATTATGAAACTAATAGTGAGAAGAGCAAAAGCTTTCCTAAAAAGCTCTCCTTGAAGAGGCAAACTATACCCGTCTTTTCCTTTTCTTTTTTGCGGAAAGGCAAACTATACATTCTGATTTGCATACAAAGTAAATTGATTTTACGACACTACACCCTTAGTTTCTGATTTGAGGTTTATTTGTTTGCTTGGTGTGTGGCACCTAGAGCCACCTAAAATATGGTGCAACTATGATTTGTTGCCACAAGTATTCCAATGTGATCACACCAGAAGGAACTTTAGGTTTAGTTTTGGTTAAGAAGAAAGAAGAAAGATGAAAAAAAAGAAGAAGATAAAGAGGAGAAAGAAGAAGTGTATTTTCCCCTATTTTTAGATTACTATGCTCTTTTTTTCAACATTTTCAGTTTTCTTTCACGTCTAAAGAAATCCCTAGTTTTGAAGGGTGCCAATTGCCATTGCCAACTAACCTACCAAATTAACTAAGTGTTGTTGATGTTGTTGAGCACAAGTGCATTGCTTTTTTTTCTCAGTTTTCTTTCATGTCTAGAAACTTGGCTCTATGTTTATAGATATGCTTCTAGTTAGATACTAATTGGTCTCTTCTGCTGCTTATTAGAGATGGGGGGAGGCCGTCACCGCAGGCTCCACTCTGCCACACCGAAGTACGAGTTGGATGCTTTCGAGTTCTTCAGTATCATACTTGGGACTTCTTCCAAGAGGCAGGTATATAAAAGGAGAGATCTCCCCTTCACCCATCTCATTATGATAACTCTATTGTTTGCTACATCACTCCTTGTCCCAAACTGCAGAGGCTGCCTGACACTTTTATGAACATGCTGGGTGAAGATCCGCCAAATAATGTGAAGCTGCGACAGGCCGGCAGCGGGTTTCGCAGGCTGTGGGACGTGGAGTTGGTGATCAAGGAGGGCCACATGTACCTGTGTCATGGCTGGGAGAAGTTCTACCGTGCCTACGACCTGCGGTTGGGGTACTTCCTTCTCTTCAGGTACGACGATGACGCCACCATGCTCATCATGAAGGTGTTCAACGCGACTATGTGTCGCATGCGCTACGCTGACGACGATGATGCCGGTACGTTCTACCTCTTCTTATTCCTCTACATTTGGCTTTGTCTCGCATCGATTGTTAACGGTCATTAATTGTTGCATTTGGACAGGCAATGGGAGCAGCAGCAGCGACACTGGCTACAGCCAAAGCAGCAGCGATTCTGGCTGTAGCAAAAGCAACAGCGATTCTGGCTGTAGCAAAAGCAGCAGCGATTCTGGCTGTAGCAAAAGCAGCAGCGATTCTGGCTGTAGCAAAAGCAGCAGCGATTCTGGCTGTAGCAAAAGCAGCAGCGATTCGGGCTGCAGCAAAGACAGCAAGGAGGATGATCCAGACTGAAGTGGGGAAGAAGAGGAGCAGAGTGGGCATCAGGCTGAGGGTGACCTAGCGATGGTGGTGGCCGACCAAGGGCAGGAGATGGTGGTGGCGCACCATGGGCAAGAGATGGTGGTGGCTGAGGATGACCTAGCGATGGTCATGCCTGTCCTGCCTGAAGATGGCCTCGCGATGGTGGTGGTGCCTGACAATGACCTCGCGTCGGTGGTGGCGCCGGCGATCCCACAGCTGGGCGACATGACCACGCCAATTGTGGTAGAAGACTACATCCCACTGCCTCCACCGCCTCGCTGCTCTTGGCGCATCAGGCTGAGGAAGGAGAAGGAGAAGAACAATGAGAACTGAACTATGTCAGGTATGTCAGATCTCCAAAATGATCTATATATAGTTAGCTCTAATATGCTTAGTTACCTATGTTAGCTCTAATATTCTTAGTTACATATGTTAGCTCTAATATGCTAAGTTATCTCTACTATGCTTAGTTTCCTATAGGTTAGCTCCAAAATTACTTATGTTAGCACAAAATGACCAAGTTTACATAATAAGCTTATAGTCTTCTTCTTCTTCTTCTTCTTCTTCCAAAATGACATAAGTTAGCTATAAGTTAGCTCTAATATGCTTAGTTCACTCAAAGATGGCATAATTAGCTAGGTTGGCTCCATTTTACCTAAGTTGGCTCTAATATGCTAAGTTATCTCTAATATGCTTAGTTTCCTATAGGTTAACTCCAAAATTACTTATGTTAGCACAAAATGACCAAGTTTACATAATAAGCTTAATTATAGTCTTCTTCTTCTTCTTCTTCTTATTATTATTATTATTATTATTATTATTATTATTATTATTATTATTATTATTATTATTCTAGTCTTCTTCTAGTATTCTTCTAGTCTTCTTCTTCTTCTTCTTCTTCATTTTCTTCTAGGTTAGCTCCATTTTACTTAAGTATGCTTATTTCTTATAGTCTTCTTCTTCTTCTTCTTCTTCTTCTTCATTTTCTTCTTCTTTTTCTAACATCTTGTTTATCATTTTGCAGATTTGATTTAATTCACGGAAGCTTGCATGGATGGAGTGCTTATTTTCCATCTGTGCTTTTATTTTGTATCAATGAACTTGCATGGTTGGAACTTGTTATATGGATGGATGGATAACGGTGTAGGATGAACAATGTGAAACTTTTGTAATATGTAAGGATGGAACTATATATGTGTTGGTTATGTATGTATATATGATGAAACTTGTGTGTTGGATATGCTTGTTGTGTATATATGTGAATTGCTGTGTATATCTCTGTATATCTATGAATTGCTGTCAAATTGAATGAATTAAATTAAAAACAGGGCTGTACAGGCTCTTTGCCGTCAGCTAGCTGACGGCAAACATGCCACGTGGCAGCTACCTATGCTTCCTGGGACTGGCATGTTTGAGCACTTTGCCTATAGTGGCAGACGGCAAAGCCCGGATGCTCTTTGCCGTCAGCGGCGGACGGCAAAGGATGCCTTTAGCCGCCTAACGGACTAACAACACATTTATTGCCGTCGGCTTTCTTTGCCGTCAGCCGCTGATGGCAAAGGCCCCTTTTCCGTCCGCTTCAGAAAGCAGACGGCAAAGAAGCTCTTTACCGTAGCCTACTTCGCCGGAGCCTTTTGCCGTCCGCGGCAGACAGCAAAGGCCTTTGCCATCCGCCATCCTTGCCTTTGCCGTCTGCCGTGGCAGACGGCATAGTAGCTGATTCCTTTACGTGGCTGCTACGGGCTTCTAGTAAGAATCGTTCTTACCTACGCATCAAAACCACAAGGATTTTTTGTCAAGTGTGTTGTTTTAACCTTCAACAAGGACCGGCCGTAGTCAAATTCGATTCAACTAAAGTTGGAGAAACAGACACCCGCCAGCTACCTGTGTGCAAAGCACGTCAGTAGAACCGGTCTCATGAAGGTGGTCATGTAATGTTGGTCCGGGCCGCTTCATCCAACAATAGCGCCGAATCAAAATAAGACGTTGGTGGTAAGCAATATGACTATTATCGCCCACGACTCTTTGTGTTCTACTCGTGCATATCATCTACACATAGACCTGGCTCGGATGCCGCTGTTGGGGAACGTAGCATGCAATTTAAAAAAAAAATCCTACGCTCATGCAAGATCTATCTAGGAGATGCATAGAAACGAGAGGGGGAGAGTGTGTCCACGTACCCTCGTAGACCGAAAGCGGAAGTGTTAGCTTAACGCAGTTGATGTAGTCGAACGTCTTCACGATCCAACCGATCAAGCACCGAACGCACGGCACCTCCGAGTTCTGCACACGTTCAGCTCGATGACGTCCCTCGAACTCTTGATCCAGCAGAGGGTCAAGGGAGAGTTTCGTCAGCACGATGGCGTGGTGATGGTGATGTGATCCGCGCAGGGCTTCGCCTAAGCACTACGACACTATGACCGAAGGAGTAAACTATGGGGGGGGGGGCACCGCACACGGCTAAGAGAATAACTGATCTATGATGGGGTGCCCCCTTCCCCCGTATATAAAGGAGGAGAGGGAGGAGGCCGGCCCTAGGGGCGCGCCCGAGTGGGGGGAAACCCACTAGGACTCCTAGTCCTAGTAGGTTTCCCCTTTCCTTCTCATGGAGGGGGAAAGAGGGAAGGAGAGGGAGAGGGGGAAGGAAAGGGGGTCGCGCCCCTTCCCCTTGTCCAATTCGAACAGCCCATGGGGGGGCGCCACCCCTTGCGGGCTCCCCTCTCTCCCCTATGGCCCATGTAGGCCCATTACCTTCCCGGGGGGGTTCCGGTAACCTCCCGGTACTCCAAAAAATACCCGAACCACTCCGGAACCATTCCAGTGTCCGAATACCATCGTCCAATATATCAATCTTTACCTCTTGAACATTTAGAGACTCCTCGTCATGTCTTTGATCTCATCCGAGACTCCGAACAATCTTCGGTCACCAAAACACATAACTGATAATACAAATCGTCATCGAACATTAAGCGTGCGGACCCTACGGGTTCGAGAACTATGTAGACATGACCGAGACACATCTCCGGTCAATAACCAACAGCGGAACCTGGATGCTCATATTGGTTCCTACATATTCTACGAAGATCTTTATCGGTCAAACCGCAATGACAACATACGTTATTCCCTTTTTCATCGGTATGTTACTTGCCCGAGATTCGATCGCCGGTATCTTCATACCTAGTTCAATCTCGTTACCGGCAAGTCTCTTTACTCGTTCCATAATGCATCATCCCGTAACTAACTCATTAGTCACAACTAACGCATTAGTCACATTGCTTGCAAGGCTTATCATGATGTGTATTACCGAGAGGGCCAGAGATACCTCTCCGATACTCAGAGTGATAAATCCTAATCTCGATCTATGCCAACCCAACAAACACCTTCGGAGACACCTGTAGAGCATCTTTATAATCACCCAGTTACATTGTGACGTTTGATAGCACACAAGGTGTTCCTCTGGTATTCGGGAGTTGCATAATCTCATAGTCAAAGGAATATGTATAAGTCATGAAGAAAGCAATAGCAATAAAACTTAACGATCATTATGCTAAGCTAACGGATGGGTCTTGTCCATCACATCATTCTCCTAATGATGTGATCCCATTCATCAAATGACAACACATGTCTATGGTCAGGAAACTTAACCATCTTTGATTAACGAGCTAGTCAAGTAGAGGCATACTAGGGACACTTTGTTTTGTCTATGTATTCACACATGTATCAAGTTTCCGTTTAATAGAATTCTAGCATGAATAATAAACATTTATCATGATATAAGGAAATATAAATAACAACTTTATTATTGCCTCTAGGGCATATTTCCTGCAAAAAATCCTTGGCCCAATCCCGTAGAAAACCCCAGTCGACCAGAGTCTAGAATGTCTGTGCAGATAGGCGGCGGAAAGCGGTAGGGGCGAAATCCCGTGCCGTTTGGAGCGCGACCTCCTCCCGCCGACAACAGCCGTCAAGCTTAGGGTGGCCGCCGCGATAGAAGTTGACGAGGTGCAGAGTTGCGGAGGAGTCCACGGCGAGTGGGTGGGGACGAAGCGGGCGAGGGTTTTCTTTTTTTCCTTTTGCATGTGTGAGTGAACACACATGGTTCGCGGAGGCGACGGAGATGAATCGTGTGCGATAGTAAATCACCGAGATTGAATGGGAATCCAAATTTCCTTTGTCCTTCATCCATGAGTTTTTTTCTATGATGAACATAAACCCTGCTAATCAACGTGTTCAAATTTGGCACTTTTCCGGGTTCATTTACAATATATAGGGGTTTATGTGCATTTTGTAGGCATTAATGCCCATAATTCTAATTCAAACAATAGGTGCTTGAAAAGGTGCACAAGAATAGTCTGGAAAAACCATACTCGTGGTATTTAGTAAATTCTCAAGCCTTTTACAAGGAATGGGTAGAGATTTCAAGGGAATGTGTGGCAATAGTCAACCACAAACGCGTCATTTACTGGGTTATCAACTATAGAAAAATGAAATACGTGCTTCAAAAACATGACGCCTGGCATGGTGCCATGGTATGGCCTCACCGTGCCCTGGTTAAAAGCTGAGAAGGTTTGATGTCGTCATGCACGCCCTTCATAAATCGAACCATCACCGAGGAAGTTCCATGCTTTTGAGAGGGAAATCACCAAGATTGAAGGGGAATCCAAATTTCCGTCCTAGTTTGTCATTCAATTTTTTTCCAATGATCAACATACCGCCTCAAATGCAACGTGTTCAAATTTGACATTTTTCCGGGCTCATTTACCATATTTAGGGGATTATGTGCATTTTCTAGGCATTAATGCACATAATTCAAATTCTAACAATCAGTGCATGAAAAGGTGCACAAGAACGGTCTGGAAAACCATGCTCGTGCTATTTAGTACATTCTCATGCCTTTTACAAGGAATGGGCAGATATTTCAAGGAAATGTGTGGCAATAGTCAACCATAAACGCGTCGTTTACTGGGTTAACAACTATACAAAAATGAAATACATGCTTGGAAAACATGACGCCTGGTGTGGTGCCATGGTATGGCCTCACCGTGCCTTGGTAAAAAATTGAGAATGTTTTCCTTATGTCGTCATGCACGCCTTTCATAAATCGAACCATCACCGAGAAAGTTTCATGGTTTCGAGGGGGGAATCACCAAGATTGAAGGGGGGTCCAAATTTCCTTTGTCCTTTGTCCATGAGTTTTTTTCTACGATGAACATACACCCTGCAAATCACCGTGTTCAAATTTGGCACTTTTCCGGCTTCATTTACCATATTTAGGGGATTATGTGCATTTCCTAGGCATTAATGCACATAATTCAAGTTCAAACAATCGGTGCATGAAAGGGTGCCCAAGAACGGCCTGGAAAACCATGCTCGTGCCATTTAGTAAATTCTCATGCCTTTTACAAGGAATGGACAGATATTTCGATGAAATGTGTGGCAATAGTCAACCACAAACATTTGTTTATTGGGTTTTCAACTACAGAAAAAATGAAATAAATGCTTGAAAAAAATGACGCCTCGCATGGTGCCATGGTATGGCCTCACCGTGCCCTAGTTAAAAGCTGAGAAGGTTTGATTTATGTCGTCATGCACGCCCTTCATAAATCGAACCATCACCGAGGAAGTTCCATGCTCTCTCTCTCGTGTTCTTGATTCAGCACGATCTTGATGTATCGCGAGCTTTGCTATTATAGTTGGATCTTATGATGTTTCTCCCCCTCTACTCTCTTGTAATGGATTGAGTTTCCCTTTGAAGTTATCTTATCGGATTGGGTCTTTAAGGATTTGAGAACACTTGATGTATGTCTTGCATGTGCTTATCTGTGGTGACAATGGGATATTCACGTGATCTACTTGATGTATGTTTTGGTGATCAACTTGCGGGTTCAGTGACCTTGTGAACCTATGCATAGGGGTTGGCACACGTTTTCGTCTTGACTCTCCGGTAGAAACTTTGGGGCACTCTTTGAAGTACTTTGTGTTGGTTTGAATAGATGAATCCGAGATTGTGTGATGCATATCATATAATCATACCCACGGATACTTGAGGTGACATTGGAGTATCTAGGTGACATTAGGGTTTTGGTTGATTTGTGTCTTAAGGTGTTATTCTAGTACGAACTCTATGATAGATCGAACGGAAAGAATAGCTTCGTGTTATTTTACTACGGACTCTTGAATAGATTGATCAGAAAGAATAACTTTGAGGTGGTTTCGTACCCTACCATAATCTCTTCGTTTGTTCTCCGCTATTAGTGACTTTGGAGTGACTCTTTGTTGCATGTTGAGGGATAGTTATATGACCCAATTATGTTATTATTGTTGAGAGAACTTGCACTAGTGAAAGTATGAACCCTAGGCCTTGTTTCCTAGCATTGCAATACCATTTACGCTCACTTTTATCGCTTGTTACCTTGCTGTTTTTATATTTTCAGATTACAAAAACCTATATCTACCATCCATATTGCACTTGTATCACCATCTCTTCGCCGAACTAGTGCATCTATACAATTTACCATTGTATTGGGTGTGTTGGGGACACAAGATACTCTTTGTTATTTGGTTGCAGGGTTGTTTGAGAGAGACCATCTTCATCCTACGCCTCCCACGGATTGATAAACCTTAGGTCATCCACTTGAGGGAAATTTGCTACTGTCCTACAAACCTCTGCACTTGGAGGCCCAACAACGTCTACAAGAAGAAGGTTGCGTAGTAGACATCAAGCTCTTTTCTGGCGCCGTTGCCTGGGAGGTTAGTGCTTGAAGGTATATCTTTAGATTTTGCAATCGAATCTTTTAGTTTCTTGTTTTATCACTAGTTTAGTCTATAAAATAAAACTACAAAAAAATGGAATTAAGGGTGCCTCATATGCTTCATCTTTTTAATATCTTTCGTGAAAATGATGGAAAGGAAAATTGTGCTCAAGTACTAGAAGAAGAATTACATAGAATGCTTGGCATAAAATATGTGAATGATGAGCATGATTGCAATGTTGTTAGTATGAATTCTTTGAATACCCATGATGCTAATGATATGCAAAGCCACGAGCTTGGGGATGCTATGTTTGATGAAGATGATATGTTTAGTCCCCCAAGTTTTGATGAGCAAATTTATTATGATAAAAGCATGCCTCCTATTTATGATGATTATTGTGATGACACGTATGCTATAAAGCATAAAGATAACCATGAAACTTGTCATCATGATTTTAATTTTCAATTGGATTATGCTTCACATGATAGTTATTTTGTTGAGTTTGCTCCCACTACTATTGGTGAGAATAAAATTGCTTATGTGGAGAGTAGTAAAAATTCTATGCAAGTAGATCATGAAAAGAATGCTTTATGTGCTGGTTATATGGTTGAACTCATTCATGATGCTACTGAAAATTATTATGAGAGAGGATCATATGCTTCTACATATTGCAAT